>NC_138371.1:2266484-2336098 GCF_054177405.1 Leptonychotes weddellii
CATCACCACCACCACCATCACCACAGCATCACCATCAGCAGCACCATCCTCATCATCACCACCACCACCACCACCATCATGAACTTTGCTGCCACCATCATCATCAATACCAACACCATCATCAATCCTGCACTTGAAGTGCTGTCACCATCTCATCCTGCCAAGTGGTCTTCCTGTGACAGAAAACACACATAACAATCTGAGTCAGCCCATCCCATTTATGGACAATTTTGCTAATAGAAAGTTCTTTGCCTTTTTGTTTGTTTGTTTGAGTTGTAATCAGTCTCCCATTCCCATCAGCAAAAAAAAAAAAAAAAAAAATCAACATTCCTCCTTCATTTGACATTTCTTCAAATATTTTAAGACAATCATTGTGTATCCCCAAGTCCTTTTTATTCCAAACCAAATAGTTTCTTCAACCATTCCATTTCATTTTTAAACATTTTAATTATGAAATTAATACATGCTCATAATAAAAAGTTTAGAAAACAGAGCTAGGTCCCCAAAAGAAAAACAATTACTGGGGTACCTAGCTGGCTCAGTCAGTAGAGCATGCGACTCTTTTTTTTTTTTTTTTTTAAGATTTTATTTATTTATTTGACAGAGAGAGACACAGCGAGAGAGGGAACACAAGCTGGGGGAGTGGGAGAGGGAGAAGCAGGCCTCCCGCCGAGCAGGGAGCCCGACGCGGGGCTCGATCCCAGAACCCTGGGACCATGACCTGAGCTGAAGGCAGACACTTAACGACTGAGCCACCCAGGCGCCCCGAGCATGCGACTCTTGATCTCAGGGTTGTGAGTTCAAGCCCCACAATGGGTGTAGAGATTACTTAAAAATAAAATCTTTTTTAAAAAAACAACTACTTGTAAATCCCAATCCTATCATTTTGAGATAATTACTTTTAGTGTTTTTGTTCTTGTATTTCTTCTATTATTATATATAATAAACACATACATATTTACCAGTCAAGCTGTAAGATTCATCTTATGGCTTGCCTTCTTCATGGGATGCATCAGCAACATGTTCACTAAATGTCCCTCTAAAATAACATCTTTTTCCTCTTTCCAAAACCTCTGACAGCCTCACCTGCTCCTTATTCTCAGCAGTTTTTGAGAAGCCACTGGAAGAGAATTTCCACACCCCCACCACCACATGCACCCCTCACCTGTGTCTGTGTCCATACCCTGGGCCTTCCCACCTGTCCATGCTCTTCCCTCATGGCCACCCCTCGCCAGGGCCAAGAGCCCTCAGCACACCTCTCGAGGGACTGACTCCTGATAGGTCCCCTCTCTCTCCTTCTTCAGTCCTTCCCACTGCTGTCACTCCCTGCAGCATGAAAGCATGCTGTGGTTTCTCCTCTCTGACCCCCTTCCCCCACCAGCCCCTCCAACCCATTTCTTCACGCCTCTTTACAGCAAGTGCCCTGGATGGTTGTCAGTACTCCATGTCTCCATTACTGTCCATCACTACAATCAGACTTCATTCCCTCCACACACCCAGACAGCTCTTATCAACATCACCAGATTAGTTGTTAACAAATCATTGGATTTGTGAATGATTAATAATTACTAATGATTCCTGGCTTTTATCTTACTGTACTCACTATAAAGATGAGGAACAGGAACCCGGAACAGCACCAGCATTTGAATCTACCTCTGCCTCCTCGGAATAAAGCCAAGGTGAGAGGAAATGAGGGAGAAGGGCAGGGGTGGCCAACCACACACCCTCTCTGCCACCCCATCTCCATCTGGCTCCCGTTGTGAGCTGTGGGTGCAGAGTGGTGTACATGCTAACATACAAAGTGCCTGTCTTAAGACTTTTCAAACACATCCCTGCACAGGAGAGAGAAGGTCCTGGAGCCCCAGTCCAGGTTTATCACCTACATTTGGACCAACCAGCCATACCAGTTAACTGTTCCAAGCCTGAGTTTCCCCAAATGGTTATCATGAGAATTAAAAGAAGCACTAGGACTGCCTGGTATAGACCTTGCCCCCACAAGGGCCTTACAAGTGTGCTTCTCCCTGTGGGCTCTGCAGTGAGAGGGCAGGCTCTAGTGAAGGGGGACCATGGGGAAAGCAGTATCTGCTGCTGGGGTCACCTTGGAGGCCCGGGGTTGCCCTTGGCTGGGCCCCCAGAGGGCAGGGCCACAGGTGAGCAGGAGCTCTGTGAAGGCCCAAGGGACAAGCCGAACCTGACCTGGGCAGAGCCTTCCCATGACCCTTCCCCAGGGGCCCAACCAGCCTCCACCACATGCCAAGAAAGCCTCTTAAAATGGGAGCAAACTCACCCAGGATAGGAAGGAAAACTTGGGTGAGGGAGGGCAGTCTCCAGCACGGGAAGGGAGGGAGGACAGGGGCTGGAGCGCTGCCTTCCTGTCCAGCCCCGACGCTAGTCACTGGGGGTATATTTGCCCACCTGGGCCTTGCCTTCTGATCTTTGATATCAGGCCAGGCCAGACACTGCCCCATATACCAGAAGTTGTGTGCATGTGCATGCATGCGGGGGTGGGGGGTAGGTACACACACACACCCAGGAAGATCCCCACAGGGCCCAGCACCGAAAATTGAACAAGAACATCAGATTCAATGGCCCAGCCACTGTAGCTGGTACGGCCTCCCCTCTCTGGGTGGGGCAGGGGTCCTCAGAGAGCAGATGCAAACCCAGAGCCAGTAGGGACCCCTGCAGGATGGTGAGAACACCGTGACTTCTCCTTTGCTCCCTCTGAATAAGAGAGGCTATAGGACCTTGCCCAAATCCTGTTGATTGAAGAATAGCTGACAGGGGTCCAGGGTGAAGATTAAAGCCATGAGTTAGCCCTGCAGGAACAGTTCCTGATAGGTCACATCTCAAAGTTGGACATTTAATTAATGAATCCCTCCATGTAAAAATAAATAGAGAGATGACCCAGCTCAGCTTCATACCACAGAGAGGGTCGGGAAGGAGCTGAAATCTGCCCCACACATGGTGAGGCCAGGAATGTGTGTGGGTCTGCGTGTCTGTGTAAGTAAATACATCGATGTGTGCATGAAATGTGTTTTAACATTAAGCACTCGGACCCTCCATTTTCCTTGGGAGGCGGAAGCGCTCAGAGTGAAAATCAGATGCAGCTCCGTGCACGATGGAGAGTCCAAGTCTGATTAAAGCAAGCCTCCTGCCTCCCCTCACTGGGGACTTAGGTGACCCCTGCAGATTCGAAGCAGCTTCTGCAGTGCTCGTGTTTTTAGATGGAGCTAACCATTATCCCATCAAGTACAAACCATGAATGGTATATGTTTCCATTTAAACCTCCTGAGTCTAAGAGGGTATTTCCTTCCATGAAAACCATTGAAATCATGCAGAATCCTGAGGAAACAGTCTATTGATTCATGTCAGTCCTTCCTGAACCTCTGACAAGATGAGAATTCTTTCCTGATGAGTCTCCAGCTCCAAAGCTGGGTGGATGTTTTGACGAAGCAAGAGCTTTGATGTGAGAGAATTGCCGTCATTTAGACGAATAGACATGCCTGCCCCATGAATGGACCGAGAAGGTTTTCCATTGATTCGTCTCGACAAATTCCAGGGCTGAGGCAGAGTTTTGCTCCATCCTGGACGGCCAAAGAAAAATGGCATAATAATGCACATTTATCAAAATACCAAAAATTTAAAAATTAAAAACAAAACAAATACAAATCACACCCAAAACACCTTCTCTCTTATTCACTTACAGAAAAAAATGAAGATAAAAATCAAAGACTCTGAAATCAGGAAAAACCACAGCCTCGTGATGGATGCTCTGGAGGAAACCAGCTGAGGGTGTGTAGAGAAGGCTCCCAGCAAAACCCCAGGGCCTGGGCTGTGGGAGGCACCACAGGGCTCGGGCATACAGGACAGGATTTTTGCTCTCACTGATTTGGGGCAAATGAGAAACCCATGTGAAACTGCTCACTCCAAGATGAGCAAATACAAGAAACCCATCATCTTAACATATAAAAAAATTCAAAATCAAAAAATTAAAATATAGCAAGTAAGAAAGCAGATGAAGAGACTTCAAAACACTTACTGCCTCATATTCTCAAATAAATAAAAGAAAACACGCAAAAATATGTACATCTAAAAAAATATGTATATCTAGTACCTTTTTTCAAGTCCCTATATATACATATATATAGTCACTGGGCTAAATAAAATACTGTACTTATCTTATTTAATCCTTAAGTATTATTTCCATTTTATAGATAAGGAAACTGAGGCCCAAAGAAGTTAACTGCTAATTATAAAAACAATAAACATAAATGGGACAAATTCACTGTTCCTGTTTCTATTTGCTGTATAACAAATCACCTCAAAGCTTAGTGGTGTTGGGGTGCCTGGGTGGCTCAGTTGGTTAAGCGACTGCCTTCAGCCCAAGTCATGATCCCGGGGTCCTGGGATCGAGCCCAGCATCGGGCTCCCTGCTCAGCTGGAAGCCTGCTTCTCCCTCTCCCTCTCCTCCTGCTTGTGTTCCCTCTCACACTGTCTCTCTCTCTCTCTCTCTCTCTCTCTCTGTCAATTAAATAAATAAATAAAATCTTTAAAAAAAAAAAAAGCTTAGTGGTGTAAAAGCCATTTTATTCTGTAGGTCAGGAATTGGGGCAGGCACAGTGGGGAAAGCTCACCCACATTCTACAACGTCTGCAGCCTCAGCCATTGTGGCTCAAATAGCAGGAGATGGCAGCGACAGCCCAACTGGAGCCTTGTGTCTGGGTCTCAGTTAGTCTTAATGTGGCTCCAGAAGGGGCTAGAGTTACCAACATGACTTCTTTTGTTACCTATGTAGTACCTGAGATGAGATGGCTGGAACTACTGGGAGCTAATTATGGACTGAATATCTGTGTCCCACCCCAAAACTCTTATTTTGAAGCCCTAATCCCCGGTGTGGCTGTATTTGGAGATGGGACATCTAAGTAAGTAATAAAAGGTTAAATAAGGTCATAATGGTGAGGCCCTGATACAATAGGATTAGTGTCCTTATAAAATGAGACACCAGAGAGCTTGCACCATCTCCCTCTCTCTCTCTCTCTCTTTCCCTCTCTCCCTCTTTCTCACGTGAGGACAAGGGCAGCTGTCTGCAAGTCAGGAAGAGAGTTCTCACCAGAAACTGACCATGCTGACACCGTGACCTCAGACTTCCAGTCTCTGGAACTGTGAGAAAATACATCTCTGTTGCTTAAGCCATCTAGTCTGTGGTATTTTGTTATGGCAGACCAACTAGACTGATACAGGGCCTGTCAGCACTTCTCTCTCTTCAAGTGGCTTCTCCACATGGCTAACTTGGACATCCTTATAGTATAGTGGTCTCAAAGGAGTTAGGACTGCTTACATACTGGCTGTCCCTCCTGACCTCCCCCCAAGCAAGCATTCCAAGATACCAAAGTGAAAGCAGAAAAGTTTCTTCCAACATGACTTTAGACATCATGTAGCACCAATTCTCCTGTATTCTGTTACCCAAAATAGTCACAGAGCCTATCCAGATTCAAGAGAAGGGGAGCTATAAACCTCATCTCTTGATAGGAAGGATGTCAAAGAATTTGTGGCTATCTTTAATCCACCATGTTAACCTTTTAAAGCAAAAGAAGAATAACTCAAAAATCAGGAAAGACTACATACTTTTTTCAGCTAAAGAAAATAAACACATTCCCAAATTACCAATGTGTCAAAGAAGAAATCACAGGGAAATCAGTAAATACTTTGAGATGAATGAAAATGAGAACACAACATACCAAAACTTATAGGGTGCAGCTAAAGCAGTGGTTAGAGGAAATTTATAGCTGTAAATGCCTATACTAAGAGGAACAATCTTGGGTGGTGGCCATAGGTGAGGGTTGAGGGGTGAGTAAAATGGATGGTGGTTAAATGATATAAACTTCCAGTTATAAGATACCTAAGTCCTGGGGATGTAATGTACAGCATGAGGACTATAGTGACTAATTCTGTACTGTATATTTGAAAATTATTAAGAGAGTAGATCTTAAAAGTTCTCATCACAAGAAAAAATGTTTACAGGGCGCCTGGGTGGCTCAGTCCTTAAGCATCTGCCTTCAGCTCAGGTCATGATCCCAGGGTCCTGGGATCGAGCCCCACATCGGGCTCCTTGCTCAGCGGGGAGTCTGGTTCTCCCTCTCCCTCTGCCCCTGCTTGTGTCCCCTCTCTCGCTGTGTCTCTCTCTGTCGAATAAATAAATAAAATCTTTAAAAAAAGAAAAAAATGTTTATAAATATGTGTGGTGACAGATTTTTTTTTTTAAGATTTTATTTATTTGACAGAGTGAGACACAGAGAGAGAGGGAACACAAGCAGGGGGAGTGGGAGAGGGAGAAGCAGGCTTCCTGTGGAGCAGGGAGCCCAGTGAGGGCTCGATCCCAGGACCCTGGGATCCTGACCTGAGCCAAAGGAAGACGCTTAATGACTGAGCCACCCAGGCGCCCCACAGATGTTAATTAAACTTATTGTGGTGATCATTTTGCAATATATACAAATATCAAATCATTATATTGTATACCTAAAACTAATACAATGTTATATATCAATTATATCTCAATTTAAATAAAAAAGAAATTTCTCAAATCAATAGTCTAACCTCCCACCTTAAGACACTGGAAAAACAAGAGCAAACTAAAACTGAAGCAAGCAGAAGGAGGGAAATAAAAAGATTAGAGCAGAAAATAGTGAAATTGAAAAGAGAAAAACAAAAGAGAAAATCAATGAAACAAAAAGCTGGTTCTTTGAAAATATCAACAAATTTGACAAACCTTTAGCTAAATTAATCAAAAATGAAGACTCAAATTACTAGAATCATAAATGAAAAAGGAGACATTACTACTGACCCTACAGAAATAAAAAGTATTATAAAGGAACTATTGTGTGCCATGAATTATGCATATAATATGCATATATTGTATAATATATATTATGAATAACCACATACCAATAAACCATATAACTTAGATGAATTAGACAAATTCCTAGAAAGACACAAACTACCAAAATTAACTTAAAAAGAAATAGACACTCAGAATAGACCTATAGCAAGTGAAGAGACTGAAAAAGTAATCAAAAACTACCTGCCAAGAAAAGCTCAGGCCCAGAGACTTCACCACTGAATTCTACCAAACATTTATAGATAAATGAACACTAATTCTTCACATACTCTTCCAAAAAAATAAAAGAGAGGGGAGAATACTTCCCAATGACCTATGAGGCCATTATTATCCTGATACCAACACTGGAAAATATCACAAGAAAAGAGAACTACAGACAAATATATGAATGCAGATGACAAAAATCATCAATAAAATACTAGCAAACCAAATCTAGCAACATATAAAAGAATTACACAACATAACGAAGTCGGATTTGTCCCAGGAATTCAAGGTTGGTTCCACATCTGAAAATCAGTTAATATAACACATCATATCAATAGAATAAAAAGCAAAAATCACGTGATCATCTCAATAGATGCAGAAAAAGCATTTGACAAACTCCAACACCCTTTTGTGATTTAAAAAACAAAAAACAAAAAACTCACCAAACTAGAAACAAAAAGGAACTTCCTCAACCTAATAAAATGAATCTACAAAAAGCCCAGAGCTAAATTCATATGTGATGGTGAAAGACTAGGTGTTTTCTCCATAGGATCAGGAATTACACAAGGGTGTTTGCTCTCACCATTTCTTTTTTTTTTTTTTAAGATTTTATTTATTTATTTGAGAAAGAAAGAGAGCGAGAGTGAAAGAGAGAGCACAAGCAGGGTAAGGGGCAGAGGGAGAGGGAGAAGCAGAATCCCCGCTAAGCAGAGAACCCAATACAGGGCTCAATCTCAGGACCCTGGGATCATGACCTGAGCGAAAGGCAGATGCTTAGCCAACTGAGCCACCCAGGTGCCCCTCACCATTTCTTTTCAACATTATACTAGAGGTTCTAGCCAGTGCCACCTTGACAGATTAAAGATGGCCACAAATTCTTTGACATTCCTTCCATCAAGTCATCTATAAATAGAGATAGTTTTACTTATTCCTCTCCAATCTGAATGCCTTTTATTGATTGATTTCTTGGCTGGCTGTCAGCCAGGGGCCTGCCTTCCTCTTTATACTTTCCTTTTGGCCCCCTCCAGAAATGGTGGGTCCAGCCCTTACAGTTCTCTGACTTCTCCTTGGAAAAAGCACAAGCTCTACCAAGAAACAAAGACCTCAGTCCTATAACCACAGGTACTGAAGCAGGACACCAACCTAAGTGAGCTTGGAAGCAGATTGTCCCCAGAAGAGCCCAGCAGGTCTACATCTTAATTTTGGATGCTGAGCAGAGAACCCAATTAAGCCAAGTCAGATCTCCAACCTAGAGAACTGTGAGCTCACAGCCATAGGCTGTTAAGCTGAGGTTGTGATGATTTGTTACAGCAGCAACAGAAAACTAGTACACACTCTCCCCCTGTGACTACTGACAATCTCCTCCAAGACCCTGCCTGGTGCATCAATGTAGGGGAAAGAAAAGTTCATGTAGGCCTCAGGTGTGGCATTCCTGCTTCTTTAGGAAAACACCTTTCATGGGCCTATGTAGCCCCAGGACAAAGCATGGAAGAGAAGGGTGAAGACAAAAAAGGAAGAAGTTAATCTGCATGGTAAAATAACAGAGCAGGGGGGAGGTGGACCCCAGATCATTCACCTGGAAGGTATTCCCTCCCTATGCTCCTGTTGCTTTGTTCCTCCCAAACCTTCTGTTAAATGTTTTGAGGGGAGAAAGTAGAGGAATGGTGTCTATTTCAACTCCTGCCTTAAAGGCACAACAGTGCAGGAAATAAACCAGTGAGCAAGCTATCCAAAGTCAACTAAGACAGGTGAAGACTCCCAGGCAGACTACCAGGGGGTGAAAACCTCAAGCCAGTTTATTTGGGTTTCAAAGGAGTGACCCCAGAAGCTGAAGGGCTTGGAATATCCAGGAGGCAGATTATTTGGGTCATTTTTTCAGCTTGTTCTTGCTTTAAAAATGTTTTTTTTAATAACTTCCCATTCTATGGATATAATATCTTTTTCATTCTGAGAATACTAATATAATTCTTTTAACTTACATTTTAATTTAATTTAACTTAAATTCTAATTATAATATTTCATTGTAATTTAATTTAAACATTTTTGATGTTCCCTGAGCTGTGTCTACTTTCCTCAGAGCCAATTGTTCTGTTTGTGATCTTCATACTGGTCTTCCATGCTACCAGTCTCCTTCAGTGTCAGCTGTCCTGGATTTGGTGCTAGATGTATAAACAGGGGACTATGGTGCAGAAGCTGAGTGGTCGGGGAGGCAGCTGCAAGCTTCACCATCATAGAGAGCACCCACGGGCCTTGCCACAGGCTCCTGGGTATGGGGCCCCAAATGGGCAGAGCTGCCTTCCCCCTTTGTTCCTTTGGTGTCCAATGGGTGACTTGAGCCCCTCAAGCTGTGCTGTTTTTCCCTTGCTCCCAATTCCCACATGAGGGTCCCCTCCTCAAAGACTGAATATGGGATCCCCATGTCAGGCATTATGCAAAGGGGACATCTCCTCTCCAGATGTGCCCACAACTGAGATCCCTGCATCCATATCCCTAACGTAACGCCAACACCAACCTGCACACAAATCACACAGGATGGAAGAATCCTAAGCCACTCTGCCCAGCCTCAGATGAAACAAGGCTGAACAGGATCCTATGTGGCCTCCTCTGGGATCCCATGGCCATGAGTCATGGCTGAGGACTCCAGAGGTTCAAGGAATGGTGGAGGAGGAAGCCTGGCTCAGCACCATGGCTTTAGGAAGCTTAGGCGGGTTGTGAGCTGTGGTCCATTGCCTGCCCCTGAACAGCTCATCTGAAGCCACAGTCAAGGTTTTTTAAACCAAGACAACTGCAGAGGCACCAACCTACCTGCAAATGGCCCAGATGCTCTGGAACCAGAGTCCCCACTCCCTGCACACCCATGCGCGTATACACACATGCACACACATACACGCGCACACACTCCCACCACCACCAGCACAGCCACCACGTGGCCTCCACGTAGCATCACTCTAGATTCCTCTCTTGCCTTTTGCATCAGTGTCCTGGGGCTGCCATAACAAAGTTCCATAAATGAGTGGCTTAAAACAATGGAAATGTATTCTCTCACATTTCTGGAGGCCAGAAGTCTGAAATCAAGGTGTCAGGAGGGCTGTGCTCCTTCCAGAGGCCTTAGAGGAGGGTCCTTCCTCGTCGTTCCCAGCTCCGGGCAGTTGTCGGCATCCCTGGGCTGTGGCAGTGAATCTCCAATCCCTGGCACTGTCTTCACATCATCATTTCTGTGTCTGTGGCTCTCCTCTTCTGTCTCTTATCAGGACATTTATCACTGAATTTAGGGCCACCCAGACGATCCCAGATGGGATCCAAGATGATCCCATCTGAAGATCCTTAACTTAATTACACATGCAGAGATGCTTTTTCCAAATTGAGTCACGCTCTCATGTTCTGGGTATTAGGGCGCCTGTGTGTGGGGCTGTGGATGCACAGCACCCCAGCACATGCACAGCAGCTGGACTTGGAGCAAAGGGGGGGGCGTGGTCCCACGGTCCACTGCTCACTCACAACTACTCAACGCAGCTGCCCACCCACTGCCCAGCGGAGGCGGGAGCCTGGGGGCCAACACCCAGATAGGGTGGCCACCAACCTGGACAAGGGGAGCCTCTCCAAGATGGTCATTAGACACCCTGACAGAGCTCTCGAGCCCAGCCTGCCCCTCCCTTGCTTTCCTGGGCTGATGTTGCCAGAAACGCAATGGAAGCTGACCCCAGAGCCAGCCAAGGCATCCTCCAAGCCCAAAAGTGCCCAGGGACCAGGACTCATCCAGCTCCAGTGGGGTCATCACCCCCACCCACAGAGGAAAACGCCCTTCACCCACCCCAGCCCTCCCAACTCCAGATGGAGGTGCATGCCTGGCCCCTACTACCATCCATGCCACTGCCTAGGGTCTTGCTTCAGATTCCAAAGAACTCACAATCCAGCCATGCCCCCACCTGACCACTTGACCCGCTGCCCAGAGCCTCCTGTTGTTGAAACAACCACCACACTGGGTCGGCCTCACCACTGCCCTGGACACCAGGACTGGGGGTCCTGGCCTCTTCCCAAGAAGACCAGCCTAACGTAGCAGTCCCTGATTTTCCCCACCCCCAGACCTCTGCTGGCCTAGCTCAGGTCAGAGAGAAGCTGTGCACTATGATGAGGTGGAACTGACCCCCCCACCGTGGGGCCCCACCCCTAGGGATGAGCAGTGGCCTGGCCCTCCTTCCAGCACTATCCCATCTGAACACCGCAGGGCGGTGGCAGCTCTTCCCACACTCAGAGCCTGAGCTTGGCCCCCAGCTGCCCAGACACTTCCAGCAGAGCAAAGGCCAGAAAAGAAATAGCTTTGAGTCCCCACCTCACTCTTCAAGTGGGTAAGATAAAAACAGGTAGGCTTGGGAAGGTGGGACTGCCCAGATGGGATCCATGGGGTCCCAGAGTCAATGCACCCCCTGTTATCCGGGGGTCCTATTTTGTTCCCCGGTGTATGACTGGACTTTAATATAACCTCCTTCCACACACCAGGGCATCCGTTCCCAACGCCTTGTGTTCAAAAAGCCCTGGAAAAAATTACTTAATAAACTATGAGTGTTAATACCCAGTGCAATAAATAAGACGCAGTTAAATTTTCCCCAGGGGAAAAGAAGTAGGTACTTCAGAATCGTAAAAACGTAGCTTTTCCACAAAACCGTCAGTATTAGACATAAATAGAGAACAAAAGGGCACTCGGGTTTGTTCAGACTGTTCCATTTGTTTATACTAAGTGCACACAACATAAAATCACCTGAGTACTCAATTTTAAAATCAGTCTTCTCCATCGTGTACATGAAAGTTATGGTTGAGAGAGTTTTTTTTAATAACTCCAACCCATTTGGTGGTATCCAAACAGTGAGAAGATAGAAATCTTATTAAAAAAAAAAAAAAAGTATCTGGACTTCCCTTTAAAAATTAAATGAAGAAATGCACAAAGACAGGCAGGCAGGTGGGGGCAGCTTCTGGGATCCTCTAAGCTGGCCCCGCAGGAGCAAGTGACCAGGAGGGGCCTCAGTCCAAAGACCCCTTTCTAACTGGCCGAGGGGGTGCTCCCAGTCCACCACTGGGCCCCTAACACGCACACACCCAGTGCCGGCAGCAGGAGTTACTAAGAGGAAAGCATTCTAGTGCTCCAAGCAGAGGGGCTAAGTAGGGTTCCCTGAGAGGCACTACATCAGGGGCCAAGGGCATGGCCAGCCCCCAGCTCTGCCCATTCACTGTGGGACCTGGGGTGTGACTTAAGCCAGTAACTCACAGAGGCCACTTTTCTTAGCTAAAAACTAGAGACCCAGGCGCACCGCCCAGAGTGCCTGAGTAAAGCAAAGTCATCTGGAACATGTTCCAAATGCCCAGGACACAGCCTGGCACCAAACGGCAGTTTTTATATGATGAGTGACCACCGTTAACTATTGTTTGGTGGAGACGCACACTCGTTGGAAGGGGCAGGTCACCTTAGAAATGAAAATGGGGTGAGCTCCTTCCTGTCAAAGACGACATAACAAACAGAAGCCCAACATGGATGGCAGCAAAGTGTTTTTAATGGCCTGAATCCACAAGGACAGAGAGAAGCAGAAGAGGTGACAACAAGAACAAGAGATCAGTGAGTGGAACTGACGTTGCAGATCCAAGAAAGCCGGATCCTCAGCCAGGAGTCGGGACAGCCGAGAAGCAAACCAGTCAACCCCACGGAGCGCCCAGAGGGTGCACACGCAGGTGGCATGCTGTCTCTGGAAGCGGGTGAGGGGCGGGGCCAGATGGGAGGAGTGGTTGCCAAGTCTTGAAAGAAGCACTGAGCTCCCCACGTCCCCTCCTCTGCCCTAGCTGACCGATGTTTTAGTCCCTGGAGAGGGCAGAACCGAGAATCTCAGGTTCAAGGGCAGAGTGGAGGGTGCGGGCACCATACTGAGCACCGCGGAGTAAGCAAAGCTCTCTGCATGGAGACCGGGCGCTTTCTTCCCAGCAGGCTCCCCAGGGCTGGTGCGACACTCACCCTCCAGCCTAAAGCCAGAAAATCACAGCCTGAAAGCAAAGACCTGCATCTCCCAATACAGTGCCGCACCCGAAACAATTAGAAAGCACCTCCCACCTAAGGATGCAGATAAAACACAGGAAGCCCAGTTAAAGGTGGATTTCAGGATTTAAATAATTCTTAGCATAAGTTTATTCCACACAATAAACGGGACATGCTTATACCAAAAATGTATTCATTGTTTTTCTGAAACCCACGTTTAACTGGGCTTCCTGTATTTTTATTTGTTAAATTGGGCAACTTCATCCACCCTCCAAAGCACGTGCACAGCTCACAAACATTTTTTCACTATCTCGTCTTAGATATGAGCCATCAAAGACCACGACACTTTTTTTTTTAAAGATTTTTTATTTATTTATCTGAGAGAGAGAATGGGAGACAGAGAGCATGAGAGGGGGAGGATCAGAGGGAGAAGCAGACTCCCCGCTGAGCAGGGAGTCCGATGCAGGACTCGATCCCGGGACTCCAGGACCATGACCTGAGCCGAAGGCAGTTGCTTAACCGACTGAGCCACCCAGGCGCCCCAATCACGACACTTTTGGGGAAGCCCTGTGCTGGGAACGGGGCAGCGGGGGGCAGGGGAGGGCAAAGCAACTAAGAAGAAAGAGAAAGCTGGTAGATGGAGCTGAGGAAATCTGAGACTTTGGTATCAAGCATGCTCCGTGAGAGGAGTACTGTAAAGAGACACATCGTGTGACAGTTCAGAGCTCTGGGGGCAAAGAGAAGGTTCTAGAAGTGTCTAGGGAGAAAACCGGAAGGTTTTCGATGCCGGACTAAGCGTCACAATGGCACGAGCCTTTCCGCCACAGTCCCAGAAGCTGCAAGAGACGCAGGAGTGTCATGGAAGCTCTGAGGAGAACCATTTCCAACCCGGGACTCTAAGTCTAAACTGTGTCAAATAAAGACATTTTCAGAATGACAAGATCCTCCCAGTTGACCACCTCTACCCTTTCTCAAGAATGCCTGGAGCACGTGCTCCACCAAAGGCCCAGGAGTCAATGCGCCTCGAGGACACCAGGGAGCAGGACAGAGGCCACCGACCACAACGAGACGCGGAGACATGGGGCAGGGGTGCAGGGAGACCCTGCAGCCACCACCAGCGGCCGACTCCACCCCAGGCAGCACCCACAGTTCCAGGGGAGCCTGCCCCCAGAAGATGGACTGAGAAGTGGTGTTTGCGCCACTGGGGGAGAGAGCCTGGGATTGCAGTCATGGCAAATGCACGGAGGTCGAAGCAAACGATCGAAGAGAGTCATCATTGGTCCCAGACAACACAACTCCTTGTCAGGCAAGGAGAATCTCTATTCTGTATGGCTAAGCTGTGAGTAGTAAACACAGACTATTCATCTCAGGGAGATTATGACCACCGAAGTGGAAAGGCGAGGGACAGGAAGCTCGTATGTGTGGTGCATGCGGTGGAGGGGGGCGCTACGTGGCAGAGAGACAGCAGATCTGAAAATTGTAAAGTAGCCATATATATACCAAGTGGTTCCATGACCTGTGTGGACACCACCGGGATTGGCTGGAGGAGTAAACGTGTCTGCCCCCGGAGGGGAGGGCTGCTTCTTCACGTCTTCACTCTAAATGCTGTGTGCTTATAGCTGATAGAAAGAACAGCTCAACTTTTTTTAAAATAGAGTTTTGTTTTGTTTTCAGTCTAGACAAGCATCAAGCTAGAACCGGGGTAAAGCCTGGGAGTTTTCAGCAGCGCTATTCACCGCCCCGGCGTGCTGCCCATGCAGCAGCCCCAAGACGGGGTCCTGGTGTCCAGAGGGGCCCAGGGCTCAGGATGGCTGTCTGTCCTAAGAAAGAAAACGCAGTTGGAGCGTTCAGTCCAGGAAGCTTCAAGCCAAGTCCCCTCGCCTCTCATCCTTTTTTAAAACTAAGCTGCCTCCCCTTAATTCTGGGGCTGCCCAATTAGTTTCCTACTTCTTCGGTAACAAATTAGCCCAAATCTAGTGGCTTAAAATAACACACATTGATTACCTTCCAGTCTGGAGCTCAGAACCCCAACCTCAGTCTCTCTGCCCTAAAGTCAAGGTGTCAGCAGGGCTCTGTTCCTTCTGGAGGCTGCCCGCATTCAGGGCGATCCAGGACATTCTTCCCACCCCAACATCCTTAACTTATCACATCTGCAAAGACCCTTTTGCCATGGGGGCGATGTGCACAGGCTCTGGGGACAAGGATGTGGATAGTTGGGGGCCATTCTCAGCCCGCCTTGGTCTGATAGTGATGGACACAACGGAGGACTTCAGAGGGATGCAGGAGGTCTCCAGAAGCTGGAAACATCAAGGAAACCCGTCCTCCCTCAGAGCCTGAGAAGGGCTTCCAGAACTATACGAGAATAGATTTGTGTTGTTGTAAGCCACCAGATTTGTGGCAATTTGTGCACTGTGCCCGGGTCTTAATTCATAACGGAGACTGAGTGATGACATGGAAAGGCTCATGCCCTTGAAAGAAGGTTCAGCCCTCCCCGTCCCCCGGAGACAGAGACGAGGCGCACCATGCGGGGCCCGCGCAGCCGGCCACACGCGGCGTCAGGAATCAGACGGAGGCCCTGGGCTGTGCCTTTGTGATCGTGGTGGCAGGAAGGAGCCGGGGAAGGCGTCCCCTGTGGGTCAGCAGTCAGGACCACCATGGGCCCATGACAGCTAGTTTACCGTGAAGACACACGGCTTGGGTTGCGAGTCTGGCCCTGTGACTCACAGACATATGGGGAGCTCGGGAGTCACAGTTGTCAAAGAGCCAATACAGGATCAGCAGTGATTAATACATAATTGACCCAGTGTCCCAGCAGCCCTAGGAAGCTAACGCGCCGCTCCTGGGAAGAAACCTTGCAGCAGTTGGCGTGGACTATGAGCAGAAACCTGGGAACAAAGAAGAAATCAGGAGAGAGGCTTGAGGGGCCAGTGCCTGTGGGTGCTTCTCTCTCCTGAGCCCAGGGAGAATGGAAGTCATCGCAGTGGGCACTGGGTCCTGAGTCCAGCCGGGGCTGTCCAGGCGTGTTGGACACCTGACCCCACACTCAAGGCGGGCTGCTCAGAAGCCACAGTCCCCTCGGTGTGGACAGGGCACCACCCAGGAGGGCGGCGGTGAGGAGGACTCTATATGGCCTTGGTCAACAAGTCAGTCTGTTAGGTTGACGGTGGTTGGGGCATCACACCTGAGGTGGCACGAGCTTTGGGCTCTTGTGGCCAGAGGAGAACCCCAGAAAAGCAAAACCCAAACAGAACTGCCTTGGAAAGTCTGCCTGAGGCTCAGCCCCACTCTGCAGAGAGCAGAGCCTGGGGAGACGGAGGAGATGGAAGGCCCCAGGACATTCTGCAGGTTTTCACGCGTCTCCACCGTGCTCGCGGAACTCGGCTGCAGCGAGGAGAAAGAATTATGGCTTGTGAATGAGGAAAGCGAGAAGCAGCCCCAGCCGGGACTCCCCCCGCCTGAGACACTGGGGTGGGAAGTTCAGGATGAATTTCAACTGTGAAGACCAAGGTGATTTAGAAAGTAAAACATTCGCGTTTGTGTCAGATTTCCACACCTTCCCCCTCCAGGTCCCCGCGCCCCTGCTCCCCACACCGCATTGCTCAGCCCGCGCCCCCCTGATGACAGCAGGCTTCAGGGGCTCAACGTCTGCAGGTTAGAGCCCTCCGCAGCCCTCCGGCTCCCCTGGGGCCCACCCGGAGCCTTCCTCGGACCTGATCCTTTGGCCGGGCCACCCGGGGAGGAAACTCGCCCTCCTGCCTGTGGTCTGGCCAGCACCTCAGGGCCAGAGCACACACTACCCCCATTGTACACGAGCCCCCGGCTGGCCAGAGGCCAGACTCACCCCCATTAGGACATATTTTTTAAATCCTACCATTTATGCATTGGGTTTGGTAGCTTTAGGTTGCTGATGTACTTAATTTCACCACTATATTGAGTTTGAATGAACTGAAAGGAAAACATGCAAATATAAAACAATGCCTGGCCAGTCTCAACACCAAGAGAACAGGTGTTTCCTATCTGTATCGTCACTCTGCATTTGCCCTGCTGGCCATTTTCCTCCCTGGGAGCTAGGTGTGCCCCGAGGCGTTTTCTTTTAAACAGCTTTGTGATAAACATGCGGGTCCCAGGGCCCAGCTGGACCTCCCCTTGGGACCGCTCTCTCTTGGGTCTTTTAAATAAAGCAGATTTAGCAGGAAAGCTCATCTGTCACATCAATTGACTGAACCCCGGGGTTAACTATGTGCAACCATCAGGTATTTCTAACTCCCACTGCAGATGACAAGCAAGAATAACATGACTATCTGTGGACAAAGTGAGAGATTTATACCAAACTTCACCCCTCCTTCCTTCTCGAATTGTACTCTACAGTTTTGCAAAAGTGATTTTAAAAAGTAATAATAAGAGGGCAGACTAGCAGAATAAAATGATTAGCAGGGAACCTCACGTGTTTTGGAGAAAATGCTTTATCTTGGGCGCCATATTAGAATGGGGCCTCGCCTCAGGCCAGTGACAGAAGCTTGACTTGAGGGGCCTCTGTGACCCTCCCTTCAGGTCAGAGGCCTGAGCCCAGGCCAGCACTCAGCCCACACAGGGGTCAGCCCGATGGCCTGAGTTCCTGGGGGCAGTGTCCCCCCTCAGCCACTGGGCCGACTCCCTGGGCACGCAGCCAGCAAAGGCAGAGAGCACCCCATGCTCGGGGGGGTCCTGCACCTGGCGCTCACTTGCTTGAGATTCTTCATAAATTTATGTTTGGTAAATGAAGGCCGATGCGACAATGGATCATGCCACCTCCCCAACCAGTGACCTGTGCCTGAGGGCTTGGGGCAGGCGCCAAGTCACAGGGTGGGCCCAGGCTCCTGTGAGATTCTGCACTTGCACAACATTCAATAGCAAATAAAAAACACTATGACAGGTCAAAAGAGAAACCACAGGAAAAGCTTTGTTCCCACTTTTTGAACAAGGGGCCCTGTGTTTTCGTTTGGCACTGAAGCCTACAAATTATACAGCCGCCCAAGCTTGTGCTGAGGGTCCACCCTGGGTGCGGAGGAAATGTGCCACTGTTGGGGTGGTGACACTGGGGGCCAGGAAAAGGCCTGCTGCCTGCCAACACGCTGGGAAAGCGAGGTGATGGGGCGGGGGGCTCTCCCTAATTTTAAAGATAAGGGAAAGAGGCCAGAGAGGAGAGTGAGGTCCTCAAGGTGACACCACCCCCCCACCCCAGATGGGTTTGAGTCAGAGAAGACGGAGAGTGTGTGACGTGACCCTGGGTCAGGGCTGCCGCCCAGCAATCCTGAGCAGTGAGGCTGGGGCCTGTCACTTGGCCAGCTGCAGGGGGAGCACCCCCATCCCACCCCCGGGCTGCTCTGTGCACCCCCAATCTGAGCTCGGCACGCGCAGAAGAGGTGAATTGATTTTTCTTAGCTTTTGGCCTTTCCCCCAACCAGTGCGGAGTTGAGTTTACCAGGGAGAAAATGATCAATAACTCTTCCAATAGCCTCAACTTATTTAGGCAGCCAATGCAGCACTCTTCGGAGTATTTTCAATTCTCTTGGCCCCCTAAAAAATCACTTACTATGAAACTATAAATGAGATCAATATAAAGATATTTTTAAAGCTTATTTTGCTCTGACTGGGACCCCAATGAATACATCTATCTGTTAAATACATACAGCCCCAGAATGTTTCATTAAGCATCAGAGTCCTCTAAATTCCTCGTCAGGCCCAGCCCTGTGAAAAGAACAGAATTTAAGAGCCGCGAGAACGTCCACTTGGCTGGGCCGGCCCCACTGCCTGTCACAGGGCCCTTTGTAGGACTGAAAATATTTTGGCTTGGGGGAGAGAAAATGCATTTGCCAAAAGGGTTATTATTACCTTAGCAGTGATTCATTTAAGTGGTTTCCCGGGAGTGGTATTTTATTATGATTTCTCAGCTCTCGGCTTGGTTCTTTCCCCTGCTGGGGGACCAGGCGGGTCAGAGCACAGCCAGCGCATTCAGCCTGCCCTCGGGGCTCCAGCCTCAGCCTCTGTCCTGCCGCCCGCCCCAGGTGAGCTGTCCCCTGAGGTCCCAAGGGGCCTGGGCTTGGGAGCAGTCCACATCCAGGGAAGGAAAGTGAGGCCAGCCCCGTTCCTGGTTCCCAGGACTCGTCGAGACCCACAGCGGCCCCTCTCTGTCCCGGCCATGCTAGCCACCCCATCGGGCAGTGACGTTCTGTCCTCACTCTGACCCTGATTATGCCAAAGGAAGACAGAGACAAAGCACCGAGAAAAGAAATGGAACTTGCCAGTAAGCTTTGCGAGGGAGCCAGGCTTTCGAGAGATGGCTCACCAATACAAACACAACCAGAATTGAGACAGAATGTGACATTACCAAAGCTACCAAGTTTGCAGTGAGGCTCTTCCTGGGTTTGGTCTGAAAGAGGCAACTTGGGACGTGATTAGCACGTATGAAGGGTCACAGCAGATGCTGGGAAATGCGCCAGCATCGCAGGAGTTGGTGGAGTTGGGAGTCGGGGGCGTCCAGGAAGAGTCCAGGTGCCCTCGCTGGGGGAGTAGACTCCCTGAGACGGGGCCATCAGCCCAACCCCACCTTCCTGACTTCTAACCAGCCTTCCTCTGCTCCCTGCAGGAGTCCTGAAGGGACAGCCATTCTCTTCCCATGACATGCTGACCAGAGCCACAAAGGATGCACCAGAACCCTCATTCAGGAGCCCAGGCCTGATGGGGAAGGGGTCCCCATGTAGCCGTGGGCTCAGGTCGCTGAGGTGGCTCCCTCGTGTTCTGCCCACCTCCCCAGAGACTGAGGACTTATCTGAGGAAATGTGATTCGGCCGCTAAACAGTCCCACTGGACACAGGAGGCCACTGAGGTGTGCGGTTCATGTCAAATATACACTGGTGTCGAAGACTCGGTACAAAACAAGGATGTGCAATATCTCACTGATGATTTTTATATGGTTTACGTGTCGAAATAATATTTTGAAGAGGGTAGATTAAAAAATATATTAAAATGGCTGTCGGGGCGCCTGGGTGGCTCAGTTGTTAAGCGTCTGCCTTCAGCTCAGGTCATGATCCCAGGGTCCTGGGATCGAGCCCCGCATCGGGCTCCCTGCTCAGCGGGAAGTCTGCTTCTCCCTCTCCCACTCACCCTGCTTGTGCTCCTGCTCTCGCTGTCTCTGTCTCTGTCAAATAAATAAATAAAATCTTTAAAAATAATAATAATAATAAAATAAAATGACTGTCACCTGTTTCTTCTTCCTATTTTAATGTGAAATAGATACAATGTTAAATTTCATAGCCACAGTTTAAAAAGGAATAAGAAACAAGTCTCTCCATATTCATGGTCAGGAAATTGACTATATCAAGAAGACTTGTCGGGGCGCCTGGGTGGCTCAGTCGTTAAGCGTCTGCCTTCGGCTCAGGTCGTGATCCCGGGGTCCTGGGATCGAGCCCCGTGTCGGGCTCCCTGCTCCGCGGGAAGCCTGCTTCTCCCTCTCCCACTCCCCCTGCTTGTGTTCCCTCTCTCACCGCCTCTCTCTCTGTCAAATAAATAAATAAAATCTTTAAAAAAAAAAAAAAAAAGAAGACTTGTCTCACTGGACGGTCTGCCTTGGTAAACCCAGACTGCCCCAGGAATGAGATTCGTAAGTGGAGGAGGCTGTTTCCTGCAAGTAACCAGCCAGTAGGCTCTGGCACCTTCCATCTAGACATCTCCCACCTCCCACGAAGAACAGACAGTTCTGGCTCTGTGAATTCCCACCCTTTCCCTTTGGAGCCACAGAAGGCAATTCTTAAACCCTGTCTGAAGTGAATCTAAGGATCCAAAGATCTTCTGTGCACAAGAAAAGAGTTATCCTCGCCTTTCAGTCTGAGTGCCAGTGAAAAGAACAAGATCTGGGCTGATGCCCAAAGCGAGCGCCCTTTTGAGGGGTATGCCATAGAACCCAGCCCTTCAGTTATGACGATCAGGAACTGAAGTTCAGGAAAGGTGACTGACGTTCCCCAAGGGGCACAGCTGCCTCATGGAAGACTAGAAACAGCTGAGGTTCAGGGTGATTCACCTTTTTTCCCTAGTTTATTAGGTTTTTTAAGCTATGTGGGTGCAAAGAAAGATGGAAGAAAATGGTATATAATGCTAATCTGCTTTTGTTCCTGTTGGAGAAGGAGACAGAGAAGAAGGGGAAGGAAGAGGACATCCTTAAGTGCAAAATATAACCTAGATCTTCGATGTATACAGATGTGAGGGACCAGGGGTGTACATCCAGGCACACAGTTTGCTGATTTTAAAAGAAGTGGTATGACAATAAACGGGGAGGCAAAGGATCTATGCAGTGCAGGAATGGGACCAGTGTTCGCTGGAATAGCCCAGTGCGAGCAGGTGCTCACCTGGCCCGTTCATATAACACATCTAGTCTCTGCCTCCCTTTGGCCACCAAGCTTTGAAAAGCCCCACGTGTGCACAATAAGGTGGCAATTATGTGTTTCCCCAGCAAGAGGGTGCAATAAGACACACAGTTTGTCTGAGAGTCAGCACTCTGAGCACGTTGGAAGAAGGAAGGAAGGAAGGAAGGAAGGAAGGAAGGAAGGAAGGAAGGAAGGAAGGGGGGAGGGAGGGAAGGAGGGACAACATACAAGGATCCAAACTATATCATTGACTGCTAGGACCAAACGGCACCAACTATCCTTGTGACCGCGGTAATGACAAGAGGAAAACAGAAATCCTCTTCACCCGGATCCATAAGGCACAGATGAGGTCTGAGAGACCAGAGGGTGATATCGCTGGAGCACAGAGAGGGCCGGGGGTTCAGGGGACACGACAGGAGCTTGCTGCCTTCCCCTGCCATCCTCAGACCCATGGACTCTCTCCCTCATGTGCTGCCCAGAAAAGGAAGAACCAGAGAAAGGACTATGGTCCTTTAAGCCTCCTTTTGAATCTGGAAACCCCATCCCTGCTCTCCTTTCTGAAGGAGGAAACAGTTTGGGTTAGCAGAGACTGCCCGCATGCTCCCCCTCTGTTGCTTTCCTGATCTGCTGGAACACTTAAGCAGACCTTTTGGGAAGGACTTCTGGTACAAAAAGTAATCACTGGTTCAGCTAAAAGCCGGAGAGAAATAAGAACAGGGAAGCAAAACTCCAATGTCTCAGTTATTAATTTTATGAACTATACAGGGTTGCAGTCTCTCCTTGCAGCAAACTTCTTTTGTCATGGATGAATGTAAACATACAAAATTTCATTGGCAATTCTGGTCAAAATATTTAAATAGAAAAATTTATGAGCAAAAGAGTGATTTTATTATTCAGTTCTGTTACAACCAGCCCCCTGAGTTTTTGCTCAGATTTATTTCAGCTTGAAGGCAGTCTTCTGTTCATTCTCTAATCCCTTCAACCCAATTAACATGTAACAGTTGATCAAACACTCTTGCATTTTATTTTTTCTGATTATAAAAAGAACTCGTTCCTTCTGCTTCTGGGAAGATGAAGTGGACCTACTTTTTCCCTCTTTTTCCCACTAAGTATAGCTGAAAACTCTGAACATTATATGCAAAACAAATACAAAACACCCTAAAAGGTGGTAGACTAGGTAGGGCCCCAGGGACCCGAGGGAGACACATTGTGGGGGTGAGGGGAGGATCCCTGGCTTTGCTCTTGCCTAGTATACTCCAGACTGGGAGATCGATGAGGCTGCAACCCAGAAAGGTCAATGGGCAAAGACCCAAAAGAGCCCCAACAAAAGCCTGCTCCTTCTAGCCAGAGGATCAGAAAAGAGGCCGCCAGGCTGGGCAGAAAACTCTTGGACAATAATTTTCTACTCCAGCCAAACACAGCAGAGAAAGCTGTGGTCCCTCCTCCCACATAAGAGCAAGTGCAAGTGGGGCCCAGACCTCTACTTCCACCCTCCCCTGCCCACGGAGTGTCACAGACTTCAGGCCAAAATCACTCATCACACCAAGAACCAGGCCGATCTCAAACTGAGTGAAAAAAGACAACCAAGAGATGCTGACAGCAAAGTGGCAGAGGCGTTAGAATTATCTAGCAGAGATTCTAAAGCAGCATGACAAAAAAAGCTTCAACAAGCAATTACAAATATGACTGCAACAAATGAAAAAACTGAAGGCCTCAGCAAATTAATAGAACATATTCTAAATGGAAATTTAAGAACTAAAAAGTTCAGTAGACAGCTCGGTGGATAAGTTCAGCAGCAGAATGGACAGGACAGAGGAAAGACACGGTAAACTGAGAAACAAAACAGCAGAGGCATTGTCCAAACTGAATAAGGAGAGAAAATATTCTGGGAAAAGACACTACTGAGTCTTGGGGACCTGTTGGACTGTAACAAAAGATCAAATGTCCATGGCATCAGAGTCCTGGAAGGAGAGGAGAAAGAAGGAGGGGCTGCAAAACATTCAGAGATATAGTGGCTGGAAACTTCACCAATCTGACAAGAGACACAAACCTACAGATTCAAGAAGCCAAGCAAGCTCCAAGCAGGATAAACCCAAACAAATCTGCACCAAGACACATTATAACTAATGTCTAAAAGTAAGACAAGGAAAAGATCTTGAAAGCAGCCGGAGAAAAACAACATCGTACTACAGAGAAAAGAACAATGCAAATGGCAGTGGATTTCTCATGAGAAACCAGAGTCCAGAAGGAAACAGCACAATAGTTCACGTGCTGAAGAAAGAACCATCTGCCCAGAATCGTTTCCCTGGGTAGGAATGAGGGGGAAAACGAGATATTCTCAGATGAAGGAAAGTTGGTAAGAGAATCTGTCACCAGCAGACGTGTCCTAAAGAATGCCTTATGGAGGTTTTCTGAGCAGAAAGCAAACAGCAGAAGAAGGAACCTGGGATATCAGAAAGGGAGAAAAACACACGTAAGAAAAAGACATGGAGAACTACCACAGGCCTTCCTTCTCCCCCTGAGATTTTGAGATTATGCTTGATGTTTACAATTATAACACTGTGTGATGTGGTTCTAAATATATTTAGAGCAAATATTTAAAACAATGCTATCATCAACGGGGTACAGTAAAGGGACATAAAGAGAGGTAAGGTTTCTATACTTCCTTCCATCCAGCAGAGAGGGACCCCATCAAACCTGTCTGAAAAATGTTTCAGACAGTTTCAGGGCGCCAGTGCCCTCCCCCAGACTGCACTGAGGGTTAACATCTGCACCCGAGGGGCTCATTGGCCCCCGTCCACCAGGGGAGGCTGCTGGACTGACTCCCCTTTCCTGGCGGAGGGCTGTCCTTTCCACCACCTCTTGCAACCAGATGGGAAGCCATATGCCTCTTGCTGAATGTCACCTGAAAAGACTGGAGTGACTTGAAACTGCCCTCTGCTCTGAAGGGATGGGCCTGTCTGGGGAATGACTGGGAACCATGCAAAGGAGGTTTGGGCTCCTATCATCATCGCTACCTGTGGGAGCCTTATATTAAAGCTCATAATATATATGTCACTACTAGCAATTGCTGTCTGGACTCATCGGAGCTGTCCCGGCACTCCGGTAGAGGCTCAGGGCATAGTCAGACGGAGTCCTCCCTGTGCAGATGCTGCCAACGTGACCCGGTAATCCAAAGGAAGAACAAGAGTGGGAGAATGAACAAGAGTCTGCCCCATAATCAAGAGGAGGAAGGGCGATGTGTGGGGCACAGGTGTCTTAAAGGGATCCCAGAGCAATCATGAGGAGAGGGGGTCCTGGAGCACGGGGAACTAGAGGGCAGGGGCTCCCCGCTGTGGGAAGGAGAGAAGGTACAGGGTCCCCAACCACCCACCGGCTTGTGTGCAAAACAAGAGCACCACCTTGCCATCAGAGAGGTGATTTTCAAACCCCCACTCTTCCCTGTGGGACCAGTTTCAAAAACTTTGGGATCCAGACAGCAAACAGGGACCAGGGGGGCAAAATGCATCTGCACTTGTACAGGGGATAGAGGGCTAAATCTTGAAGCATCCAGACTAGACTGGGGACAGATTCTGAAGACACAATTTCAGGGACAGAGAAGTGAAAGACGATTATGGAGCAGAATGACTCAGAGCCCATGCCAGGGAGACCAGCCCGTTTACGCCAACAGTGTGATTAGTGGTGAACGCCCGTCTCTGCTATGGGGGCTGGGGACTGAGTGACTGGGTCAGTCACACAGAAACTGCATATGCCTATGTGACTGGCCCCAAGTGTCCTCCGTTGGCAACACTCCACACGTGTTGTCACCCATCCTTGCTGAGAAGATTAAGTGTGTCTGTGTGGCTACTGGGAAAGCCACAGGAAGCCTGTGCGGGCTTTCTCCTGGACTTCAGCCCGGGTGTCTGCCCCATTAGCGCCGTGAGGACCAGCTCCACAGTGGCAGAAGAAGGCGCAGAACTCCGGGCTCCACACGCTATCTGAGCATCTCTGTGGAGGGGGACACGGGGGGCCAGGATGTTAGAGCGCGAAGCAGTTTGTGCCCTTCCTAGCATGGGAATGCACTTCCGACCAGTGAGATCTCCAGCAGCACCCACCAGCTCTTTAGAGAGAAACAGAGAAGAAAGCAAACGCCCTCCATGGAAACGACTGCTTGTTTCCAGAGCATCTAGCTGCAGGCCAGGCTCTGTCCACAGCGACACTGGTGACATTTCGGGCCACGTCATTCTGTGTTGAGGGGCTGCCCTGGACTTTGCAGGCTGTGGAGAAGCATCTCTGTTTCCTACCCACTGGCTGCAACCCCCTCGGGTGTGGTAACCAAAAATGCATCCAGCCATGGCCATTTGTCCCAAGGGGGCAGAACCACCACTCTGGAAGCACTTAAGTCATGTTCAGTATTTGGTGTTCAGCTACTTTCTTCAAAACCACTTGTGTTTTCTTTATAAAACAGACACACACACACACACGCACACACACACGCACCCCACAGCTATCTTCCCAGAGGTACAAATGAATAGATACCTCAGAATGGGTGCCACACGAGTCGGAAGGCCTGAGCGGGAACACATGTGAAGGCCACAAGGCCACGGCCTTCCACCCTTCCGGCCATGTGTTGTGAGGACAGGGCCCAAGATGGATGCCAGGCAGCTCTAGTAGGTCATCCCTGCTTTCTGGGAAGCTGCAGGGAGCCCAGCAAGCCTCTGCCCGGAGACAGCACCTCGGAGAGCCTGACCACACGACTTCACCGTCATTTGGGTCCCATGAGACAGCACGTTCTTCAAATCTCCGGGGACAGCAGGAGGGGGTTGAGAATGTGGAGAACTTCACTCAAGGCAGGGTATCAGGCAGTGAGAATGTAGTGGAGGGTCTTAGAAACCCCTCAAAGTCAAAGACCGTGGTCAAAGACTTTGAAGAAAGGTTTCATTCTTTCGTGATTCACACCCCTCCTGGCTCCACAGAAAGCAGAGGCAGAGAAACAAAAACTAGTCACTGGAATCAGAGAACATTCCAGGGCTCCAGCATGGACACAACTCCATCGCTGGATCAGCCCCTGGAAGGGGCGGGGGGGGGGGGGGGGGCACGCCATTCAGAGGGGCGGCAACCCTGGGACTGAGGAATTCCTTATTTCAAAGTCCTTCTATAAAATGCTGCTGGCAATTGGTGCGTTTTTCCTTTGAGAGGAACCAGAACAGTTCTAAACATTGCCCCTGGGGGATAGGCCCTGCCAAAGGGGGAGTCATGGTACGGAACGGAGCTCGGGCGCCAGGGTGAGGCCCGACTGCAGCGAGGCTGTGGCAGGAGCCACGTGGGCTGAGGACACTTGCCCTCCACCCGGGACTTGGTCGGGGGGGTGCACGTGGGGAGGAGGGGAAGTTTGTCAAGACTGATGATTGCCAGAACACAGTAAGACGCTCAAACTGTGATCAAAGGGCGGCCTCTCCTGCTTTTGAATAATTCTCAACACTTTATAAGAATGCGGATTCCACCTCAGGCCTCGGGCTGTGTAGGCCAAAGGTGAGGCTAATTAAAGCAACTTTTGGAATGTGAGGATGGAGGCAGGACTCGGAGGTGCAGCTGGGGTAGGCAAGGCACCTAAGCCGGTCCCGCCTCCTGAGCAGCACCTGGGCAGTCGGTGCCATTTGAAAGCTGATTCAGACCAGGTCCAGGATGCTCTCATTAAACTTGAAACTTAAACCATGCCCTTTCACCCCTCTGGGCCTTTGCACAGGCCACCATTTGTCTACCCCCCCATCCTTAATCTACCAGATTGTTCTGGAAAAATCCCCCCCTCACGAGATCCCCAAACCCCAGGACGTATCACCAAGTAAGCCGGAATCCCTCCTCTGGGGCCCACACGACAACCAGAAAGACACTTTTCCCATTTTTTTTCTTGGGTCACTGGGCTAAAGGTCCCAGGAGGGCAGGACCAGGTCATCCTATTTGCCTGGCACCAAGAGCAATGGCTGCCACTGAACTGGGGCTCGAGAAATGCTCGTGGAATTGAGTCTGTTTCCTGGGGCTGCTGTCACAAAGAACCACAGACTGGGGGGCTTAACACAACAGAGATGTATTCTCTCACAGTTCAGGAGGCCCAAAGTCCAAGATCGAGGCATGGGTGGAGTTGGTTCCTTCTGAAGGCTGTGAGGGAGAATCCCTTACAGGCCTCCCTCCAGCCTGTGAGGACTCCAGCAACCTTGGCACTCCTTGAGTTTGCATCAGGCCAACTTCTGCCTCCCTCTTCACATGGCCTTATTCTCTCTGGGTCCCCTCCAAGTCTCCATGTCAAAACCTCCCTCTCCTTCCTCTTTTAAGGATACCGGTCATTGGACTTAGGGCCACTCTTCTTCCAGTATGATCTCATCTTAACTTGTTTATATCTGCAAAGACCCTACGTCCAATTAAGGCCAACATCCATGGGTAGTAGGGGTTAGGACAGGACACGATTCAGCCCACGGTAGCAATGCCTGAGTGAAGGTCAGTCCCAGCCCCGAAAGCAGTATTCTTAAGCATCCCATCCCCTTCAGTCTTCCAAGGCCTACAGTGGTGAGCACTTCCTGCCCTTGGAAAGGTGAGTTGTGTGAGACCAGGTGGCTGTCAGTGCCGCCCAGTGAGGGAGCGGTCCAGGCCCCATACCTGCAATTGCAAACAAGGAAGCAAGTCCTCAGTCACTAATCATAGCCATATCCCCAACACACGCACCACACCACAGTTGTGGGAATATATGTGTGGGGGTAGATGCGTGAGTGTGGTGTGTGTGTGTGACATGAAGTATGTATGTGAGGTGATATGTGTGTGTGAGATGTGAGGCATGAATGTGATGAGTGTGTGTGAGATGTGAGGTATGTATGTGAGGTGCGTGTGGGTATGTGTGGACAGCTGAAGGTCTGCTTCATTCTGCTTACCTTGAAAGGTTTCATGCACTTGATATGCTTCATTAGATAAAAAATGTTTCCAAGAAACCAGGGAAGTTTCCCCAGTGGGGCAGGGAGATGGGAGAAATGATATTTTTCAGGCTGCAGTCCTTAGTAAGTGGTAGTTGTATTAGTCAGCTCAGGCTGCTATAACAAAGGGCCACAGAGTGGGGGGCTTCAACAACAGAAATTTATTTCCTCACAGCCCTAGCAACCAGAAGTCCAAGATCAAGGGCCATTAGGGTTAGTTGCTGGTGAGGTCTCTTCCTGGCTTGTAGACAGCCACCTTCTTGCTGTGTGCTCACACGGCCTCTCTTCTGTGCATTCAGAGGGATGGAAGATCTCCGGTGCCTCTTCCTCTTCTTATAAGGACATCAGTGCTATTAGATCAAGGTGCCACCCTTATGACCTCTTTTGGCCTCAATAACCGCCTTAGAAGCACTATCTCCAAATACAGTTACATTGGGGTTTAGGGCTTCAACACATGAATTTTGAAGAGCACTATTCCATCCATAACAAGGAAATAGGTATTAGTGCCAACACTTCTCTTTGGAATGACATAAAGCACTGAGGAGAAAGGACACCTGAGAGGTGCTGAAAGAATGTGGAACATGGCACATCCTCACCTAGGAGCCTGAGGCGTGAGGCAGGAAGTGTGGGTGGCTTCGGAGGGGCTCCAGGAACAGCCAGTGAGGCCATAGAAGTGTGACCCTTGGGGCTGCACCCACCAGAAACACTTGGAGCTTCCTGGCTCCCTGAAGGGGACCAGAGTGCTCACGTGAGGAATGTGGAGAGTGAGTGTCTGAGAGGAAAGTGGCGCCCCAGTCTCCCTCACAGGATTCCTGGTGACCTTGGTACCATGTGCTGAGGGGGCTGAAGGAGGGGTTCCCAGGAGACCACACACAGACTCACAGAAGCGCAGAGCCAAGGGGACTCCAGGCGAGGCATGGTGACTAGGGGACCTAACACCACCTGTCCTGAGATAATTATCCCATATTAAACAAATGCACTAATGCAGCAAATGTGAGAGATGGGCAGAAGAGCTTGGGTTCTATCAGGCCGTCATACCAGATATGAGGTGTCCACCCAGCTTCTTTTCTTTCCTCAAACAATCCCTGGGGGACAGGTCCATATCAGCCTCCAGATCCTCCAGACTGTTCTTCATGCCACACTGGAATACGCAAAGTTCAGAGAACTGCCAGGAAGCCACCTGTGGGGGCTTACTTTCCCTCACAGATGTACAAAGACAATAAAGGGGGTCATTCCCCTTTGCTGCCTTTCTGTAGAGGATGCTCAGTGTGGCTCAGACCAGGCTCTGTGTCTCAGGGGTGCCACACCCTTTCAGAGCCTCCACTTCCACACCTGTGGGTTGGTACTTCTCTCAGGAAAGATGGGCGAATGGTACTCTGCTCATGAAATTATTGTGCCAACCACCAACACTAGCCAAGAAAACCCCATGATTCACCCCACAATGCTGCCCTTTGCATTTGCAGAGGCAATCCTGAAGCAGCCAACCAGCAGAGGGCACCCCACAATCCCCGAACCTCTGTTCAACAGGGGCTGGTGTCTCCAGCTCTGCTTCTCAGCACCTCTGCTCAAAGGAGGTGGTGATGGCCACATTCGCTGCACATGGAGCAGGTTTATTTGCTGCTGGGACTTTCCAGTCACTTAGAGTGAAAATAATTGCATCCACATGGCATTTGTTTATAGAGAATTTCACTCATGTTTCACTGAGTACCTTCCTTTTAACTCGGTGACTGAACCACCACCCACCAGGTTCCCCTTCTTCGATTACTGCTGTTTCCTGTTCCCTGAGCACAGTTTGGGTTCTATTAAATGGTGTCAGGTACAGTGCAAGTGGGCCTCAAGTGCTGAGTAAGGGATAAAGATGGCCCACCACATATTAACTATAAAAACTCCCACAACCACTTTAGCCCTCTGAGCCTCAGTGTCCCCCATCTGTAAAGTAGCGACAATAACTCTGCTAACTACTTCATGGGACAATTATGAAAATCAAATTTAAAAATCATCTGATAAAATGCAAACTGCTGCTGATACAAGTAGTCTGGAATTATTCCATCAATCTGCTCTAGCATGACAGAACAGGTTGTATCAGCCCAAACTCCCTGCCAAAAAGAACAAGAAAATCTGGACAAAACACAGAGATCCCAGGGAGAAGCAAACTGACTGATGTGAGTCTGACACTGAATGCTGCTCCCACCCTCCAGGTATTGGGAATTCCTAAGAAGTATGGATTTGAGAGGATTAGAAGCCAAGCAGAAAGTGGCTATAAGTGAGAGAAGCAGATTCTCATCAATCTCACAGGTCTAACAGGAAAAAAAAAAAAAAACTATAGTTCTAAGTACCAATTCAGCCAAAACGTGAGGACCTTAAGAGACAAGGAGAATGCCCAGAAGTGAGCCCAACACTCTTCACCACTTATCTCCTCAGAGTGATTGCTTATATGCAAACAGCAGCCCATGGGCTGACAGGTCCTGGAGAAAACAAAAGTCAAGAGTCTGAAAAGCCAAGTAGAGCTTCAGGCACTGTCACTATGCTGTGGAATAATTAGAGTTCAGGGTACATCAAGGAGCATACCTGTGACTAAAGATGATCCAGAAATTGATTTGGCCTTACAAAGACTAAAAACCACCTCAAATCAGTTCACTACCTGATTAAATTAAATCAGTCTGCCCCTAATCTAACTGCCTGTCATAAGCAAAAGTAAACCCTCTCTAACAGAAGATAACATCATTCAGCACTGCAACAATTTATGATACAATGCCCAACATTCGATCAAAAATTACCAGACACATTGGACACAGGATCAAGAGAAAAAGTCACAAAAGAATAATAGTGTAAAACAATTCAAGTGTCCATTAAGAGTAGAATAAACCAATAAAATGTAGTATATTTGTATAATGGATTTCTACATAACAATAAAAAACTACTGCTACACAAAACAACATGGATGAAATCAGACATAATGGTGAGTAAACAACTCAGGAATAAGAATACATACTAAGGAATCCATTTATAGGCAATTCAAAAATAGACAAAACTAATCCATGGTGATAGAGGTAAAAAAAAAAAAAAGGTTATCTCTGAGGGAAATATCATATGCAAGGGATCTGAGGGAGACTCTGGCGTGCTAGGAACATAAAACCTCCTAATACAGGTGATTATTTGGATATGAATATAGGTAAATGATGATATAGAGTTAGAGGTTGAGACACAGATAAAGATGTGTGTGTGTATGCATGTGTGTGTAACAATTCATCAGGCTAAACACAAGATTTGTGTACTTTATCATATATAAATTATACCTCATCGAAGATTTTATTTATTTATTTGACAGAGAGAGAGAGCACAAACAGAGGAGTGGCAAGCAAAGGAAGAGGGAGAGGCAGACTCCCCACTGAGCCAAGAGCCCAATGTGGGGCTCAATCCCAGGACCCTGGGATCATGACCTGAGCCAAAGGCAGCTGCCTACCTGACTGAGCCAGCCAGGCACCCCTAAATTATACCTCATTGAAAAAAGAGGGAAGTAATATTAAAAAAAAAAAAAACAGAACTCAATATATGACTTTAAGGGCGCCTGGGTGGCTCAGTTGGTTAAGCGACTGCCTTCGGCTCAGGTCATGATCCTGGAGTCCCTGGATCGAGTCCCGCATCGGGCTCCCTGCTCGGCAGGGAGTCTGCTTCTCCCTCTGACCCTCCCCCTTCTCATGTGCTCTCTCTCATTCTCTCTCAAATAAATAAATAAAATCTTTAAAAAATATATATATATGACTTTAAAAGCAGATTATACATAGCTGAAGAGAGAATTAAAGAACTGGAAGATAAGTCAGTAGAAAATTAAATACAGAAAGGAAAATACAGAAAATCATTTTAAGGGAAATTAGGGACAAGGAACATTTAACATGTGAACAAAGAAAAAATTACAAGGTGGTAGGTAGATATGAGCCCAGATATATCACAATTATAATAAATGTAATTTTGTTAAATATGCCAATTAAAAGACCTATCAGACTGGATAAAAATACAAAGTTCAACTCGATGAAGCTTGAAGCTTACAAGAGACACATCTTAAATATAAGAATATGGAGAATGTGAAAGTAAAAGGAGTGTTCAAAAAGATATACTATGCAAACATTAACCAAAGGAAAGCCAGTGAAGTTTACTGATATCATATTAAACTCAAAAGCAAGAAGCATAAGTAAAGAGGGCTCTTTCATAATAATAAAAGGGTCAGGAAGTATTGACAATTCCAAATTTATATGCATCTAATAATATAGGCTTAAAATATATAAAGCACATTGGGGTGCCTGGGTGGCTCAGTCAGTTAGATGTCTGATTCTTGGTTTTGGCTCGTCATGATCTCAGTCATGATATCGAGCCCCAAGTCGGGCTCCGTGCTCAGCTGTGAGTCTGCTTCTCTCTCTCTCTCTCTCCCTCAGCCCCTCCCCCGTTCACACTCTCTCTCAAAGTAAATATATAAACCTTTAAATATATATATATATATATATGTACATATATATATATTGCAAATAATTACTAGAGGGGAAAAAATAGATGAATCCACGATCAAAATGAAATACTTTAACAAACATCTATCCAAAGTGGATAAAATAAGCAGACAAAAATATCAGTAAATTTTTGAAGACTTGAGCAACGTATTGAAATCTCACCAATTTTAAATAGTTAAACATATTGTATTCTCTATTTTCTGATTATAGTGGAATTAACCTGTAACTGTGAAAAAAAAATTAAAAATGCTTTTAAATAACCTATGAGTTAAAGAAACAATAATGTAAATTAGAAATATTTTGAAATGAATGAAAATGAAAGTAGAACATATCAAAACTTAAGAGATTAAAGTCAAAGGCATGCTCAGAGGGAAATTTTGTAAGTTTAAATGCACATAAAAGAAAAAGAAAAAAGGCTAAAAATCAATCATCAAAGTCTCCATTTCAACAAATTTAAAAATAACAATAAATTAAACCCAAAGAAGGAAGAAACAAAGCTTAAAGACTTATCTAGAAGAGACATGTGAATGTGGCTGTCTAATGAAGTAAACCCCCAGGAGATTCACATGTGAGCCACAACACCGTAGACAGAATTACACCAGCAAAGACACTGCCAACTTAGACTGAATGGGATAGAAGTAGAACTAAATTAAAGGAGCTGATTTGATCCCAAAATTCCACTGACAGGAATAAGACTGGGAAAATGACTCCACTGCAGACATGCACCATCTTTCACAGAAAAAGGAAGAGGCCAAAGGACAGAACCAAACACTCTGAAGAATCATTTCTGGGCCTCGAGACCTAATCAAGGAACCTCCAACATTCGCCCAGCTGGACAACAGAATTGCTATGGACCAGTGACTCCTTTTTTAAAGAGGAATATCTACAGTGGCTATGCCATGCCGGTCCCACCACTGTGCATGAGGTGTAGGGAACAGATAACTCATCTCTAGTTTCGTGGATCTGAGGATGGAGAGGAACGATCCCAAGGAGCTGTCCTTACAGAACTTGGAATTTGCTGAGCCTCGTTGTGAGCGCAGCACACTTGGAGGAGTCTGAACCATGCATAGGAAGAAAAGGATCTGGTGGGTATAGCTGCAAGGAAATGAGGGGTTGAGAAGAGTTGGGGGGGGGTGGTTATGGAAGAGAATTGAGCCTCCAGCCAAGGGTCAGGGAAGTTTACTCTCACTCTCAACAGAGGAACTGAAAAGCCACATGGCAGTCAGTGTAGACTCAGGAAAAGGTGAAAAAATGGGGCCAGATCTCAACCCTGAACTCTAAGATTGTATATCCAACTAGACCTGTTCCACATTTTTCACTAGGATGTCTCAAAGATACCTCAAACTGAACATTTCCAAGACCAAATCTGGTCTAGTAGCTTCCATATGAGTGAATGACAAGACTCTGTCCATTTGCAAGAGGTAGAAATCGAGGCATGGTTCTTGATACCTTCCTCCTCCTTACCCCTCATCATCTGATCAGTCACCAAGACCAGAAGATCCAACTCCCTAAGCAATTCTAATATCAGCCCACTTTTCTCCATTCCCCTCTCCTGCGTTGCCAACTACCACCACACTCCAAGCTGCAGAATCCACACTGCCTCAGGAAATGATCAAATCATTTCTCCCCCCCAACCCCCACCCCCGATATCAAGACTGGTTCTTGTGGCCAGTACACTCTTTTCAAAATTCAAGTCCCATTGTGACTTTCCCTACTTAAACCATTAGATGGCTTTCTGAGGCTCTTGGGATGAGGATCAGAGTGCTCACCTGCCCAGTGGACACTCCACAGTCTCCACCTGCCGGCCTCCCCAGCTCCCTTGCTCCTCTCTCCCTCCAGCATCACTGGCCTGCCTCCTCTCAGTCCCTGGGGTTACCGGGCACCCTTCTACTTGGCCACTGCACAAGATCCCCTTCTCCCTCCACCCTCAAAACTGGCCCTTCTCCCAGGAAACTCCCAGATTTTGGCTGGGGGCTTCCCCCCAGGAGCCCTCCCCCCCCACACTTTAATACATGCCCCATTAAACAATATTCCTTTCCCTGGCATCCCCTGCTTGGGTTCATTTAACCCTTGAAATAAGCCTAAGCAGTAGAGGACATTCTCAGTCTCCCCTTACACATGAAGAGACATGGGCCCAGAGGAGTGAAGAGAAACGGCCAAGGTCACAGAGCTGGGGACACTGAAGGAACAGGAGACTCAGGACACATCTGATTAACAGAGAGGGGAAAAAAACTATCAGGAAAGTACTTCTCACTTAGAATATGATGATAAATAAGAACAAGCAGAGAAGTAAAATGTTGTGATTAGGGATTCCTTACTTGTAAACTCCTTCCCTCCTGCATGTTCTCTTTCTCTCTTCTCCCTCGCTCTTTTCCTCCCACCCAGCATTCAGTAGCTAACCTGTCTCTCCTTAAATAATTCCCAAGGAAGCTGCCTGAACAGTCTTTCCCACAGATTTGAAAATTCCCTGCAATAAAAATGTCAAGGGTGAAATAAGACAATGCATTTTCTCAGCCCTACATCAGGCCAAATTACACAATAAAGGACCAACAACTGAACAATAAAACTCAGGATGAGAGCCACATTTAACTTGCTGGAACCCCGGCTGAGGTCTGAATTAAATGGAGTGGGTGGTGTAGCTGAAGTTGTTATTCTCCAACACTTTTGTACATGGCGGGGGGGGGGGGGGCCTGTCAATCTGCTCAGCCCCTCCCCAGCCTCCTCCCCTGCCAGGGCAGATACAAACCCTGGAGAAATTCTGATCAACTCACAATGTTGATTGCTGAGAAACTATCCTTCTAGCTAGAAGTAAAAGTTTGCATTGTGCCTACTTGGAGTTCCTCCATTGGAAGCCCTGGGGGCCCAATGTCTCTGGTGCTCTGGAAGCCATCCCTTCCCTAGCTCTGCACTGGGCACAAAGCACCTGCTGGACTGAATGCAGGACTGTGATCATGCACGCCCCAAATGGAGCAGTTCAGCCAGGCTGACAGCACAGCCACACTGGGAACCCGGGAGCTGCTGGGCCCATCGCTGCATGCGTCCAGAAATCCCACACCCAGCGCAGAGAAGTGACCAGGGCCTTTCTCATACTGTCTCTTTCATTAAGCAGCCCATTCATGCTTCCCAACTTTCTTTGTTTCTTGTTTTTTTTTTTATTTTTTACTTTTTTCAACTTTTTTATTTAGGTGAAAGGACTCAAAGACTCCTCTCCCCAGAGTAGCTGAAAATCTTCCTCTGTCCAAATACCAATTTGCACCTTGTTGTTCTATTAGTGACCAGCACTTTCTATCCTGGACTTGTCTGATGTTAGAACACAGTGCAGGGTCCCTGAGAGGCTTGGGACACCTGGCACCAGCTCTGGGTCTCTGGAAATGCCTTGGGAACACTGCCTCCTCTCTAGGCCTGTCCAGGACAAGGTTGGGGCCCAACCCAAAGAATGAGGTGCGAGCCTTCCCCAGGGTCCCCATCCTCAAAATGACCCACAACAGGCCAGTGTCAGAGCTGGATGACTTGTAAAGTTGATTTAGATTTTAAGGGGTTTGGGGGGAAAATGTTTATTGTTTCTAGAGTCAAACTAGACATGGATGATGACATTATGATGTGCTGACCGCCAAGGTGTCATTCTGTTCCACTGTTCATTACACTGGATCCAAACTCCCACACACACTCCCCATGTTTAATCACCAGGTCAGTCCAATTTCCCCACTCCTCTGAGGCTTCCTTAATTTGATTTTGCCAACACAGACAAGAAGGGGAAATGCCAAAGATGCTTAGTTACTCACCACAGACTGTCAGTTTCTCCCCTTGATTTGTTAATAAGGAAAATAGGACCCAGAGCATAGATATCCTGCCCAGGGCTAGAGACCCAGCTGCCATCAGACCCAGAGCCCTCCAAGCCCTCCAAGTAGGCTCTCTGTCCACAGGAAGACTCATGTTAGGGCAGGTGCATTTGTCTCCTTCAAACACTATCACCAGCCCCCAGTGGCCTTCTGCTTGTCTATCCTGGCTCTGAAAACCTATTGCTTTTTGGTTTTCATCCTATTTTCTATAAAGATTACGATAATGCTTGAAATCTAAGGTCCCTTTAAGTATCAGTGACAAGACAGCACTGGGTTTAGGGCTTCCCCTGAGACGGCTGATATGTTAAGATATAAACTTAGTCCGAGGGATATCAGCATGCACACACACACACACACACCATGGTGGTATCAGAGGAGGCCTGGTGGAAAGTCAGGACTTTCCAACACTGCCCAGTAGTAATGAGGTGGCCACCCTGCCACCCCACCCCCTACAGCATCTGGGAACTCATCCTCTCCATCCCCCAGGGCATCAACAGTGGCCCAGAAGGGAACCTGGATTTCCACCCCACCTGACCGTAACAAGGCCACATCCCCTTCTCTCAGTGACAAGGCATCAGAGGTTGCCTGCTAAAACGGATTTAAATAAAATCCCAAATACCCAAAATGTTCAGGATACAACCAAAAATCACTAATCATACCAAGAAACAGAAAAATCTCAACTTGAATGAAAAAAGACAGTCAACAGATCCCAACACCAAGATGACACATATGCTGGAATTATCTGACAAGGATTTTGAAGCAGCCATCATAATTATGTTTCAATAGGGAATTATGAACACACTAGAAATAAATGAAAAACTAGAAGCCTCAGCAAAGAAACAGAAGATACAAAGAAACTAAAGGACATTTTATAACTGAAAAATACCATAACCAAAGCTTTTTAAAAACTCACTGGATGGCTCCACAGCAGAACAGGAAAGGCAGAGGGGAGAACTGGTGAACTGGAAGAGAGGAGAGTAGAAATCTCCAATCTGAACATCAGAGAAAAAACAGACTAGCAACAAAAATTAACAGTCTCGGGGACTTGTGGGATGATAATGAAAGATGCAACACTCATGTCATCCAAGTCCTGGGAAGAGGGAGGGAGACATACACACACACACACACACACACACACACACACACACACACACCCCTACAGATTCAAGAAGCTAAGCAAACACCAAAAAGGATAAATCCAACAAAATCCGCACCAAGACACATCATGAGACCCCTAAAAGCTAAGGACAAAGAAAACACCTTGAAAGCAGCAAGAGAGAAACATCTTTTTTTTTTTTAAGTATATTTATTTATTTAAGTAATCTCCACACCCAACATGGGGCTCAAACTCATGACCCCGGGATCAAGAGTCACATGCCCTACCAACTGAGCCAGCCAGACGCCCCCAGATACATCTTACCTATATAAGAAAAACAATTTGAATGACATGGTTTGTCATCAAAAACCATGGAGATCAGAAGGAAGTGGCATGATATCTGGCAAGTGCTGAAAGAAAAGAACCATCTGTGAAAATATCTTCAAAATTTAAGGGGGGGACCCAGACATCCTCACATGAAGGAAGACTCAGAGAGTCTGTCACCGGCAAACCTGGCATAAAGAATGGCTAAAGGAAGCTGTTGAAATAGAAAGGAAATGAGAAACGAAGGATCTTGGAACATCAGGAAGGAAAACAGAACAACAGAAAATGTAAAAATATGGGTAAATACAATAAATTGGGCTTTACAAAAATATTCTGCCTAACATTCATGTTTTTCAGACCTTTATAATAGCATCATCAGATGCACGGTTGGTGGGCACCTGGGAAGTCACTGATACTTTCTAGATGTTTTTCAAAGCTAATTTGGAAGAGTTTCATTCAGATTTCACAAATAAAAAACAATGTCTGATTACTTTGTTTGCTCTTCAAAATATTCACCATCCTTATTTATAAGTCAGATTTCCCACTGACAGAATTACATATTCACAAAATCTTTAATTTTATTCCCAGGTTTATTCCAAATAGAATTGCCCAGTTTAGCAAATAAAAATACAGGCTGTCTGGCGAAATGTAAATATTATATGGGACGTAGTGATACTAAAAATTACCAGAAATTCTATTTTATCTGGGCTTCCTGTATTCAGTCTGGCAACCCTATAGGACTTCAATCATCGGAGTCTACAGAATGGGTGCTCTCCTGAGTAGAAGCTAGAACCTCGTCCTCTCCCAGCAAGAAGCAAGGGACCTGTCATCTCAGTACCACCAGTCTTAGGACAATAAATAACGTCCTTGTTCAGAAATGTCCCATTTCCATACATCAGGAAGTTCTGGGTTCTTTAAAGTTTGAATTCATCAGGGTAAGGACTATCTGGTCTTAGGGACCTTAGAGAAGAAATGAAAGTCTTTAAGGTACTGTCAGGCAAACACTAGTGGGGTGTCTCTAAGGCGGACCCCCCCTCCAGCTTGATCCACAAGCATTCACTGAGCACCTATTCCAACCCCCCACAGTGTGAGGACCACAACCCTTTCAGGGTGGGAGGATTCCCAGCACAGCTTGTGGGAAGGAGCATGGCATGGAGGGGAGGGGAAAACATGGGCCCCCCAGAAGTGGAGGGAGGGCTGGTGGGGCCCCTGAGGAACAGGAGGTGATGGGGTCTACGAGGGCAGGAGGGAGGTGGAATGGCATGCAGCAAAGCTCCTCCCAGCTATGGGCAGAGGGTGGCGCCCAGCAGAGCAGACAGGAGGCCGGACAGGAGCTAGGAGGCTGTCCCCACTGGTGCGGGAGCACCCAGAAGTGGACACCGGGAAGACAGGGAGGAGAAGGGGGTAGCCCACATCCACCCAGCCCCAAGTCCTGTTGGGCAGATTCTGTCCCTCCACATGTTCTCGGAGCCCCTGCCACGTGCCAGGCATAAGGCTGGGTCTTCCTTCCATCGCCACAGCCGTGAATTGGGGAGGGGGGACTGAGCTGGGCATGGCAACGCTCATCCATGAAGCTTTTCGAGGTCTGGCCCCAAGTCGCCCAGTGCACGTTCATGTAGTTGTATCTCACGCAACTGAAATTCTGGTAAGGTGTTACAAGCCATGAAACTCACGCAGACCCAGGCACTGGGCCCACCACGCTCCAGGGCCACCCCGGAGCCCGCAGCTCACCATGGCTCGGCTCACGTTCCATCTGTACCAGTATGGAGAGCCCCGGTGGGATTCCAAAACCATCAGTGCACATCTTCCAAAGCCCTTCCCGGGGCTCCTGGACATGAAGCCGGACACCCCGGACACAGACCTGGGGGAGAAGGAGCCTGGGGGGAGCCGCGGGCCCACTGTCACCCTCGTGGCAACAACACAGCAGCAAGGCATTCACTGGAGGCTATTTCAGTCCAAAAAACGAACTCATTTTTGTCAAAACACACTTTCTTTCTTTCTTCCCTTCCTTTCTTTCTTTCTTCTTTCTTTCTTCCCTTTCTCTTTCTTCCCTCTTTCTTCTTTCTTTCTTTCTTTCTTTCTTTCTTTCTTTCTTTCTTTCCTTTCTTTCTTTCATTCATTCACTCACTCAACAGCTTTATGAAGTACCTATTATAAGCCAGGCCCAGGACATAGAGCAAATGAAACAGGAAGCTCCTTCAAATCAAAGGACACTGGTTTCCCTGGGAAATACCAGCCCCCACTCTAACCTGTTTCCCCAAAGAACAGCCTTGGCTTGAGCCTGAAAGGTGAAGTTCTAGCAGAGGCCTGTGGTGAGGATCTGGCTCTGGGGGCGCCCCCACCATGTGGGTAGAGTGACTGTGGCCGGCCACACCTCCTCACCTCCCTGAGCCTCCGCATCCGTGCTCAACCTCAGGCTGAGCGGGACTCCGCTGGCCGCCCAAGGCCTTCTCTGAAACCAGCAGGGGCAGATCCACCGTCCGTCCTCACGACCACGGCCACGCACTGACCCTTTCACTGAAGCCCATGGTACCATCATGCGAGAGGGAACCCAAGCAGGGGGAGTGGGAGAGGGAGAAGCAGGCTCCCCGCTGAGCAGGGAGCCCGATGCGGGGCTCGATCCCAGGACCCTGGGATCATGACCTGAGCCGAAGGCAGATGCTTAATGACTGAGCCACCCAGGCGCCCCAAAACCAGGAAACATTTTAACTGGAATTGCATTGTCTCGATGTGGAGAAATTTTGACATTTTTATATATTCTCTGGATCGTGGTGTCCCTCAAAGATACCTTGCACACTTTCTGCTGCGCACAATCCTGGGTACTTGCCTTTTACGCCACTGTAAACTGGACCTTTGTAAATCTTAAATTTCTAATTTCCTGGTTTTGATGCATAGGATTAGACTGATTTTTTAGTGAGGGGGAGGGCAGAGGAGGAGGGAGAGAGAGAATCTTAAGCAGGCTCCATACTGAGCACGGAGCCCAACATGGGGCTCGATCTCCCCAACCCTGAGATCACGACCTGAGCCAAAATCAAGAGTCTGACACTTAACTGACGGAGCCATCCAGGCGTCCCAGACCGATTTTATAGTTGATTATGCACTCAACAACTTTATAAACCTTTTAATTCTAATAATATATCTGTATATACTTCAGGATTTTCTATATTTATATTGTCAGACAACAAGTTTTATTTTCACCGTTCTGATTCTTACGACATCTGTTTATTTCTGTTAATTGCCAAAGTGCCCCCAACTCAAAAGCAAAGCTTTAAATTTTTCACGTTGTTACAATGCTTGCCATAGGTTTTTTTAACAAGTAACCTGCGTCAGAGCAAAGATACCACCTTCCATTCCCAGTTGTCAGGGTTTTTTCTTATTAAACATGTTTTCTGCATCCACTAATATGATCATATAATTTTTATCCCTTAATCTGTAAATATAGTGAAACATATAATTTACTATATAACATAAACATTATTAAGGAAGGCCAAAACACACACACACACCCCAAAGTGTGTACCAGCTCAAAAAATTGCAAGTTTATCGCCTGTGTAACAGCCCAAGATGCAGGTTTCTGACCGGCAAGAAGTGCTTCTTCACACTCCAGCTCTCCCACCTTGGACTCCGCTGTCCCCACGGAGCCTGTCATCACCCACATCCAGGGAGCAAGCACAGGGGGGCACAGAGCTGGAGGAGCCTCAGGCTGGGGACGGCGTGCCCCTGGGGAAGAGCAGGCGTTGGTCCGACCCCGTGCTTCCCAGTAACACCTGCACACTATGAAAGAGGAGCGCGGACTCCGGGGTGGATGGAGGCAGCTGCTGCTGACATAAACCCAAGGTGGTCTTAATGCACCATATTTTACATATCTCTCAACCAAGTTTTCTGGGTTTTCTTTAGGGTTTCGCATCTATGCCTGAGATAGGCCAGTACTTTTTCTCCTGCCATTATTTGTGGGGTTTTGCCGTCAAGGTTACGCTAACCTCCTAAGATGAGTTTAGTTGTGCCCGTTGGAAATGTATTGCCTCTGAGCAGGACTTCCACCTTCCACACCCTTCCCCGCTGATGCGGTGCCAGGCCCTGTCTGTAGGGGGAGCAGGAGGGACACTGGAGGAGGAAGTTTCTCTTCCTGGTTCTGCTCGGCTTTCCTTCCTCCCGGTTCCCAAGGCCCTTGGTTGGATGCTGCACACCCAGGGAAGCTCGCCTCCCAGTGAGTGCCAGGGCACCCGAGGCGGCTTCCTGGTGGAGAGTTTAGTGGCAACCCCGCAAGCAGCTTCCTGTAGGTTCTGCAGGTACCCTAGCCAGCTTCTGGAGAGTTCAAGGACACCCCCGTGGAGGGCTTGTCAGCAGCTTACCAGCAAGCTCACCAGCCCCCAAAGGGCTTCTCAGCAAGTCTGACGGCACCTCCCTTCCCCATGGGCAGCTTCCAGGTGAATCATGTAGACATCCCACAGTGGGAGGGGGGGGTCTGCCTTCTGCTAGCTTCTAGTTCTTGCCCATCAGTCTTACCCCAACAAACATGGACCATCTCCAGTCCAGATCGACCCAACAAATTCCTCTGCCATCTGTTGAGCTGAAACCACACTATCTCCAACAAGGTCTCAATCCCCACACCCTGAGGGAGGGATTCCTCCCTTCCAGATTTGCTCCCTGTAATTAAATCCCTGGAAATAGTTAATATTCTTTGTACCAAACCTGCTTTGTTCCGATTGTGGTATGGTTACTCTCTGCTGGACTTGACCCTGACTGATACGACCCTGGTACCAGGAGTAATCACAAGGGATAGACTTGCACAGATGGGATGTGGGAAGTGCTTTGTACTCCTACTAGTCTTAAGCAGTGTTGCGCTCATTACCAGTGGGAAATGGAATGCTAGTAATCTCTGGCCTGCACTGGCATAAGAATTAATCAAGCTATCACCTTTGGTTGATGGTGATTCTGACCAAAGCAAGGGCCTTGGAGCCCCAGGAGCTGCTGAGCTGGTCTCTTCATGGTGGTAATGATGACGACAGAAACTCTGACGTGGGCTAGCTATAGGAAAGATACAGGTCTAAAGATGCTGAGAATCACCTTGCAAAGCTACAGTTACTAGAACATTTGTGAATGCCCACTTACAAGGGGGGATGTGCCAGTCTCCCCCACTTACTACTATTAGTTTCTGCACTAATTATGGCTCCTACATAGCCCCTGTAGGGCTTACAATCAATGGTACCTGCCTACTAGGTTCTGGATTTCAGGAGACATGGCTCCTAGGTAGGTCCTGGGAAGAAAGCTTCCCCCCAGCAGTGCTGGGAATGTGGGACATCCCCTAGATACAACAGACCCAACTCATTTGGCTTGGAGATGCACTGGCGGGGGGCAGGGGGAGGGGAGCCAGTCTCGAAGTCCTTCAATTACTTCCTGAAGGTCTTGGGCAGAACAAATCAAGCCAAAAGTGGACTGAGAGTTCTTCCCTGTCATCAACTCTCCTCCTACCACCCATCCCCTCAATGCTGCAGACCCCAATTCTGCTCTCAACCCACCCCACATAGTAAACAGAAACCGCCAGATAAAAGGTGGTTTGAACAATAAGGCTTTTATTTCCATATCCAGCAGAATGGGAGGGAGGCAGTTCCTTTGGAAGTTTGACTTGGAAGCTGGACAAATCCAATAGGAGTCATGAGGCCAACAATTATCTCTGAAAAAAGGTAAACCATCCCTGGAAGCCACAAAAAGACCCCAGCTGACTTCTCCTAGCCAAAGCTGAGTCACACCCATGCCATAACTAGTAAGAAGAGAATGAGGTCCACCAGTGGGCTCAGGCTGCTGGTGAGTCCCTCCCAGCCGGCAGAGTTCGTGAGATGGCCTCCACCACAGGCACTGACAGAGGTAACTTTGGCAAGGGTCCTGGGCAGGTTAGAAAGTGCAGCATAGCCCCTAAGAGCCTCCCACACACCTGGCACTCATCAGTATCCCCAAGGTGAGTGTTCAACTTCTGGCTGATGGCATCCTCAGACACTATTCTCAGAACTTCTCTCCATGCACGTCCTGTTACAGTGAACGAGAGAACACATGCCCTGCACACTTAAGGCCTTTCTCCAGTGTGATGCTGAATGAGGCTGAAGGTTTTCTCGCACTGGCTGTGCTCAGAAGGCCTTCCTCTATGGTGAATTTGCCGGTGCTGAACTAGGAAGACTCTCTGGTGTAAGGCACTTCGAGCATCTCTGCCTTCATAGCCTTCACCGAGTGTGAATTTGCTAGGGGTGAATGAGGTTGGATCTGCAGCTTAATGCTTCCTCACACTAGTCATACTTAAAAAGGCTCTTAGGCAGCACAAATCTGAAGTTTGAGCAGGTTTTCCCACATTTGCTGTACTCCTAACATCTTTCTAGGCTCTGAATTTCCATGCTAAATCAGAGCAGTGCTTCATTCTGTGCCTTTAAAAGGAACTCTCCCAGGTGTGAACATTCTGCTGCTGAATGAGCTCGGAGATGTGGCCTCTATGAGCCCCTTCCCCGTGAACCTCCTCGTGCCCCGCGAGTATGGATCCTGCCCTGAATGCATCCTTCCCGCTCTGGAGGCGCTCTCAAGGCCGTTCTCCAGCGTGAACCGCATTGCTGAATGAGGCCAGAGCTGTGGCTACAGAACTTCCCACACTCACTGCCCTCACCCCGGCGTCCGGCGTGGCTGCGGGCAGCACCCTCGTTTGCCGTGCCTTCCCGAGGGAAAGGCGTCCCCGGGGGCGGGCCGCGCGACTGCGGGGCTTCCCCCCACCGAACAGCCGGGTGCTGGAGGAGGGCGCACGGAGAGCCTCTCCGACGTGTGGCCTCCGCGGTTCTTCTGCAGGGCTTCTCCCAGCTGCTGCTCCGCCGCTCCGGCAGCAACCTCTCCCGCACGCCTCGGCACAGGCGGGTTCTGCCCGCCGCGGCGCCGGGGACTCAGCCGGGGACTCCGGCCGAGCCACGTGGCGCACGGACCTGCCCGGGGGTCCCGACCCGGGAGGCTCTTACAAAACACCCCGCCCGAAGGAGCCACCCCCGTCGCATCAGCACGCGGCCTCCGGGGAAAAGCACGTGGCCACACCCCCGGGACGCCGGCCGGGAGTCCTCCGCCAGCACCGCGAGAGACCGCACCACCGCCGAGAGTTCGGCTCCAGAAGTCCCGCCCCCACCCAGTCCGCGCGCAGGGGAACACCCCCTCCTGGGCTCTCATTGGCCCGGCACCGCGTGACACCATCAAAATGGGCGCCGGGAAATGACATTTCCACACGAGGCGGGGCTTCGCTTCTTCTTAAAGGAGACGCGCCGAGATTTACCAGGTGGTCCTCCAAGGCCCCCTCCTGCAGAGCAGTGGGTGTGGCTACTGTCGGAGCCCCTCCCTAGAGCTAGGAAGTTGTTTTTCTAGAAATTTGAGTTTCACATTTCCTATCACAAGCTTGTTGATGGTACCCTTACCACTGGGAATCAACGTGGTCTGTAAATTGCCCTTTTTCATAGCGAGCTGTATACCTCTTTGACTAGTCTCTCTGGAGGTGTATGTATTTTAATTTAGGAAGCAGCGACTTTGGGCTTTGTTGCTGCCCTCTTGCTTTTGTTTTTTAATGAATTTCTACTCCTTCTTACTCCCCCCCTTCTACTCTCTTTGGGTTCATTTTGCTGTTCCTGTCTGACCTCGTACCGCAGCCTTTCTTCCATTTTGGCTTTACCTCTTGACCTCTCCCCCCGGAAAATGAGGATTAGACAGCTTTCACTCCCACACTTCCCCACCTCCATCCTGAGAAGTCTCACGGCTGTACGGTTCACACTCAGTGTTGATGCCACCAGGGCCGTGTCCATACTAACCACCGCTGCGTCAGCGAGTATTACTGTGGTAACTTTTTGTTTCCTGCCCATCGTTTTCTTCTCCTTCCAGTTACGTCCCTTGGTTTCCTGGGAACTTGTCAATAACTGAATCCCAATTCCTATCCAACTATGTTCAGAGGCAGGAGGCTGGCTGAGGACGAAGACCTCTCTGGGGCTTCCCCACTTCCCCTCCAGACTTGGTACCTTCTATGTCTGGTGCACAGCCGCCTTCCCGGAGGCTTTCCCTATGCAAGCGTCCACCTCGCCTCCTGCTGTCGGGTCCCCCATTTCCTGCGTACCATGTTTTCCCTTCTTGGTGTACTCCCTCATTTTGGAGGGGTACATCCTCTTATGGCTTCCTAAGGGTATGTGGGACATAAACGTTTTAAAGACACTTCAAGTCTTTAGCTTGGCTTTTAATCTAGCTGAAAATATTGCCGTCAGAATTATGAAAGTGAAGGCCAGCAGTGTGGCATTTGAGGACTCCAGAGCTATTCTGATACCTGATACTTTGTACATGTCCTGTAGGATCTTTTCTCTAGTATGGAAATTTCAGTGATGTGTGCTGGCCAGTCGTCTTCCATTGTGTTAGCACTACATTGGCTCTTGTAATCTGGAAACTCTGCCCTTTGTTCTCAGAATTCTCTTGATTTGCTGGAATCTACTGTAAGACATGTGACCATTTGTTTGGCCACATTCAGTATTGGTATGTTAGGTCTTTCCTTTGTCAAAAACCAAACTGTATACTGAATTAAACAAAACAGAAAGATGAGTCTATTGCAAGGTTTTCAGCCTGCAAACCAGGTAACTCAGGGCTACAAAAGCAATGAGTTCTGAGTTGCTCACAGACTATGGGGCTTTAATGGGACAAATACAAGTTATTTTGGTTTTTCAGCTGTCTGGTTGCCTACTGGTGTTCTTTCTTATTTAGATGGGAGGGTAGTTGAGTCAGGGAACAAGAAGTCCAGAGTTGGGCATAACAGACCCAGTATTTGGGGACTGGCCGGCATCCCCTGCTGACTTCTGAGAAGGGCCTTCAATTCCTGTAAGATTGTTTCCTTTACACACCAATGGAGATGAAATGATCTCCATTTCATCCCTGACATAAGGGACTCCGTTTTCTCTGGTCCTACACCTTAGGCTGGTGAGATTCCCCAAGAAGCCTCTTCTGCTCTATTCCTGCCTGCAGGATATGAGCCTGAGTCCCAGCTGAAGAGTCGGCACACGGAAGGCTGAGTGTGGCAGGTCTTCTACTGGGTTGGGGCAGACACAGGCTGCCCAGCTGTGTGCAGCAGAGTCAGGACTACGTCTTAACCTGGCTCTCCGCCAGTCCTCCCACTCTCATCCACAGCCACTTCGAAGGTACCTGAGCTGCCGATGTCAGAGCCTCTGGGAGCTTTGCAGTGAAACCAGATTCTCAGATACTTCTTTTTACAAGGTGGTTTTCTCAGATGTTTCTAGATCAGTTACCATTCATCTGTTTTCTTGAGAGGTTCGCTCCTAAATTTTGTTGCTATTCAGTCATCTTAGTGGATTTGTACATTTTTTAAAAAGTAAAATTCCACTGTCGTTTTAATGGGATTTCAGAAAGGAGTTATGGCAAATGGCCACACCTACTGCACAGAAGGCTGGGAAATGAAGACTCTTCTGGGAATTTAAGTGTCCAGCTAAAACTGTGGCCTCTGTTATCACAGATGAATACTGGATACGCCACCCAACTCGGTGGAAAGCCACCCAATCTCGACCACACAAATTACGCAGGTTTTGAGACAGAAAGAAAGTGAGGCCACCTTTCCAGCAGAGCAGGAGAGGTGTGTGTGCAGCCAGGGGTCGGGGGGTGGTCAGGGTGTGAGGAATGAAGAAGATTATCTTTAAAGCAGACACAGAGAACATGCTAGTGTCGCTGAGACAGGAATAAATGTCTTTATTTAGTTCCTTCAGTCCTGGGTTCATCCCAAGGCTTCATACCTCACCTTCCCATTGTCAGAAACGGAGACCCAGAAACAATGGTTCTGCCCACAGTTCTCCACCACCTCCCCCCTGCAGAGCACTGCAGGGACGATTCACCTTGCTTGAAAGCCATGGGTTTCAGACACTTTAGAGGCACATTCTCTTCAAACTGGAAACCCCACTAAGTAAAACAGGCTCGGCCAGAAATTTAAATCTATGCCACATTCTGAGTGCCCCTCTAGAACACTAAGATCCCTTGGAGCAATTCAAAAAAGTTCCTCTCTCCATATCATTAGAAATTTTCCAGAGAGCCAGTCACTTGGCTGAAATGTGTATTCAAAGATTTCACAAGACCAATTTCTACCCATTGAGATAAACAGTCCAAAAAATTAAGGCACTGGGGAAGGGGGTTGAATTAAAGGGTAATAAAGCATTTATTAAAGTTACAACAGCATATCAAAGACGTCCATCATACTTTTGGAAACGCTGAACCAGGCACAAGTGCGAGAACAGTCGCAGCCCCAGCTGCTGAGGGCAAACACGCCTTCATTCCCAAAGCAGTAGGGGCAAACAGGGTCTACGGTGACCGCCGCCGTCAGCGTGTCTCCAGGCCCACGGGCCCACTGCAGGTCACACTGTTGGGCCGAGCACACAGGCCCCGGGAGCTGTGCAAACACTGCGGGGCAGAGCAGGGACACGGCCGGCTAAACGACGGCAGCGAGCGGGCTTCACACGTTCACAAACACCACACTCAAACCGCACTGACGCACATTCACACATTACTCGGGAGAGATCTGAAACCAAACCAACTTAAAAAAAAAAAAGGATGCCCACGCATTCCAGACACTGCACAATTTCATGTTAAGGCCACAGAAGTCACCCCTTCTCCCCGCCTCACTTCTCCATCTGACTGTCTGCCCAGAATGTAGAGTATATATTCTGTACGTCACTACACCCCAAAATCTGCACGTCCCTCCCGTGGAATTCTCCTGGGACACAGTCCCACTAACCATTCATGAGTTCACATCGGTTATTTTATTCCACACCGAGGGGTCAGGTTCTGGGGGGTTGGAGGGAGTGATAAGTAAGCCAGGGAGAAAGAGGTCACATGGCCAAACGAGGCACTTCCGAGTTGGTGCGGAATCCAGACCACTCAGGACTGCTCGCTGAGTGCCTGGCGGGCAGCCAAAGGGACAGAAGTGGAAGCTGAAGTCTCAGTTCCAGAAGACCCACTACAAGCGCCATCACCAACATGCCACAGAGCCACCGGCGCTCAGGGGAGCCACGGGCCCCCAAGGCCTGAGGTAAGGGCAGCCCTCACTGAGAAGCCACACAACGCTTCTGGGGAGTGCTTCTCAGGGATTCAGGCATGGCTAGAGGCCTGTCACCACAGGGAGGCTCTGTCATGCCAGACTGTAAGCACGGACTTGCTGACACCACACACGGTGACCTCGGAGCTTGCTCTTAGACTATGAGCAGCAGAAATGCAACAACATACAGGCTGCTTTAAGAATCCAAGAGGAATTTCTCATCATTACGTAAACATACACCGTAGCTAGACTGGGGTTCCCGGACTCCGCAACTTCAGAGACTGGCAAAGTTAAATTCTGGGGCCTGACAAAGAGCAGCCAACATTTTATCTTCCAACCAAGAGCATTTTAAAAAATAAAAATATTGCCCTCTATTATCACCTTCCTTACATAAAAGTCCATTTTATCATCCAAATGAGGAAGGACATTATCTCAGAATAAAATATAAATCTTCAGGTTGAATAAACTTGATTTCGTAAGTATTTAATATGTGTCCTTGTCCTACGGACCTGCACAGAGCCCTCTGACTGCCCCGTGGGGTCCCCAAGGTCACAGGCTCTTCCAGCACCGTCACCACCTCCAATGCATATCCACCAAGAGGAGGGACAAGGTCACCTGGCAGTTCACAGCCACAGGGACTGCTCAGTGCAGTGTCCCCCACACGTCCTGTGGGTAGGCACGGACGGAGGACTGACAGCGTGAGCGCGGCCTCCCTGATCCTGGGGCCTGCGCACAGAAAAGCGCGGGCAAAACACTTCTCTCTCAGGCTGTTTCCTTCACTCAGACCTCTGCTTGCTGCACGTTCCTCCCCTTCTACTTCCACAGGAACCTTTGATTTAAAAAATCAATTCAGAGAAGAGGGGAAAGAGGAAAAAAGGATGGCACTTAAGCCTGAGAACAGAAAAAAAGTCAACAATAGGAAACTGCTAATTGTCCTCTTTTTAAACTCACCTAAGAGGAACATGCTGACAGAAACTTACCAAATGTCAAACAGAACATCAAAAACCAAGCATCGCTGCCCTAAACCCTTTTCTGGAACAAGGCAGGACATAAATAAATATATAAATAACGTAAGTAATATGAAAAGGCACAGCCAGGCGTGACACGATGGCTCTCGGAAACAGACTCAGCTCTGGCAGGCAGGACGCCAGAGCGGAATTCTTAGAGGTTATCAACACTGCCCCCGACCCCAATCCCTGCCCATCTGTCCACAGCAGCCAAGGCCCACAGCAGGACGCTCTTCAATGGCCAGGAGGTGCCCCACGAGTGGGAACAGTCAGGACACTCCTGGGACCAGGCTGGGGGGGACACTCCAGCTCACTCCTGTTGGTCTGCTGTGCCCGTCCCTAGGGAGAGCTCCGGGGCCCGCTGGGCAGCAGCCTCCTCGAGTACCACCACGTTTCCTTTTACAGGGGTCTTGGGGGCCCCATGCCTCAGAAACATGATTTCATAAAGTGTTGTGACCGAGTTACTCTTTCCTCTTCAGTATCCTATCCTGGCCAACAGAAGGAAAGGGAGCTGTAGTAAAGTTAAGTGTCACTCAAACAAGTAGGAATGACCTTAAACAACTATCTACACTGTTTTCAGATTCATGTTTGGTAGCTATGAAGTTTCAAACCAGAGGGTGAACCTCACAGTTCTCAGGATTTTGAAAGCATCAGCAGAGTCTGGCTGAACAATCAAACCTGTGCTCTGCAAAGGAAGAGGAGAGGCCCCGGTCCCGTGCACATTCCTGCTCCCGGGCTCATCCTCTCCTGATTCACACTACCTCCCTGGCCAGGTCTGGGGGAGACCCAACTACGAGAATCAACTCCGCCCATTCCTTTTAGAGAGACCCTGGGAAAACTGTTCAACCCCCCAGAATGAAGCCCGGCACTCGCCTCGCCGGGCAGCAGACCCCGACACCGCCCTGCACTGGGCCTTGGCTCGTGCAACCCAAAGGTCGTGCCAAATGTGTGAGACTTCTGCACCAGCAGCGTTCCCAGCACGGCTTTCCAGAAGGTCCAGGAACAGAGCTACCCTCCTACCCTGGGCAGGGCTGTGGAGGCCCTGTCCTAACACGCCTCTGCCGAAAGCACCCAGTGGGGCAGACTCAGAGCGTGCCACGTGTCTGTAACAGGGCCCACCTGGAGAGACCCTGAGCCAAAAGGGCCGAGGCAGGGGGACCCAGAGTCGGAAAAGCTGAAAAATAAGGTGAACCACCACCCACTCCAGAACTCCTCTTTCAGCCCTCCCGAGAAGGTGACCAGCCGCTGCGTTCCCACCTCCAGTGACATGAAGCCCCTGCCAGTGGCCCAGTCCAACTTCCCTATATCCGGGGAGCCCTACCTCCCCACAGCTCCTGCCACAGCCTAACTGTGGTCTTGGTCCCACCCTGAATGCCACAAAGAACACCCCGAAGCCCTTCCCGGCTGAAGCCCTTGCGGCACTTGGCTCAGGCTCTAAGGACCCTCATCAGCTACCCACACCCCACAGCTCACAGCCTCACTCTGAGTGGCCCCCAGCTCTGCATAAGCCCAGCTGGCCAGGGGCCCAGGCCTTCAGCAGCAGCACACAAGCCCAATTTTGGGCTCCGCCAGCCATCCCACACTTACACTATGGCCACAGCTTGTGACAGGGTCACTGTAGCCACGTGGAGCCTCCCGTGATTGTGTCTTCCCTCTGAACCATCCAAGCCCCTTCCCCCTGGGACCTCATACACACACCTACAGGTGACAGCCTGGCGTTCTGGCCGAGCCGTCCAGGATACACGAGGTGGGGCTGAGAATTCTATCCTCAAGCCGCATAAGACAATGACAGACACTGCCTGTCTCCTCGGCTAAAACCTATAATGCTGTTAGTAAATAAGTAAACCTGTATCATTAATTCAATTATTACAAATTAGACAGCTCTTATGACAGAAAACCTCCAAACACAGAGTTGGAATCTGCCCATTCCTAAACACTTCTGAAGGTGAGAATCACCACGATTCCACACAACGGTCATCGGAGGCTTCAAACTACCAGATGTGGTTTCCGAGGAAACAGCATCACCTGGAGAGCTCTGAAGAGGCAGCCGATGGCCCACCTCTGCGGACACAGCCACGTACTGAGCTGCAGAGCCCGGGTGGGAGTGAGCCCTGCCCACGGCCACAGACTCGGATGAGAACTCAGCTCGTCTCACCTACCAGCACCCCCAGCAGGCCAGGTGAAGACTTCTGACCTCGCTGCTGCCCCCGTCCTCGGCTTCTAGGAGCAACTACCAAGACATGGGGTCCAAAATAGGCAAAGAGCAATCAACCAAATGCCCGATGTTTTGTCCACTGGACCCAAGCAACAGAAAGCCTGGAACCATCCAGAGGACAAGTGAATCCCCCCGCCCTGGAGTGTGCAAGGACTAGAAGGCAGCGCCACAGGTGTTCCCTTCAGTTAGAACTGGCAGTGAATGCTGTTGGAGCGGTCCTTGGTCCAAATGTAGGCAGTCATTTTACTGGCTAGTTCTTCAGTGCGGCCCTCCTAAAATCAATCCATGTCTGGAAGCTCCTCAAAGGGAAAGGGCAGAGAGTTCGTGGGACCTGCTGGCGTGACGCGAGCGCGGTTAGGTGTGAGAACAGGTGCAACACTGCAGAAGGTCCTCCCTCTAGACTCTGAACAAACGCAGGTCCTGACTGAGCTAACACAGCCGATCCACGCAGCCAAGAAACCATCCTGGAAGGAAGACAATTAACAGAGGACACTACCACAAGAAGAGTACACGGAAGTGGCAAGGAAGGGGTGAGTGCAGACAAATGCCACTTCACCCCCAGGAGCAGGGAAAACAAACCAGCAAATTCATGAACTGCATTTCTGTACTCTACTTTTTTTTTTTTTTTTAACCAAAACTCTCTTTTCATTTAGGTATTAGAAGGCTTTACAATGAAATCGAGAAGTAAAAATATAAACAGAAGCACAGTTCTGGAAAGTGCTAGGGGTCTTCCCCACTGCAGCTATTAGCAGACCTCCAACCTCAGCCCGTACTTACACACACCGCAAGGCCCACTTCGTGAATTTGCTACCGAGAGAATCCAAAACAGAGATACTGAGGAAGAACAAAATAAAGTTTTGTACGAACTTTTCAGCTGACAATGACCCCAGGACTGTCCAATGCCCCGAGCACCTGAGATGGAATTACAATCCATGAGAACAAGGCCATTTCTGCTTTACCAAAGCCAAATGGGATTCCGTCAGCAGCACAGACAGGATGTGGCTCACCGGGGCAAGAATCGGTGTCGACTTTCACTGCAGATCACCTTCCTCCTCACTGCAATCAACTGCTGCACTTGCATTCTACTCATAAAGCAGAAACTTTTTTATGGGGTCTGGCAGAGGCAGCGAGGGAATCAGATGGAGTCGGTATTTGCCAAGAGCTCTTCTCACGGCCACACGGCACAGACTCAGCAAGGTCCTGGGGACACCTGGAACGCCGAGGGAAGAAAGGGAGACAGAGGGAGGGAGGTTAGCCAGAGGCTGGCTGAGACTGACAGAACTGCCCTGAGTGCTCACTGCCAACTTCCCAATTTTACAGTAGAGAGAGTGGCCCCCGGGGAGGAAGGTCTGTCATCCGCTCCTCCCGCCTGCACAAGGAGTGCAATCTTCACCTGGGGCACCTGCCCACCGGGATGGCACCTCCTTGACCGGGTTTAACTTCCTAGAGAGAAACAAGAGCTGACCACTGAAGGCCCGGACAGGTGTGAATGACGGACCCTAACCCTCCGTCAGCCTCTGCTCTTGGTCAATCCCAGGAGCTCCCGGGGGACCCCGGACAGATAGGCCGAGCAGTCTGTGAGGAGTGCAGGCTCACAGTTTTGTGGTGGGTCAAAAGCCTAACCACGTCTCTGCCTTGTGAAGCAGGCACGAGGCAGGCAGCCTCTCTCAGAACAACTCCAACTGACCACTAACCAGCTCTGTGGGGGAAGGCTCACCGGGAGCACGTTTTTAATGACCGGCTTAGGAAACTCCAACAACAGAAACACAATGAACTCAAGTTCTGTGAGAGGCAAGGGTTAGGGAAAAGGTTTTCAACTCAGATGTCTTCGAGACCCAGGCGAGAAGGAGGCCAGGCGTGGGCAGGTCATAGAGGGCCCACAGCAGCCAGCAGGAGGTGCACAAGGTCCACTTCTGAGCCCCAGAGTGAGCCTCGGACACGAAGACCAAGCTCCAGATCAACAGCAAACAATCTGGCTATTGATTTATTAATTCATTAGCAAAATCTTTCTTCATAAATAAGCAAGCTATGGAGTCGATTCTAACAAAAACCAGACGTATCACACAATAAAAGTAACGGTATTTGAGTGGAACTAAAGAAAGGGCATGAGGACCCCTAGAGGAGGAAGGGCTTGCAATTTATTGTCAAACATTTAAAAACCACGCGTAAGTGAAGGACTTTGGGGTCACAAAGCAGAGCAAAGAGGTAAAGCAGTCAACTATAATTCCAGGAACTTTGAACATGTACTTTTATATATTTCTTTATATCAACTCTTGGTGTCTAGGAATTTGAAAAGACCAATCTGGGAGTATTCTAGAAACTTCCTAGCCCTAACTGCAGATTCTGACTAAGTGCTTTGTTGGAAGAGTTTGTTTTAATCACTACAGCTCAATTCCTTCAAGTAACCCACACAGACTGCAAGTCAGAAGGGAACTCAGGCCACTTACTTCTGGCCTCTTTAAAGACCTGCAACGCCTCAGGGTCCACCTTCCTTCTGCCTCTTGACTCTGGGCCCAAGGATTCCCACTTCACCAGGTTCAGGTTGGCTCCGAACTCTACGAGCAGGCTCACGAAGGCCGCTTCACAGCCATGACGCAGGACGGCATCCATGACACACCCGGGGGAGCCCCTGTAGAAGCCCTGCGTGTTGACAGGACCATTGCAGTTGAAGTCGGGGTTCGCCCCCGCCTGGAGAAGCAGCCTGAAGCACTGGAGGTTGTGGTAGGCTGCGCTGATATACAAGGGGCAGACCACCAAGGAGGTGAGGCGCCGGGAGAAAGGGGGCCGGATGTCAGGAGTCAGGTGATGATTGACGTCGACGTCAGCCCCATACCTACAGGGAGACACAGGGACAGTGAGACCTTGCGGTAGACTGACCGAAGTCAACAGATCCCCACAGCACCGGAGACAGGCCTGACCTCCATGAGCACCGGGGAGCTGCTGAGGAGACGCCACAGATCACAGCAGTCTCATGACTTCCAGGAAGGTAAGATCGTACTTAAGAACTTGGAAACCACCCACACAACAAATTCATCGGGGAACTCTTCAAACCCTTTGAAGAGCTGACAATCTTATGGCTATTCAAAGTACTTCAAAAAAAGGGGGGGAAAAAGGAAAAATTCCAAATTCATCTTATGAAATTAGCAAAACAATCCCAAAACCTGACAAAAGCCACAGCATTAAAAAAAAAACTACCAACTGATTTCACTTATGAGTATCAACTTAACCACCTTCAATAAAATGTTAGCAAAGCAAATCCAAAGTATATTAAGAAAGCAATATACCATGACCTCATGCGGGTTATTCCAAGAATGCAAGGCTGGTTCCAATATTAGAAATCCTAAGAACACAGTCCATCATATTCACGGAACTAAGGGGAAAATCATGATTACCTCTATAGATGAAAAAAAGAAGGCATGAGACAAAACTCAACACTAATGCAGGTTTATAAATACTCAATAAAATAAGAAGTGATAGACACTTCCTTCACAAGATAAAACCCAGATGTTGGCGTCTCACCTAATGGGGAGAGGGGAAGCTCTCCTATGGAAGCCAGAGCAAGCTGCCTACACCCATTCTCCAGCCCACTATTACTCAGACATTTTAAAGATGTATTTATTTATTTGAGAGAGAGAGGGTGCGCAACTTGATCTCAACACCCTGAGATCATGACCTGAGCCGGAATCAAGAGTCGGACAATCAACCAACTGAGCCACCCAGGTGCCCCTAATTCAGGCATTTTAAATAAGGGTATTTTAGTGCAATCAGACAAGAGAAAGCAATTAGCTGATTAAGATCATAAAGGAAGAGAAAAAACTTTCCTTATTTCCAGAGGATATGACTATGTCTGGAAAGCCCTGAATAATTAATGAAAATACAATAAGCAATGAAAGAATTTATTACTTTAATAAAATTATAAAATCAACAGCCTTCATACATACAAAAATAAGTTCAAAGACAAAATGGAAAAGACCTCATTTATGAAAGCAAAATAAATTTTAAAATGAGATATCTAAGCATAAACTTAACAGTACATGTCCAAAATTTGCATGAGGGAAGTTTACAAAATACTCCTGAAGTCATACAAGCAGACTTTGGAAATGGAAAGCCCCATCCCCACCTTGGAGAGGAGGGCTCAACACTATTAATAGATCAGTTTCCTGAAGTCTGTTATAAAAATGAAAATCCCATTCTTAGAGTAACTTGATTATAGGGCGCCTGGGTGGCTCAGATGGTTAAGCGTCTGCCTTCGGCTCAGGTCATGATCCCTGGGTCCTGGGATTGAGTCCCACATCAGGCTCCCCCCTCAGCAGGGAGCCTGCTTCTTCCTCTGCCTCTGCCTCTTTCTCTCTCTCTGTCTCTTATGAATAAATAAATAAAATCTTCAAAAAAAAGAACTTGATTATAAATACAAATAAACAAAACTAACATCTCTGGAGTTACAGAAGTTGATTATAACATCTATTTGGAATATCAAACAAGAAAAGATATAACAGGAAAGCTTTTAACATGAAAATTAAACAAAGAGGGACGCCTGGGTGGCTCAGTCGGTTAAGCGTCTGCCTTCAGCTCAGGTCATGATCCCACAGTCCTGGGACTGACCCGCGCATCGGGCTCCCTGCTCAAGGGGGAGCCTGCTTCTCCCTCTGCCTGCCGCTCCCGCTGCTTGTGCGAGCACGCACTCTCTCTCTGACAAATGAGTAAATAAATAATCTTTTTAAAAAATTCTAAAAAAATTAAACAAAGAAAAATGTTTGCATGGCAAAAAGCAGCATAAGCAAAGTAAAACAATAAGTGGAAAAGTTGGGGGAATGTTACAAAGGATTAATATCCTTAATACAGAAAGAGCTAATAAAAGGAAAAGATCGGGGCATCTGGGTGGCACAGTCAGTTAAGCATCCGATTCTTGGTTTCAGCTGGGGTTGTGATCTCAGGGTCATGATCCTGGGATCTAGCCCCGTGTTGGGGTCCATGCTGTGCACGGGATCTGCTTGCGACTCTCCTCTGCCCCTCTCCCCTGCTCATTCATGCTCCCTCTCTCTCTCTCAAATAAATAAATAAAATCTTTTTTTAAAAAAAGGAAAAGATCAACTGTTCTACAGGAAAATGAGCTAGAGACGCTGACAGTGGCAAGCATCTCTCAGCCATTTGAAAGGATGCTCAGCCTCACTCATAACACAAATGCAAATTAAAACTACCTTTACACCTGAAACTAATGTAACATTATATTTTTTTAATTAAAAAAAAACTACCCTGAGATACTACTTCTCACCTATCACAATGGAGAAAATCAAAATTTTATTGACCAAGCTTAAAAGAAACAAGAAGTCTCATTTAGTTCTGGGGGCAATGCAAAATGGAACAATCCCACTAGCAGGAAATTTGGCAAGAAGTGGCAAAATTACATATGCATTTACCCTCTGACCCACCAATCACACTCTTGGAATCTCTTCCCAAGTTACATTTGCAAAATTCTGAAAAGATGCATGCACACGACAATTCATTAAAACATTATCCATAACAGCTGAAGGCAAGAAACAACCCAGAGGTCCCTCAACAGGAGACTGGTTGAACAAACCGTGGTCCATCCATATAAAGCAGCAATGAACCGCTATGAAAAGGCATGAGGAGTATCGCTAAATACTGCTCTGGAATGACCTCAGAACACATTTAACAAGTGAGAAAGGCAGGACAGTGAAAGTGTGTACTATGCTACTGTTTATCAGAGGGAAAGTGGTTACGATACATACATGTATATGACACATACCTAGACATATACACATTATGCTTATGTTTTAACAATGGAGAGATAAAACATAAAAGTTTTAAAATGGTCATCTATAGGGGAGTTGAAGAAGACCAACACAGAAGCTAGACTTCTTTTAATATACTTTGTTTTATAGATTTGACTTTGGAACCACATAAATGTCATAAAACAAATTAAAGGCAATCCCCATAAACTAAAAGCAAAAAAAAACCCACTTTAGCCCAACCGTGTATCCAGATGGTGCCATGATGTCCTGCCTGCAGAGCGGCTCCTCTTTCTGGGTGCACTAAACACCAGAGCACCAGATTCCCCTAGACGGACCTGAGACAGGAAGCAGAGCTTGCCAGCAGGGAGCTTCACGCAGAAGGGCACGCTCACTGCAGTCCCCGAGATAATCCCTACGGGTGTCCGAGAGACCCAGTGACAGCCCAGACATGAGGAAATGCATCTCTCACAGCATGGGTGCAGGAGCAGCCTGAACTGGAAGCCACATTGTTCAGCAGAGCCAACCTCTAAATGACTCTAAAAAGGCAGAGGCTTCAGGGTCCCCACAAGGGACGTGCCCTTGTCCCTGCCCCCAGGGAAGTCCAAATACAGACTTACTATCAGGAATTTGGAGTTCTCCCAAATGCAAACTACTAATCTAGGTCCCTTTAATCTAAGCAGAGGCCACGGACGCAAGCACGGAGGGCGGCCTGGCTCAGGGTATCAGAGTGCTGGCAAAGTTAAGAGGGTGCTTGCTAAAAATGCTGTCTGGTGTGGGGTATTACAGCCCACATCGGGTGAGGAGTCGTGTGAGAGGGGACAGCAACACTAGTCTGGTTACAGGTGGGGGATTGGCAAAATAAGTAAATATGTTGAGAAGGGGAACCAGGTCTCTGCTGGAAAAGCAAATAATAAATTCGGAAAGGAAGAAAAAGTAGGATGACCCCTGTGGTACCAGATTGGATTAGAAGTATCAGGGTGAACTCCACTGTCAATGTATGTAGATACAGAAATATAGATAAAAATGTGTATATGTAACCTTAGCTCTGTCCCATCGGAGGGCCTGAAAACAACAATAGCCCATAAGCAAAAATCTTGGCCTCTAACCACCATTCTCCACTAAGAGAAACCAGGACTCTTCGGAGAAATGACTAATTCCAGGGCTAAGACAGACACAGTGCTAGATGAGCCTAGACTATACTGTTATAAGAGAAAGTAAGGAACTGTTCAAAGGATGCGGGGGACATGTCGTAAGGCCAGAGCTGGCCTCCAGTATGACAGGGCTCCCTGCAGCCAAATCTGAGACAATCTGAGCATCAAAATAAGTAATAATAAGGGAGTATAACTCCTTGGATAATACACGAAACTATAAGTCTAACACAAATAAATGAATAAATTAAAAATCTGATGAGAAATATGATATATACGTGTTGCACGGTACCTCTCCACAAAATACGAATTAAATAATTACAGAGAGGAAAAAAAATAGCTTTACATTGGAGAAACCTGACAGACACCACCTTAATCAAAAGATCAAAGTGAACATCAGCAGTAGCAGGCCCAAGTGCAATCCTGTGCAACTGGACAGATGTGGAGAAGAGCGCAGTCTCGCTCCCTTGAGATCCCCTGCCTGGCGCACGTTACCGACTCGGCTCGGAGTCAACACTCGACCACCAGCACCCGCCTCCCCGAGCTTCCATCACCCCAGACAGACCTACAATGCCACACACGTTTTGTCGGCACGGGGTTCTTGGAATTAGGAAATGACGGCGTGTAGAAGCAGAGAAGACGGGCGGACAGGCAGGGGCCTAGGGCACAGGAAATAGCACCATTTTCCAGGCCATGACATAAACGGCTGGCCAGCAGTCATAGTCCATCGCCTGTCTCTTCAGCACATTCTGAGTGTCCGAAGGAACTTCTCCCTGAAACCCATACTTCTGCTTGCAGGAAGCACAGGCCTAAGGAGAAGGGAGGGGCACACCAACCGATATGCTCCCAGGACAGTCCTTTCCCCACTGAAGCCACGCAGCATCGTCAAATGCAAACATCGCCCAGCCTCCCAGACACTCCAGCAGTGACAGGAGAAACATTCTACAACACACACCAAACCAAGCAGAAACTGCCATTTCATTTCACACACTCAACCAATAAAGAAAAAGAGAACTAGATTTTAAGCAGTGATTTTTTTTTTCCTCCTTTTGTTAGGGATAGGTCTTTCAAAATGTTTGTAATTTTGGGCAATATGACAATCTGGTATTAGCTGAGCTATGGGAAAGACAGCCCTTCATCCAATCATAAAAATATGCTGGATAGGATCCAGTTAATTTTAATCCTGAATATTTTCCAAAATTCCCCTCCTGCTTTTAATATCTCTGCCAAGGAACCACTGGGACAACTCAGTGAATCAATATAAATTTTGCACATACAGAAACACCACTCCTTACCTTTTTTAAAAAAAAAAAAATCAGCAACACCTATCAAGGGAATTTACAAGTAACAAAATGGAATTTACTTGCAGAGAAACAGCAAATTACAGCGTGACAGCAGAGAGCCCTGCGTATAAGGAACAATGACCTAGGAAGACAGGACCTGACATTATATTTAGATCGTATTATTTGTTCAATAACTCAACCATATCACTCCCTTTTCCAAAGGTCAATAAGTCACTTACCTGGTAATTCAGAAAATAGAAAACTTTTTAGTATGTGTTCTTGGTACCTCATTGTAATAGTAATGTCCTGCACACCAGTGAGGGAATGAGATCTCTTAATAACACTGACACCTTCTCAAACAGGGCATCTGTATATGTACTTCTGAAAGTCAAGCCTGCAGTTAATTCAAAGCAGTTGTGCATCATGAACTGACTGAAATGCCTAAAGGGATTTCTGGAACCAAGATGAAATTTCATTGATTGATCCTATTCAAAAATATTTCCAAATTAATGACTTACATTCTCTAAGATGCAAAGATATAGGACTGAGGTGGCTTAGATGATCAGGCTAAAGATTTTTAAAGAGAAGGGAAATACCATAAATACCCTCCTCGTCCGTCTTTCTAAAAGCCAATTCCATAGTCATAAAAAAAATAAAAAATTAAAAAAAAAAACTTTTAATGTAATAAATATATTCTCAGTACCTAATTCAAAAACCACACCTTGCGCTGGGCAAGGGAACGCCAGGTCTCCTGCTCCTGAGAACCATCCACACTGCAGCCCGTAACAATAGGAGCCTTACCCAATCCTTCCCACACTGAAAACTAGCTACCTAAACTATACTCTGTCCAACCACAGGAAACACCTCCAGAGCAAGGCACGGAAAAAAAGCACCTCTGGTAGAAAGAAGTCACTGGAGACACAGAAAATGAAAATGTAATCTGGTTCAAATTTTTTTAAAATGTAACCATTCGTGCAATTAAAATAAGACCATAAACCGTCTAAAATAATAGAAAGGAAAAGCAAAGAAAATCTAGATCATGGAACAAACATACACAATAAGGAACAGCTAAGAAACCAAAAGAGAGACATAGACCTAACATCAGCTATGACAACAGTGTTAACTGTGTTTAAAAAACAAAGAATCCTGTACAGTCAAATAAGAAAGGTGAGCACCCAAAGAACTACTTAAGCCCAAAAAGATTAAAAACTAAATGTGACAGAATGCTGTGTAAACGAGCCTTCAATGAGACCTACAGCTTCCCTCTGGTTTAATAATGAGCATAAGCCACAACAACAACGTGTGACATTAAAAAAAATGAAAAACTCAAAAGAAGCCCCAAAATGCAAATTATACGCTCCCCACTATCTGAGCACAATACAATAAAAGTAGTTCATAAAAAATGTATATTAAACCTTTCTCCTCCATAAGAACAAGGAGGAAATCAACTTCAATAATACTTAATTTAAATACGGGGTAAAAGCTTAGCAGATAAGACCAAAGCTAAAGGCAAAGGTAATAATAACCTTGAAAGCCGACACTTTGAGAACAAAAATGAATAATCAATCATTCAACTGAAAAAAGAGAAAAATTAAGGAAAATGGGGGAAAAAATCAGTAAGCAGAAAAATAAGAGAACTGGCAGAGCTAAGAAACAGCTCTTCAAAAAGACTAACCGACAATTCTTCCAACACACCTAACTTCACAGACAGAGGAGTAAATACAGACAAGAGGGAAAGAGGACGCGGCCACAGGAAGCCGCGGCCACGGGGCGAGGGCGGCCAGGCCTCGGCAGCACTGACCTGATGAGGGCCTTCAGAATGTCGGCCCTGCCCACACGCGACGCGTGGTAGACGGGGGTGCTGCGGTGGTGCCGGCTTCCGTTGGGGTCGGCGCCAGCTTCCAGCAGGATCTGGGCGCTCTCCAGGTGTCCGTTCACCACAGCCACGTACAGAGCGGTCTGTCCTTTTACGTCCACGAGATCCACCTCGGCCCCTTTCCGGATAAGGAAGTCCACACAGTTCCCGTGGCCCGCGGTGGCCGCGATTCTCAGCGGTGTGCAGGGGAGCCAGCCGCAGCACCAGACAGACTTCTCGTTGATGCGGCTAAGAGAGAACACAGGGGAGCCAGGCTGTGGGGGGCAGCTGGGAAGCCCACAAGCTGCCCTGCTTCCTCCCATACTGGTCCATGCTGGCAACAGAGAACGGGAGGGCAACCTCTTCAAACGGGGACTCCCAGGCCTCAAGAATGCCTCCGCGTGTGCTCTGTTCTATGAGATGCTGGGTCTGGGCGTGGGGCAGAGCAGATCTGGAGAGCCCATTCCACAGCGGAGGACACTGAGGCGCAGAGCTAAGATCTCAGATCTCCCAAAGGGTGGAAGGGTGTGCCCAGGGAGGCAGCGCAGGATGGAGAGCAGCGCAGGATGGAGAGCAGCGCACGTGCTGGCAGCCCGCCAGGGTCCTGAGGCCCCTTCTCACCAGCCACTCGCTGTGGAGGCCTGAGGTTGAGCCTTGGCATCCCCACTGGGACCGGGTGACCCCTGTGGTCCTTCTCCCTGTGACACGGCACAAATGACAGCCTGCAGAAGTGGCCAAGGCCACGCAGCGCTCCACTCCCGGCCAGCAGCAGAGGGCAACGGGCTACGCTCAGCTCTCATCAGAAACTGACGATCAGACTGTGACTCCCTGTCAAGGAATGCCGTGGCCATGCAGCCCACTGACCCACCACATCATCAACCAAGACACAGTTCACTTCAGGCTCCCAGTGCAGCTGTGAACAAAGCGTGGCCATCCAGCCCACTGAAGAGTGACACAGAGATACACAGTTGGCCAGGGCTTCCTCCTTCAGCTGAGCTCTGGCTCCCACTAGCCAAGAAGACCAAGGAACACTCCAAGGACTCATGATCAAAGTACAGAGCAACAGAAACAGATCATTGAGAAACAGATTTATTCAAGCCAGATAGAAGAAGAAAGAAAAAAAAAAGTACTTGGAAAAGCAATATGAAAATATCTAGTTGAACTCTACTTTATTCTATTGTTTTTATTCTACTGTGGCATCTGCAAATTTAAGGTTTCCTTTGGGCCTGAGTCATTTGCATTAAATATTCATGCAGAATCCATTTGCCATCTTTGTATGACAATCCTTTCTGGGTATTTAGAGCTTTTTTTTTTTTTTTTTTTAAATACTGGTATCTATTCTGATGAAATAATGCTAAGACATCAGAAGTAAAAAAAAAAGAACCCTATTCTTAAATTGTTAGAAATCCTTCTCTTGGGAGCTATTCATAAAAAGCGGCATTCATTTCAATATTGACCCGAAGACATTTCTTCTATCAATTCACTGCCATCTTAACCCTGAAGGGGAAAGAAACACAAAGCAGGCAGGAGTTTCTGGTTGCAGGTCAGTTGCTAATCTAGCTGGGACTCCAACCTTCGACCCACAAAGCAATCAGAGAACACCCAGAGGGAAGGAAGACTCTGTGCTCTCCCAGGGGTTCCTGGTGGGAAAAAAGTAGTATCAACACCCACTGCTTCGAAGGAAGAGCCTGAGCCGGTGTGGAGGAATGGGCAGGATCTGGCGGGCAGCAGGCTGGGCACTACAGACAAAGGGAATAAGAAGGTGAACACACAGCATATCCCTGGGTGATGAGACGGCCAGTCTGAGGCAGAGCCCCAGGCCCGGGAGGCAGACAGCTGGGGATCAGAGATGCCAGAGGAGGGTACATCAGGAAATCTGCACCCACAGGGGGGTAACCACATGAAAATAACAAAGTTAGGTGAACTCACGTATATAGCTTAGGGTAAAGAGCCACAAGAGACTTGGAAGGGGGCAGGACCACTCCTGAAGACAGTAACAGTGCTGCCATCAGGACTAACATCGAGAAAGCTGACACCAGAGAGGGCCAGAAGTTTCCAGAAAATATAAAGGTCAATGACCGATCTGGACTTGAATTCAGGTCTCCCTACCCTCACTACCTGGCTATCTCCTACAAGTCTGGCCATGCTCCCTCGGTCTCCTTTTCTCCCCTGTCCTCTAACACTGTAAAGCATCAGGGTCTTCACCTGCTCACCAGGGAGACATAGTGCCCTCACGGATCACGCACCTCAGCTTCGGGCAGCACTGGGCCAGCCCCAGGACAGTGACGCTCACCTCCGGTAGCTCTCCTCTTGCAGCAGGTTCCTGAGGGTCTGGAGGTCCCCCACGTAGGCTGCATCATGGAGCCTCGTGTCCTCACAGTGCTCCAGCGGATGGTCACAAAACTGCTCCCTCAGCCACTCCTTCAGATTAGGACCTGCACTGAAGAGAGGGGCTCCTGTCAGCTAGGGGAAACCTTGCCAACACCAACCAATAGGGGGCGCCGTCTGCAACAAACCCTTTGTCTTCAGTCTACCTGGGTACCTCAAACACGCAAGAATAAATCATTCCCATGCTCCAGAAACGCCCAGGGCTTAGAAAAATACAGAAAAGTTTCCCTTAGTGAAACAAGCACAATCCTGACACCAAATCTGACAAGGGTAATAATTTTTAAAACATTGGTGGGACAGGAGGCAATGCGTCAACCCTACTGAAGAACATGGAAGATCCTAAATAAAATATTAGCAAGGTGCAACTTAAAATACGTATCAAAAATCCACCATAAAATATTAAAAAAAAAAAACAATCCACCATAATATTACTCTATTTATCCCAAGAATGTAGCAGTGTCTTAATATTGGGGAAAACCATATAATCATCTCCTATATTACAAAAAGACACCTGGATTTGGCAAAATTCAACAGCCAAACAAATGCTGCTATTTGCAACAGGGATGACTGTAGCAAGCCGACCTGGGCCATGACCTCGCAGGAGTCTCCATGCTTAACTCATAAGACGGCAACCTAAGATGGGTGCACTTTACTGAATGTAAGTTACACCTCAGTTAAGAAGGAAAATGTTAAAATATATGCATATAAATAGAAAGCCAGCTTCACATAATGAAGACTATAAAACTGGAAAACAATAAAGATGACTAGAGTAAACCGTACCATGTGCTTGGACAGGATGAGTCAATGCTAAAAAGATTTTAAGTGATAACAAATTAAGTGGTTTAATAAATCTCTTCAGAGTTTTTATATGAGATGTGACAAAAATATTATAAAAGTCTATCTGGAGGGGCACCTGGGTGGCTCAGTTAAGCGTCTGACTCTTGATCTCTCAGCTCAGGTCTTGAGCTTATCTTAACCTTGAGTTGAGTCCTGTTGACTCAAGCCCCACACTGGGCTCCATGCTGGGCGTGGAACTTACTTAAAAAAAAGTTTATCTGGAAATATAAGTGAAAAATCACCTGTTTTGGGACGCCTGGGTGGCTCAGTTGTTAAGCGTCTGCCTTCGGTTCAGGTCATGATCCCGGGATCGTGGGATCGAGCCCCACATCGGGCTCCCTGCTCCACGGGAAGCCTGCTTCTCCCTCTCCCATTCCCCCTGCTTGTGTTCCCTCTCCCGCTGTGTCTCTCTCTGTCAAATAAATAAATAAAATCTTAAAAAAGAAAAAGAAAAATCACCTGTTTTTTAGTACGTATGAGAAAAAAACGACCTTACCAGTTAACGGATTTTTTTTTTTTTAAGATTTTATTTATTTGACAGAGATAGGGCGCACAAGCAGGTGGAAGAGCAGGCAGAGGAAGAGGGAGAAGCAGGCTCCCCGCTGAGCAAGAAGCCAGCTGTGGGGCTCGATCCCAGGACCCCAGGATCAGGACCTGAGCCAAAGGCAGTCACTTAACCAACTGAGCCACCCAGGCGCCCCAGAACTTATTATCTCTTATCAGAATAAAAAAATAAATCAAACAATCAATTGCCCAGAAAAGACCTTAGTATAAATGGGTATCAAAATCAGTGAGGAATAGAAAGAGTAGTTGCTACAGACTGAATGTTTGTGTCTCCCCCACAAAATATGTCGGAATCTTAACCCTCCAAGGTGATGGTATTAAGAGGTAGTGACTTTGGTAGGTGATTGCACAGATCATGAGAGAAGAGCCTTCACGAATGGGATTATGTCCTTATGAAAGAGACCCCAGAGAGCTCCCACACACCCTCCACATGTGAGGACAAAGCAAGAATACTGCCACCTGGGAACCAGGAAGCAGGGCCCTGTCAGACAAAGAATGTGCTGGGCCTTGGTCTTGGACTTCCCAGCCTTCAGAGTTATGAAAAATAAGTAGTCAACACATTTGTAAAATCAGATACCTATTTGCAAATTATCGAGTTTTTCCCCTCACACTGGAGCCCAGAAATAATCTCCAGATAATCAAGAGTTCTGCACACATCCTTACAGACAGGGGCAAAAGGAACGAGCATGAATGCGGACTCCCAGCATGGGACCAGGCACAGATGGAAAGTACATCCCTCCACAGGTGGACGCTTTCCAATGATAAAGTTGCTTTTACATTCAAATCCAATCTCTTGAATACCTACTGCAGACAAGACTTGACCAACGTACAAGGGGGTTGATGAGTAAGCTTCCTTGCCCTTCAAGACTCAGCAGTTCACTGGCAGGTGGGCAGGGCAGCCCGCGTTCACACACACACACGGGTCACTCCAGCTGATCCCACAACCACACCTGCAGCCGATCAACAGGCAGGCCTCAAGGAACCCTTAGGGCCGCCACCCGATCTTCCTTCAGCTGTCCTCCTCCACAGCGGTAACCCTGCAGTTTCACCCCACAGAGTGAAAAAGCTCCCAAAGCAGGAGCCAGTAAGATTCAGAAAGTGTAGAGCAAAGGCCGACGGGTAAGTGGGAGCCACAAATTTTTACTAAGTTCTTCTCTGGGCCTCCCTTTGCCGGCCTCTTTTCAACCCACTCCCTGGCCCAGCTCAACGCAGCCTCCTCTACAACCAGCTTCAGACGCAAACACAACTTAAGGTCTGCGTTTCTCTGATCAGCTTCTCCACATTAGGTACACAGGGCAAATTCAGCAACGAACACAGGGGAAATCCCACCACAGGGTAAGAGGGAACCTCTTCTGAACACAGCAAACAACTCACTTGCCCTGCAACTTCACATCCGCTTAGTAGGGAGGTCTCAGGGTGGAAACCCTGCATGTGATGGCTATTTTGGGTGGTGAGCGTGAGGCTTTCTAGCTGCCTCCTCTGCGGGTGGGCCACAGGCCCCTGGACATGCTGTGTCACGGACAGCTCGCCGGGGATGCCGTTATCGCTGTCCCTTGCCCGTAGGGACAAGCCGTAGGTGGCAGGGCGGAGAAAAGACACCTGCCGTCCCGAGGGACTGGCCTCTGGGGGCTCTCCCGACCCGTGCGCTCAGAGCCGGAAGATGACCCATGTCCTGTTCTCACAGTAAGGGCCCTAGCAAATCCCCACCGGCTCATGGACCGGCAGTTAGAAAGCAAGTTCCACAGAAGAGGAAACCCAGCGCGACGATGTCCACGCGAGGCCGAGGAGCGGGCACACGCAGCAGCCGGGGCCGCCCCGTACGGCGCGCCGCGCTGACCCGACGCTGGCGGCAGGGCGCGGCTCCATGGGCCTGGCCCGCCGGGGACGAGGAAGCACGGCCCCGGCCCGGGAGCAGCCGCCGGGGTCCCTCGGCCAGGGCGCTGGACCATGCCCTCCGCTGCCCCGCCGCCCTGCCGCCCCGCGGCCCGACGGCTGCGCGCACGTTACCTGCGGACCCCGGCCCGGCCCGCCCGTGCGGGCCGCCACCCTCCGCCATGGGCGCCCCGGACTTGCCCCGGTCCGCAGCCCCGGCCCGCGCGCGCCCCGCCGACCGGAAGCAGGGCGGCAGCGTCCACTTCCGGCGCCGCGGGCAGGTGGGCCGCGTCGGGGGCGCGACTTCCGGCGCGCGCACCTCCCTCAAGGGCTTACGGGGCCCCGCGCGGGGTGCCAGCGCGTCCACCTCCGGCCTCCGGTCCGGACGTGAGGCCCAACGAGCCGGGCGCGAGCTCTCCGGAGGCGCGCCGTGTCGGGGGCGCGCGCCGGCAGTGCGACGGTTTCTCCACGGGAGTGGAGGAGTCTGGGAAAACAAGCTCACCTGGGGGGCGGAGCCTAACTCTTAGCCGGGAGCTCTGGTTGGCCGGGCCCGCGCCCGCCCCCGCGAAGGAGGCGTGGCCTAGTGCCTTGCGGGTGTGGGCGGGGCCGCGGGCGGCTCGGGAGGCCGATTGGAACCGGTCTCCAGCCCGGCCGGCGGCGCGTCTGCGGAGTCCCGGGTGAAGGGGGACTGCGCCGGGCACAGTGGGCAGCTCTGGTGGTCCCCACGCTCATCCTGGAGCAGCCCCGGGAAAGCGTGGATGCGAAGGTGCCGGACGTCCAGCCCTGGCCCCGCAGCAGGTTCGGCGGGCTGGGCACCGCTGCCGTGGGCATGTATCTCCGTGCTAAGAGATGAGTGCGCCCCCGAATTCCTTCCATGAGGGCGGGGATCTCGTCTATTAAATTATAGCCCAGTGCCTCACACAAAGCATTTATTGAATAAATTAGGGAACAAAGGCATACATTTTCCTGCACTCTGGCTTCTTAAATGTCCAAACTGTGTGTATTGAGTTTGCATTCTTGAGCTCGGATTCCCTTGGCTACAGACCTGGCCGGCCCTGCGAGGGTGTTTGGTGGGGGGAAGAGGGCTTCCTGCAATGCTGTTTGGACTTGATAACAGCAGAGAGCACCCCTGGCAGAGGCTTGGGGGTGACGCCCTTGGTGCCACAGGGCAGGGAGCCAGGGGCGTGCCCAGCTCGCAGGTCCTCCATCACAGCTGCAGGCGGGGAACCCCTGGGAGCTTCCAAAACACCCAAGCACGGAAACAACCGAAGTGCCCCTCAGCGGTGCAATAGATAAACAGAGTGTGGTCTGGTCATCCAGGGGAATGATACTCAGCCTTAAAAAGGAAGGGGCATCTGGGTGTCTCAGTCCCTTAAGCGTCTGACTTCAACTGGGGTTGTGATCT
>NC_138371.1:2336598-2355583 GCF_054177405.1 Leptonychotes weddellii
GCATCTGGGTGTCTCAGTCCCTTAAGCGTCTGACTTCAACTGGGGTTGTGATCTCAGGGTCCTGGGATGGAGCCCCTAGATGGGGTCCCGGCTCAGTGGGGAGTCCGTTTTTCCCTCTCCCTCTGCCCCTCCGCCTGCTTGTGCGCTCATGCTCTCGCTCTCTCTCAAATAAATAAAATCTTTAAAAAAAAAAAAAAAAAGGAAGGATATTCTGACACCTGCTACAACATGGATGAACCTTGAGGACATCATGCTAAGTGAAATAAGCCAGTCACAAAAGGACAAATACTATATGATTCAACTTATGAGGCACCTGAAGGAGTCAAATTCATAGAGACAGAAAATAGCATGCGTGCCCGAGGCTGGGGAAGGGGAGAATGGGGACTTGTTTAAAGGACACAGAGTTTCAGTCTGGGAAGATGATAAAGTTCTGGAGATTGACCAACGTACAATGGTGTGAATGTACTTAACACTACTGAATTGTACACTTTTAAAAGGTTAAAATTAAAAATAATAAAGTTAAAGTAGTAAAGTTTATTATGTATATCATACCACAATTGAAAAGAAAAAAAAAAAAAGGAAGCCTGGCCCCACCCCACCCCCACCGCAGAGGTCCTGATGCAGTTGGTCTGGGGCGTGGCCTGGGCCTCACGACTCACCCTCTCCTAGGAGACCAACCTTCCCGCTTTGCCCCAGACCGAGCGGGTTCCCTAACACAGGACTCCCAGTTTTAAAACCACTGAGTTGGGACCCTACCCCAGCCCTCAGGGTGCTCCCCACCAGCCTGCCTCCCTCTAGCCCCCTCCCTCCCTCCCCACCAGGTTAATTTTTCCTGCAGAGCCACTCGCTGAGATTCAGCCTCTGTCACCCGGGCTGACGATTCCTAAGCGATCCTCGGAAATCCCACGTGTTCCTTAGCTGGACACGTGCGGCCCTTCCTACACACGCTCCAACGTCCTCCCTCCTGCACTCCCAAGACACATCCAGAACTGGGTGTCTGCACACCTCAGGCCCTCCCATCCCCACGTCAGCCGCCCAGGGGTACATGTGCCTTGGCTCCCCAGATCCCCGCCCCCACCGGAGCAGCTCGGCGCCTGCGCTCTCTGCCTGCCTCCGCGCACACACCCGCCACGTTTCTCTCTTCCCACCTGGACTTAGAGCCCTGGGCGGAGCTGCGCTCTCTCTGCTTGCAGATGCATGCGTTCCTCAAAAGCTGCCTCTGGTCCAATGGATATTTTTATTCTCTCACAGGACTTGTTATTGAACAAATGGATAAAGCCATTCATCAACCAGAACTGACAAGGTTCCTCGTCCAGGCACTGTGCCTGGTCCCGAGCGCAGGCGTGAGCCAACCTGGACCCTGTCCACGGAACCCATGGTCCAAGGCAGCCAGGTGCATGGTGGCTCCCCAGGAGGATAAGTCCACCTCCTAACCCCTGAAACCTGTGAGTGTGATCTTGTTGGGAAAAGGGGGTTTGCAGATGTAATTAGGGTAATGATCTCAGGCACCCTGGACTCAGGCGAGGCCCTAAATCCAATGACAGGTGTGTTGGTAAGAGAAAGGCAGAGGAAGATTTGAGACTGAGACACACAGGGAGAAGCCACGTGAGAAGGAGGCAGAGACTGGAGGATGTGGCCCCAGCTAAGGAAGTCAGGGGCCATCGGTAGCAGGAAGAGACTGGAAGGACGTGTCCCTACAACCTCCAGGGGGAGCACGGTTGGGCAGACACCTCGATTGATTTTAGACCTCTGCCCTCTAAACCGTGCAAGAAAACATTTCCGTGTTTAAGCTACCAAGTGCATGGTAACTTATGGGGGCAGCCGCAGGAAACGCATACACCCGGTCATGGAGCCAGAATCACAGACCACCGGCTGAGCCAGGGCTGTGAGGGACAGAGCGGGGCTGGGGGCTGGGGGGTTTCGGCAGGAGTCAGAGAAGGGTGTGAAGTTCACCACAAAGAGACAGGAAACATCGAGGCCCAGGGGACAGACAGTTGGATGGTTGGACGAAGGCCTCTCTGCGGGCCACGGAGGGGAGGCCCGGTGGGCCTGCTTACTCACGGAGCCTGTCCCCGTGTTACGGGGAAGTCGTCGGGGCGCACTGATGGGATCAGGTTGGGGAAGGGGCACACTGTCTGCTGTGTGCAGGAAGGAGGAAAAAGATGCGGGACTCCAAGGAGACCCAGGGTGACCCCCCCTGCTACCCCCACCAGCCCAGCTGAGGCCCAGAGGACAGGAAACACCCTCCTCCCAGCAGCGTCGGGCACTTGAAGGTTGTATTCGTTCCTGTGAGGGGGCCAGACCCACGGAAGCTGGTCTCAGTCAAAAGGAGTCTTCTGGGACGCTTGGGTGGCTCGGTCGGTTAAGCGTCAGCCTTCGGCTCAGGTCATGATCCCAGGGTCCTGGGATTGAGTCCTGCATCAGGCTCCCTGCTCAGCGGGGCGTCTGCTTCTCCCTCTCCCTCCTGCTCGTGAGCTCGCTCTCTCTTAAAAATTAATATTTTTTTTAAAGATTTTTTAAAAAGTAGTCTTCAGTTTCGTTCGGGGACAGCAGGTGGCCTAGAAAAACAGGCTGCACTGGACCCAGAAGCTTCTCTGGCTCTCGCGGTGTCTCTTTGACCCTGCTCAGCTATGTGCATGTCTCTGTCTCTACCTCTGCCTACCTCTGAGGCACAGTCTCTTTCTCTTTGTGTCTCCCTCTCTCCCTCTTTCTCCTCATCAGTTACCAGGTGAACAAGAACTTAGTGGCTTCCAAGGACAGTGATCACGTGTCCTCTCCCAGGGAATTAGGATGGGGCCCAGCAGGAAAGGCTTGTCTGTGCCTCAGGACATCTGAGTTCGAAGGCTGGCCCACAGGCTGTCAGTGCTGTCAGTCAGGACTCCATGCATGGCCTCCCTGTGGGCTTGGGTTCCTCACAACGTGGCAGCCGGCTTCCCAGGGGAGTGTCCGAGAGAGGGAGAGAGCCAGGTGGGAGCCACTGCGTTCTGGTGGTCAGAGAAGCCACCCAGTTCTGCAGACTCAAGGGGCGCACGTAGCTTGCCCACCTGTCCGTCAGGACCGTCGATGTCGTTCCCAGGATCTCAGTGGGCGAAGGACATACGTTGCTGTGGCTTTGGATAATTCAATCTCTCTCTGCCTTTCTGCTGACCCCTCCCTGCCACTCTGTCCGTCCATCTCTGCTTCTGTTTCCCTGAACCTTGGTCTGGCTCTGTCCCGATGTCTCACTCTCTCTTTGGCACCCTGTCCGTCCTGCTCTCCCTCTCACAGCTCACCAGTCTCCCTCATCTGGCAGATGGACTTCCTTGGCCCTCTCTGAGCGTCAGCCATCACCTCTGTGACTGGCCATTGGTCTCATGGAGTCAGAAACTCCAGCCTGACCCCGCGTGACCATCATCAGCTCAGGCATCCATGTCCAGCATGGGGCTCTCAGTTTACGCTCTGGAGACAGAGCCCCGGCCAGCCAGTCGGCCAGCGTCAGGCTCCTCTGGCCCAGGGGCCCCTGCTCCAAGCCTGTATCGACCGGCAGAGACTGGCCACTTGGATAATTAAGAGCCTCTGCCATGGTCCGGAGAAGGAGGTTTCCGTCACTCACCCAGTAGGTGGGTGATTGGTCAGGACTCGCCATTGCTAAGGAGAGTCTCAACTCAAACCAGTAGAGACAAAAAGCATCTATCAGCCTGTGGTAGCAGATGCTGCTGGTGCCCGCAAGCTCTAGAACCACTACACAAGGAGGCAAAAGAGAAAGAAGTACCTGGGAGTTACATCCCTCGCCTCAGGCAGGATTCACACTCACGGCCCCCCATGGTTTGGTTCCTGCTGATGCCTGAAATCACATTCCACGTGTCTCCACCCTTCCCTGTCCCCTGCCACTGCCCTCTCCTCTCCCCTGGGAGCACTTGCTTGATCTCCTTCCAGGCTGGCGGGTGAGTTTGTATGCTGCTGTCTTGAGGCAGAACTGCTTTTTCTCAGAGAAACCTCTCTTTGCCGTTGAGGCCTTCAACTGATTAGATGAGGCCCACCCAGATTATTAAGGGTAATCTTAATTTAAAGTCAACTGATTGTAGATGCTAATCGCATGTGCGAAATACCTTCCCTGCAACATCTAGACTGGTGTTTGACCAAATAACTGGGCACCATGACCTGGCCAGGCTCACATAAAACTGAACCATCACACCCCCTAAGACATCTACAGAACGGGGATGGCCAGGATGGGATGGTGTTCGGGCACAGCTGGACCCCGGAATTCCAAGTCTGGCCCTCGGTCTCATCCATTGTTAGATTTGCTTTCCTCCGTATGCAGCCTCAACTGGGACACTTTGCTCTGTGTGGCATCATCACAGACCTTCGAGGGCCCAGCTCAGCAGCTGCGGAAGAAACCACCTCTCGGCCCGCACGCCATATCCACGCCAGGGAGAGCTGTGAGTGACCTGCTGTGGCCCTGTACCCACCACAGGGGCCTCCCGAGAGCTTACCAGTTCCCCCCGAAAGAACTGGACAAGGGGGAACAGGAAGAGGGCCAGAGAAGCCAACATAGCTCCTCTCCGCCATGTTGCTCACAAGCACGTTGCTTTGGTAAATTTTCTCAGAAATTAATTTTTCCGTCGCTTGAAGACAAGATGAATTTATTTTATTTTCTCAAAGGTCACAGCCAGAAAACACAAGCCCCTCAACCTTCAGTTGTCTTGATCCAGGTGACCCAGTGCCACCCCCGGACATTTCTCCACAGCAGTGGCCACACTGGGGTCATGACCAAGGGTGCATGCTGGCTGCTTCTGAATCTGTAAAGTAACAGAAGAATGCCCTGGGTTACAATTAATAAAGATCATTGTTCCTGGACGTGAACAAAGCCGGCCTTCATTTCTTTATTTGGTGGCCCATTTGGTGAAGCACTTAAGAAGTGCCCAGGCCAACATACACATACAGTGGTTTTAATTACATCCTGTGAATTTATTTTTCCAGAGAGAACTAGTTCGCGGGGAAATGTCCATAAAAGCAACTTTAGCAGCCGTGTGATCTTCTGTGTGTGTTTCCTGTAGGAAGTCTGTTGAGTTTAAGGTCAGCTTTAGCATGATGTTTTACAGAGGCAGGGGGATGGTGAAGGCTGCCCACAGCCCCGGGGATGGGAATGTCATGGCCTGGGGCCCCAGGGTGAGCTGGGCACATGACCCCTGCCACTGAAGGTAGGCACGCTGGCCGAGGGCAGGATGGCTTCCACGGGCTCCAGCAACCCTCGGGAGCTTGCAGGTTTATGTTCACCCCACTCTGCCGGCTGCTTCATGCATTCCTTAGAAACAATTCTAAGGGATCAATTTTACAAGGAAGGAATCAGATCCCAGATGGAAGGTCTGAAATGCATGACAGAATGATGAGCAGATATTGGTAAATATGTGAATTAATTTGGACAAAACGTGGCTGCCTAAGCAACAATAAAACAAATCGTGAGCTAAAAAAACAAGGTAAAATTAAAAGACCAGACACTACAGCATATCAGTTGGTGTTGTGCTAGTATTGTTGGAAGAAAGCTAAAGACACAGATTAATCATAGCCCTTGTAAACTGTAAGGAGTTCAAAGTAGCTAAAGTAACCATTAAAATAACAACCATGGTTTGGGCACCTAGATGGCTCAACTGGTTAAGCATATGCCTTCAGCTGAAGTCATGATCCCAGGGTCCTGGGATCGAGTCCCGCATTGGACTCCCTGCTCAGCGGGGAGCCTGCTTCTCCCTCTGCCCCTCGCCCCGCTTGTGCTCTCTCTCTCTCTCAAATAAATAAAATCTTTAAAAAAAAATAACAACCATAGTTTGAAAGTTATGCTTTCAAACTAGACAAATCTAGGAAAATGGGGTAAGAAAAATAGGATAAAAACTTTCCTTTTTTCAAAACAAGGCAAAAAAAAAAAGTGAAGCTGAGAAAATACAAAAAGTGGGAAAAATAGAGCCCACATTATAAGATGGTATAGTATGTCCAAATGGAATAAATTCTCCAGGTGAAAACAGACTGCCCGACGGAATGTTTACGAGAGACACAATTAAAACATGAAAATTCAGGGGCGCCTGGGTGGCTCAGTCGTTAGGCGTCTGCCTTCGGCTCGGGTCATGATCCCAGGGTCCTGGGATCGAGCCCCGCATCGGGCTCTCTGCTTGGCGGGAAGCCTGCTTCACTCTCTTCCATTCCCCCCTGCTTGTGTTCCCTCTCTCGCTGTCTCTCTCTCTCTGTCAAAATAAATAAATAAAATCTTTAAAAAAAATAAAAAAAAATAAAAAAAAAAAATAAAACATGAAAATTCAGAGAGATTTAAAGGCAAAGGATGAAAGCACATATCAAGGAGAAATCAATTAATTATCACAGTGGGTGGGAGACTTTAAAATACCCCTCTCAGGAAGTGAAGAGTCAAGTAGGAAAAGCATCTACAAGAGGATGACTTTGGATAAGACAACCAACAGGCTTGACGGAACGGGCATATTACATCCAACACTGTGCCCAAGATTCCTTTCCGAGGCATGCAGAACACAACACTAAGCAGTGTGGCCGAGGATGTGGGGAGACCCCGTGCACTGCTGGGGAGACCACAAAATGGTGCGGCCGCTATGAAAAACAAAGAGTCCCCCATACAATCCAGCAACTCCGATGCCACGTGCGTCTCCAGAAGAATGGAAGGCGAGGACACAAGCAGATCTTTGCACACCCATGTTCACAGCAGCATTATTTACAATAGCCGAAAGGCGAGAGCAGCCTAGGTGTGAAGAGTGTCTAGTGCACACATTTACACTATTGGGATTATATAGTTTCTATTGCTATGTAACATTGTCGTCATACAATGAAATAGTATGCGGCCAGACGATGAGGTGACAAATACAAAATGTGGTCCATCCGCACAAAGAAATATTTGTCAGCCTTGAAAAGAAGTGAGATCCTGACCCATGGGGCGACAAGGATGAAGCTGGAAGGCCCTGCCCCCCGAAACAAGCCAGCCACAGAAGGACAAGGACTGTCTGCACTTACACGTGGGACCTAGCGCAGCCACACTCCTGGAGCCGGAGAGCAGAAGGGCAGGCGCCAGGGGCTGCGGGCGGGCTGGGGAGTCCGTGTTTCATGGGGACATGAGAAAGCTCTAGGGACGGACAGTGGTGATGGTTGCACAGCGGGCGCGGTTAATACCACTGCACTAGACACTTAAAAATGATGAAAATGTGCATTTTACGTGTATTTTACCTAAAAGACGATGACATGTCAAATGTTTGTTAAACCCTTTAAAGTGAAAAATTGCGGGGTAAAAAACTATTTGGAGCTTTTATGAACTGGACTGTGTGTGAAGCTATCAAAGCGGTGTGCACAGGGCTCAGAGGGTGGGGAGCAGGTGGGACTCCTCCCCTCACCGCGATGCGGCCAAAGCAGAAGGCAAGAACAGGGTGACTGGGAGGGGGGCGGGGGGCGGGGGTGTATTTGTCAATGGGCCAAAGAATAAATCACGACAGGCTGAGAAAATATTTGCAAGGGAACCAGGATAAAGTCTCCACTCAATGAAATAGTATGCGGCCATTCAAACTGTGGCGAGGAGAACACTTGGTAACAAGGGAGCAATGTAACCATTGTTTACAATAAGACGACAATGTTACATACCAATAGAAACCATACAATCCCAATAGTGTAAATGTGTGCTTTTGTGGATGTGTTGTATATGCATAAGAAATAGATGAGATTGCAAAACACGTTTTTTAACGATGAGGTGACAGATACACAGCAGCTGGCGGCCGTGGGTGGTGGTTAGCTTCGGGAGGTGGGATGATGAGCCATGTTTATTTCCTTCTGGGTGCTGCTTTCTAACCGAACAAGTATTAAGCAAAGCAGAAAGCTGGAACCACAAAGGTCTTTGAGACAGAAGCCGCAGTCGCTGTGGGGAGTGGGGCGAAGGACTGGAAACCACCACCCATCCACCTTTTGATCCGCTCAGTGCTCCTGGTGGCCCGACGCCCGCCACACAGGGTCAACAAAGTTATCGGTGGCGGGACCCTGGGTGGGGGCAGCCTGGATCTTCCCTGGATTAACGAGGCACGTTCTGCTCGGTGCGCAATGCCCCCCCACCTCCTCCTATCTCCCACAGTCCTCCGGCTCCTTCCGACTCTGGAGCCCCCATGTGATGCGCCAGACCCCTAGGTCTGGACCTGGAGCCCGCTCAGTCAAGGGGAAGGAGGCCACATCCAAAGCCCCTGGATGCACCTGTTCCAGAAAACAGGGCCTGAGGGAGCTGTGACCTCAAGAGGCGGTTTTGCTGGGCTGCCGGGGAAATGCCACTTGAAGAACCAGTATGGAAGGAGATGGTCTGGGAAGGGAGGAAAACCCCCACTCACAAGGGGAGATTTCCGGGGGCTGCCCTGAAGTGGGAGGGGCCCAGAACTGGGAGGAGGAGACCCTCCTGCCCCCCAAATCCCCGTCAGAACGGAGAGGACCAAAACTGGAGACCGTCTCCTCTCCTGGTCCAGGGGAGGTGAATTATAAAGATTAACAGTGATGTAATACCTATGTATTTTAAAAATATGATCGATATAAAGATGTGCAGCACACAACTCAGAAATCATACACAGTACTCTTTACCATCAATCCCATACAATCATCCTCAGAGAAGGCTCTTGCTGATTTTTGCTGAACTCCTGTACCCACAGCCAGCCTCTGGCTGCGATTCACAAGTGTGGTTCTGATGTGAATGTGGGCTGATATTTTCAGGTATTTAATAAGCAAGATGAGAGCGAAGCCAGAAGGACCTGCGGACGGGCATCGCTTGCCCAGCCGCGACATGAGCAAGCTCCTTGCTGGACTGGACAGTAGTCTTGAGCCCTGGAAGTCCTGAAAATCCCCTCCCTGGGTTTGTGCTGTTCACGTTGCGATGGCTGCAGAGTGCATTCCAAGCCAACGCGCACCGTCGTCCGTGTCTCTGTTCCGTGTGCCAGTCTCCACGGTGTCCAGACTCCCGCCGGGGCCGAAAGCGTAAAATGTGAGAGGTCACTAAGTGATGAATTTCCAGGATTGACTGCCCTTGTTTTTACTATAAGGTCCCGCAAACTTCCTGAAGGGTAACACTCGCGGGTAGAACAGCTCCAGCCCGCCCTGCACAGGCGACCAGGGTGACCGGAGCTCAGGCCCTCGGGGTGTCGGTGTCTGGGCGTCGGAGGGGCGGCCCGGTGAGCACAGGAGGCGCCCCACGGCTGACGGGCTAGTGAGGGGAACCCCAACACACACGGTCCACCTCACCCCAGAGACCACCGTGCTCTTTACAAGCTGTGACCTTCCTCATTCCACTGCAGAGGGATCCAGTTTTAGCCACACACAGTTGTTCGGGCAGGTGTGAAGATGGGGACACACAATGGTTTTGCAGGAGAGGAGTCGGGCTTGGTGCGCAAGCCCCGGGGGGCACGGGGGGCACGGAGGCCACGGGGGCCACGGCAGCTGGGGGCACCGGGGAGGGGCGCACACAGCGCCTCAGGCTGCCACAGCCAAGTCCACGGCCGAGGCTCTGATTTCACAACTATCCGAACGAGCAGCGCGCTTAAAATCCGTGGCTTAGGAGATTTTCATTGAGCGTTCTATTTTTAAACACATCCCAGTGTTTGTATTGAAACCGCCCCAGAGACACCTTCCTTCAGAGCCATAATCCCTGGAAAGGGAAACCACCCGAGAAGGCGGCTCTCTCGGCTCCCTGGGCGCGTCCCTGGGCCGGGAGCAGAGCGAGGGCAGCTGTGAGGTGGGTCCAGCCACACGGGAGCCCACACTACGGCCCCACGCTCTTGTGCCTTCGTGGGCCCTTCCTCCACAAAAATCATTAAAAATTATACAACCGTGTCTATGTAAAGATGAATATATTAATAGCATATATTAAAACATCTACTCTGACCTAAAAGTTCATTGTTTTTTCGGACTATAAAAGAAGTCAAAACACGTTCATGGGTCCCCGCAGTACTGGGGGCGCCACGGACTGGCCCAGATGTGGCAGCTGTGCCCTCGGTGGCTGTGCTGAGTCCCAAGGTCTAGCCCGGGTGCGGGGTTTGGAGCAGGGTGGGGGTGCCCCGCAGCCCGCTGTCACCTGTCAGAGATGCCCAGCTCAGGTTGGCGGGCCCCTTGCTGTGGCATCAAACAAAACAAACAGAGATTTAAGTCACTGCCTCGCCCTTTCTTAGCTCTGTGCTCGCTCAGACGACAGAACCAACCAGGCCAACAGCCAGCAGCCCCCCGCAGACCGCTCCCCAGGGCCCCGAGGCCAGCCCCACGCTCTGCGGCTCGGCGCCGGCCCATTTACCTCGAAGGTGCCTGGGACTTAGAGCTGGCAGAGGCCGCTCACTTGCTCCCACAGCCTCGGGAGTGGTAGTGGGGTAGAAGGCCTGACTCCCAGCCCTGGAGAGGCTCACAGGACAAAGTGGGAGCGAAGGATCTTTGTAAACAGTTTCCCACCGGGAAGGTTCTTTTCTCCTGCAGCCCCCAAAAAACAGCAGAGAGGCATCCGGGACAGGGAATTTCTAGCCCTGAGGTTCAAAGCGCTATAAACCTACAGGCCCCCAGGCAGTGCCAGGCACGCGATCGCAAAGGACACCATTGCCCCAGAGTTTAAATGACAATTTTGGAAAATCCCGGAAGGATCTCAAACAGGCGGCTTGCGAGTGAGGCAGGAAAACTGGCGAATGAACTTGTCCCAATCAGTATCTGCTCCAGGAGAGGTACATCCGGTCCTGCAACATTCCCCCGGCTTCCCAGGGCTGTGACAAAGGTCCCAAGAGGCAGTGTCTGTTCAGGGGAGAAGGAGGACAGTAGGCTCCCTGGCTGGAGGGGGGCACGTCAGGGGCCAGATAGGCCTCTCCAGGGAAATTGTGAGAAGTGAGAGGGGCCTCGGGGCGGGGAGGGGCGGGGGCAGCGACCACAGCTGGGCTCGGCTTACAGGGGGTTCGTGAAGCCCAAGCCCATGTACCTGAGAGGGTGAGCATGCTGGGGCAGCAGCTGGGGCAGCAGCTAGGGCAGTAAGGGGCTGGGGTGGAGACCTGGGATGGCAGGGTGGTTTATTCCTTATTGGGGGTAGGTGAGGTCTGGTAGTAGCCGTGGGGGCACCCAGTGGAATCCTCAACAGCATCCCTGAGAAGTGGTCAACTGGTTCTGCTTGCACACCTCCTGTGATGAGGAGCTCACTATCTACCTGGACGATCCACATCATCTTGGAACCATTCTGTAGGAGGGGAGACTCCTTCCTTATTCAGACCCAAAGTCTACCACTCCATATATCTCACCCATGGGTCAGTCCTACAGCCCCAGAGCACAGGTTCCTCCTCTCCCCACCAGCCCTTATAGTTGAAGACAACGGTCATGTCTCTGCTTCAGCTTTCTCCTGGGACAGGAAAATATTCCCGTCTTTAATTTTGAGAAGTAATTTCAAGACACCCTTTAAAAGTACTAAACAATTTATACCACCACATCCTCAATCACCCCATGTATTAATATAATCTTTTTAACTTTTGCCGGTTGAAAATTGTGTCGGCGGGGTATTAACACAGGTCATGAGTAACAGCCAATATTTGTGTAGAGCGTACTGGGTGCTGATTACTGATCTTTGTACTTTACAATCAGTAAAGCATCTGTCCTCTGACAATAAACCATAAAGTAAGTGCCATGTGGGAAAGGGAGGCAAGAAGTTTTGGCCACTTGCCCAAAGTCACAAGCTAGTACACGAGCCCTCCACAGGTGGAGGGCAGGGCGCCTGACCTGCTGGGATTCCGACCCAGGTAACTCTCTCCTATCTGGATTCCAGACTCCAGGCCACGTTATTTCTCCCCCGTAAGGTTAAACATGGGTCTCATGCGCTTCTCGATCACTGGCATCTTCTGTGAACTGACTGTATCTTTCTTCCAGCATCCAACTGGGCCATAAGTATTTTTCTATTATAAGTCTCTGTCTACTATGAATATTACCTCTGCTAGAGATGTTGCAAATATTTCTCCCAATGGGCTATCTGTATTTTTTACGTTTGCTTGGCTAGAAACGTTTAATTTTTATGAGCCAAGGGTTTTTTTTTTCATCTATGGCTTCTGGAAATTGTCTTTTTTAGGAAGTTCTTCTTCACCCCAAAACATATTTAGCACTTACTATGCTCTCTCCTAGGTGCTTTGTTCCTATATATTGTTACCGCTCACAAAATAAAACTATAATAAATAACATAAATGTATTAGTATGATAATATATCAATAAACAATAAAAATATATCTACAAATATGATAAACACAAAGTGTTCTTCGATCATTCTAGTATTCTCATATTTTTTAAGTTCTTTAATGTTTTGGAAACTTATTTTTGTAGGTGGTATGAGGCAGGAATATTTTATTTTTGCCATGTGGATGACCATATGCTCCAATACCATTTATTTGGACAACAATATGAAATGCTTCTGCTTTGAAATACCGTATTTATCAGACACTAAATTCCCAGATTTATGTATCTAGTCAGAAGTTAATGCTGTTTCATTAATTTATATTTATATTTTTAAAGATTTTACTTATTTATTTGACAGAGAGAGTGAGCACAAGCAGGGGAAGCAGCAGAGGGAGTGGGAGAAGCAGACTCCTCACTGAGCAGGGAGCCCCCCATGAACCAGAGATCATGACCTGAGCTAAACGCAGACGCTTAATTGACTGAGCCACTCAGGCGCCCCAGAAAGGGTAAGTTTCTTTAAAAAAAAAAAAAAAAAGATTTTTTACATATAACACTGTCACCAGGGTGTCCTGCTGGGCTCTGGGGGCACCCGGACCAGCAGGCGACCTCCCAAGGTCGAAGCGCTGGCTTCATCAGGGAACCCCGGAGGGTTTCTGCACCCCCCCACGACATCCCAAGTGCGGGCCGCTGGTCACCCGCCTGGAACCGCCCTCACGGTTCTTCCTGTTCTTTCACCCAGTCAGGGCTGGCCCGGTTTCACGTTCCCATGTCCTGAGTCGATTCTTCAGTGTCCGGGGCCTGCGCACTCGTTCACGCAGTTGTGAATTACACAGACCCACTTCCCCCAGCTTCCTCCAAATCATCGGTAAAGACGTCCGAGAGAAGAGGCCCGCCAGGAACCCCCTTCAGGGCAACATCAGTTCAGCGACAGGGGCCTTTACGCCAAGGTCCTTCCACCAGTGCTGAATGCAAACGCATCCCCACGTCTGTCCCCAAGGGAGCAGAAGCCTCGTCAGACGTCCACGGTCTCGACAGCACATCCCCCGACCCAGCTTACTAAGGTCACCGGCGGGCCCAGCTGCTGCCCACGCTGGCGCTCGGCGGGCACCGGACACCCGAGGGCCCTGGCTGACCCCGACGGCAGGTTTCCGACAGGAAGAGGGCCACGTCGTCTGCTGTCCAAACCAGGACACGGCTGCGGGCGGCAGAGGGATGCTGCTAAAATTCCGCCTCGAGGAAAGTCTGAGCAGATCAGGACGGTGACCACCCCCTGGGGGAGGGCCGGCGCCCCCGGAGCCTGGGCGGGGACCGTAAGCACCGCACGTGCGCACGCTAGCGTCGACCAGGACGCGAGCCCCGCACACACCAGCTGGTGTCGTCCACTAAGATACTGGCTTTCACGCAGGTTTTGATGGGGAACCTTGAGTGCTCTGGGATTTAAGTGCGAGGTCGTGGTGACGGCAGCATCACAACGCTTGTCCTGAGATGTGCACGGGAGACATGAGAGCACCACGGGGACCAGCGCAAGCGCTGCGAAGGCCCGGCGGCAGGCCCTCCTGTCCCGCGGCCTCCCGACGGGCTGGCGGGTGGCGCTGGTGGCTCGGGCCCTGGGGGAGCAGCGGTGTCGGGACCACGGCCGCTTACAAAGCCCCGACCCCCCCTGCCTAATGGTGCACGGCCTCCTTGTGGTTTATGGACTTCACTGTTTGAACCCCGTTTTCTTACCAGGAAGACCCACTTGCCTGGTTTAAGAAGCCCATCATCAATCTGGAACTCAGCTCTAAATATGCACTTAAAAAAGTTACAGTTTAAGAACCATTTAAATTTCTTTTTACTAGCAGGGGGGAAAAAAAAAAAGTCCTTCCCAATCTTCCTTTATGAAAACACCCGAAACAAGCAAAACAGGGACTCGTGTATGGGCCTCACTTCTGCCCTACTGCAAGGCTGGTAAAACTATACCTATCAGAACACCTTTTGGGAAAATAGAAAACGTTTATTAATAAAGTGCATCATGGGACAGTTCAACTCAGAGCCCAAGGGCAGGACGCATTTCCCCTCTGGTCCTGACAGGGGCGCTGCCCCCTGCCCCGCCTCAGCAGCTCACACAACCGCCCATCTCACTCCCACCCTCTGCTACGGTGGACCGCACGGAAGCCTGCCCACGAGGCTGTGGTTGGCTCCTCGGGAGGCATCCTGGGTGTGTGTGGAAGATTCTGGAGCTGGGCGCAGAGTCTGTGTGGAATATCCTCCCTCGCAGTGGGCATGGTCTTGTTGTACATGGCCTCCTTTGAAGCCGATTCTCGTGGAAGCTCCAGCAACTGGTCATCCCTGTGACCACGGACATCCATGTGTTTGCTCACAGGCTGGTCCAGGCCCTGCTGCCCTTGCTCCCAGTCACGCGCCCTGACCCCACACACCAACAGCAGACAGATGCAGTCAGCTCGGTGCAGCTCAGCCAAGAAGCGCAAGCATGCTTCGGGGGCGCCTGTCGGGGCGCAGGATGGGACTCTGGACCACCCAACATCCTAACCGCACTCCGCATCACAAAGTGATATCATTTCTCATCACAGATTGGTCATGAACATTGTTTAAGTTGCTTACTGAAAAGAAAAATAAGCATGAATATCAAAGCAGAAAGCTCACATTTTAGTCCTGAATTTTTTTTCCCCTAAGGTTTACACATTTTCTTTGAATATAAATTAATGTCAGCTCAACTTTTAAATTAAAATTCCTGCAGGGAGACTTCAGTACTTCCTGGAAATGTCCAAGCCAAAGTAGAGGTAAAGGTTTAATAACCCCCTTGTGGATTTTCTCAAAGTAATACATAACATCAGGACTCATCGTGTCTGATAAAGATACCATAATAATCAGAGAGACTGCCTAAAACTTCATGAATGATCTTGAAGTTTCTGACAAATGCTTATCTGTCTTATAAAACTTCACTTTATACAGAAGATGGATAAATGTCACGATATGAATGAAAAGATAAATTTCCCTGAACTTTCTTCACAAGGAAAACAAAATATACACGTTTGAAAATACAAAAATCCAAATGCTTATGTTTTCTCCAGCTGTGAACTGAACCGCACAACCCATACACTTATAGAAAAAATATGTGATTGTTTTTAATGATTTATGTATAAAATAAAAATAAATTTTATGATACAATTTAATAAACTACTTCGTACAAAATTTTACTCACATAAAATGTATGCAATTTTTTCTTTGCAACACAAAAATCCTATTCGTATGTACAAATCATAAAAAGCAAACACATCTTGAAGCAAAAACAGTCCATTGGGTTGTGGCTAAGTCATTCAATTCAGAAGAAAAGAGACGAGTACATGGAGGGCTAGTTAATGGACACCCCTCCCACCTCCAATAATGCGTTTAGTGCAATCTATCAAAAATTTTATGCTGAGTGGTAGAAATGACAAAGTGGCCAATGTGTCAAAATGGCAGAGCTTCATAATCTGATCCTGAACTTACTCAGCTTGGAAGAATCATATAACCACCTTAGAAAAGGATTTCTTTTGGAAATTACAGTAAGGAAACCTAACCTGAACATTTGTGCTAAGCCTTAAAGAAGCAGAACTTTCTCAGGCAATTCTAACATTTAAATGGCACGGCGTGGTTCACACCATAAATATCTAGAAATAACAGTATGAGGACCCAGACCTTATGATCTGTATGTCTCCAAACACTGGGTTCCTTTATATACAAACTTAAGACTTTCATTAAGTATTTACAGTATCATATGTGAGTGAAAAACTTAAACCATGTTCTAAAAAAAACCTTGCTGTAAAAAACAATTTCCAAAAAAACAGTAACATCAAAAAAATGTTGCTAATTGGCCCATCCCCCAAAGTCTTCCTTCAGCTGTTTGCCCCAAGCCGCCCGCCTCTCGGGAATGCACATCTAATGGGAAGGATTAGGAAAGACACCCAGGCCACTGGGGGAAGGCGAGCGCAGGCCTGGAGCAGCTCACTGCTACCCACATGGGGAAAACCCTGGGGCCGAATGTCCCTGAAGGACATACTGAAATCTCCTTCAATTTATGAACTTTAAGGCTGCAAACACAAGCAAGAGGCCGTAGGGACCAATGAGAAAATGACAAAGAGATATACACAGTTGCAAAGAGCTTTAAAAAAAAAACCTCAGGTGAACCTTATCAAGATACAGACTGAAATGAACCCTTTCGGAGGGGAAATGAACTCAAAATAGAGCAGACTCATACTCAGGCCCCATTCTGTTTGTAAGTGCCCATCAGAAGGGAGCCATCCTTCACTCTGCTCCCCTCAGGGTCCCGTCACCAGACCTAAAACCTGAAACCGAGGGTGTCGCATCCCTTGCGTGCCACCTGCACGTGCCTGCTAGCGAATTCTGGCACAGACCTGAGCAGGACAGGCCGCCTCGAGACGCAGAGAACACGCCGCACGGCAGGCAATGCTCCCGCTGGAGGAAGGGGAGAGAACCCGGCCCCTCTACACACAGACGTGCCTGCGCTTTCAAAGCTCTGCACTTTGGACGGAGGACACGGAGAACTTCATTTTCTTAGGAAACTGAACTTAGAGAATAGTGACGTTCTATCTTCCTTTTTATTTTCAGACTGAGGAGGACTTCCAGCTTTGGAAACATGTGAGCTTTCACCTTCTCGAACTCAGGTTGATACTGTACACCATTTTCTGAATCTTCTCTTCGTTCTTCAGGATGTTGGCCTTGACAGCACAGATCTTGTCCTGCTGGTCCTTGATCAGCTGCTCCAGCTCGGCCAGCTCAGCCTTCAAGGGCTCCACCGCACAATCCGTGATGCTGGCGGGACACAACACGGGGCCTTGTGAGCACCAGCCTCGGCTTACATTTGCTGCTGCTGCTGCTTTTTTTTAAAAAGATTTTATTTATTTATTTGACAGTCGGAGAGACACAGCGAGAGAGGGAACACAAGCAGGGGGAGCGGGAGAGGGAGAAGCAGGCTTCCCGCCGAGCAGGGAGCCCGATGCGGGGCTTGATCCCAGGACCCTGGGACCGTGACCTGAGCCGAAGGCAGACGCTTAACGACTGAGCCACCCAGGGGCCCCCAGATTTGCTTCTTGATTGAAACAAATAAAGAAGACAAAAGCAAGTTATTCACAGCATCCAAAGAAAAAGGGTAAAAATATAAACATACTCGGATAATGATATAAAGGGACAAGGACCTCACACCTGGGAAAAACGTTATTTTACCGCCCCACAGCCAAAAGTGAAGCCAAACATGCAATCACACAAAGGAGCCTACTATCCCTAAAGCCCCACATCACATGTCGCAGAGCCCTCGGACGGCAGGGAGGCGAGCAGCGCGGCCACCAACAAGGGCCACGGGCCCAGCAGCCCGACATGCCCCCCACCTTCCTCAGGGAGGCTCCTCCAGCTGCCAGGGTGCTCCACCCAGGCTCCTCCAACTCACGAGTTCGAGGTGTGAGGCCTTTCAGTGCTGGGTTACCTGCCAGGAAAAATCTAGAACGTATTTGGGAAAGCAGAGGTCAAACTGGCCTTTTCTTTAGTTTTTTTAAGCATATAAATACAAAATAAATACAAAGAAGAGTGATGGGGCGCCTGGGTGGCTCAGTCGTTAAGCGTCTGCCTTCGGCTCAGGTCATGATCCCAGGGTCCTGGGATGGAGCCCCACATTGGGCTCCCTGCTCAGCAGGGAGCCTGCTTCTCCCTCTGCCTCTGCCTGCCGCTCCCCCTGCTTGTGGGCGCTCTAATAAATATTTTTAAAAAGACTCTATATAAAAAACAAAACAAACAAAAAAAACGAAGAAGAGTGACAGTTTCCAACCATCCTGCCACAAAGCAAACTCAGGTTCTGTAAGGAAGAACCATCTGGGTGCTACTTTTCAGTACCTTAAATCAACTGTAGGAAGTGCCAACAAATCACCGTGCTGGGCTTGGCCCCAAAAAGTTCACGGCGATTTCCTAACTCCTCTTCTGCTGGACACTTACACTTTTAAGGGACGTTTTGGGAGTAAGCAGGCTAATAAGATAGCAGCTTCATTATCACACAGTATTTTCCCGTTGGGCTTACAGACCGAGCACCCTGTCCGCTCACGTCGTTTTCTGACAAACCCTTAACAACTGATAGTTTCATGCATTCCAGATTCCCTGATTATAAACAAAGAACATCAATCATTTCCCTAAAGTAAATCTCTTTTTAGTGGTTATTATATTTCCTTTACAGTAGCAATTTCAAAATGGGCTCATCAGCATTTATTTCTTTTCAGAGTAAAAAATTAAAATACTTTCAAGTACAGTTACCAAACTTTGGGGATTTTGGTAAGACACATAAAACAAAGTTCCCTGTATTGTTCCCTGCAAAGTTCCCCGTATTTACTGCCTGTATCTACTTGCGTGAACATTAACTCCAAATCTTTCCTAACTGATGCAAAGACGTGCCCTGTGCGGACGACTGAGGAAGGAAAACACTTCCTTTGCGGAGGTGTCCCCGTTGGGCTCCCTGCGCCCCCGTCCACGCCCACGCCCACGCCCACCTCTCCTCCTTCTGCAGAGCACCCCCCGGCCCCGCCCCCCCACCCCACCTCTCCTCCTTCCGCAGAGCCCCCCCCCCCGCCCCGCCCCGGCCCCGCCCCCGCCCACCTCTGCACCTGCTGCAGAGCCCCCGCCCCGGCCCCGCCCACCTCTCCTTCCGCAGAGGCCCCCGCCCTGGCCCCGCCCTCCGCCCTGGCCCCGCCCCCTCTGCTCCTTCTGCAGAGCCCCTGCCCTGGCCCCGCCCCCGCCCACCTCCGCACCTGCTGCAGAGCCCCCGCCC
>NC_138371.1:2355683-2369259 GCF_054177405.1 Leptonychotes weddellii
CTGCTGCAGGGCCTCCCTGTGCTGCTTGTTCTCGCTGTGCCACAGCTGCAGCTCGTTCTGCATGGCGTCCACGTCCTCCTGGATGTAGTCCATGATCTTCCCCAGGGGGAGCGCGCTCTTGCACAGGGTCTGGATGGACACACGTAACTTCTCGATCTCCTTGGAAACGATGTCCTTCTCCTTCTTCCACGCTGACTCAAAGACAAGCGATTTCTCCTACAGTCAGTGGGGAAAACGGGAAGAGAAGGAAGAAGCATCCTCAGCCCTAAGGCAGGACCGGGACTTCCTGAGGGTGGAAAGACATGGGAGTGGGGACAGAACTGGCTCGGGCCAGCAGCAGCCCCGAGGTGCCAAGCACTGTGCGGGAACACGGTGCCCAGTGACGGTCCATCCCTTCCCTTCTCAGAGGTAGAGGGGTCTTCACCTGGAAGGCTGTCGGAGAGGCACATTTCTATACAGTAAGATCTATTTCCCAACTGACCAGAAACTTATTGTAGTTACTGTTACCAAAGCTGAGGGACACTGATGATTTTCCCAGACAGACTGGCAGAAAGGGGCCCTGACCCTGCATCTCACTCCTTGAATGGACCTCCTTTCCATCTCAAAGGACTCTGCAACCCATCTCACCTGCAAAAGGGGGAAAGAAACCCTCCAGAGTGATGTGGGAGTAAAGGGACGGGAGGTTCGCAAAGGAGGACATGGTGGACAACACCAAGCCGGGCAGAGGGCCCGCTGAATAGGAAGAGCTGGACGGAGCTGGCTGGTCTGGAGGGCGAGGAGGCCTGGTGCCCTCGGCGGGAACCACTGGCAAGGGGGCCGGAGGGGTGTGATAAGGAGAAAGAGGCAACTGAGAACTTCATTCAGTTTTGGCCAGGAATTCTCTTCACATGAGATTTTATCACAGACCTCTCTGAATTTCAAAAACTGATGTAAGTTGATAAGAAGCAATGAGTAGTTTGGCTTCTTGGAAAACCTTTCCTAGTAAATGGACATCGTTTAGGAGGCCCTCCCTGGAGGCTCCCACTCCATGAGGCTGGTTAAGGTGTCACTGCTTTAGCCACTTACAGTATGAGTCGAATGCTGTTAATTAAATTATAATTAACTTGTTTTATTAAGTTCACAACCATTTGTGTTACTTCTAACGTCAGGTTCAGACTGTAGGCTCCAGGAGGGCAGGAACCCTGTGTCTGGATCCACCATGGCCCACATAGGTTCTCCTTAGACATTTATCAAACGAACAAATGAAGTGAGGAAATAATCTACCTGTCAAGATTCTAGCTCCACTAGCTACTGGGCTTTGGCAAGCATATGGAAAGCCTTAATGTGATGCCTGGCACACAGAAACTGTTAAATAAACAGGAGTAGAAATGAAAGGTAAAATTCATAAACTAATAAGAGTTCATCAAGGTTGCAGGATACAAGATAAACATATAAAAATCAATTATATTTCTACATACTGTCAACACATGGACACTGAAATTAAAAAGTGTCATTTACAATTGTATATGTAAACAAAAGAGAGAAATACCCAGGTGTAAATATAAGAAAATACATATAGAACTTGTGTACTGAAAATTACATAATGTGGATGAAAGAAATCAAAGTAGACCTAAATAAATGGAGAGACATACCATGTTCCCCAACTGCAAGATTCAAATATTGTAAAGATGCCAATTCTCCCCAAATTGATGTACAAGTTTAACAAAATTCCTATCAAAATCCCAACCAAATTTTTTGGAAATATAGACAAGATTATCCTAAAATTTATATGGAAGGCAAAGGAACTAGAATAGCTAAAACATTTTTTTAGAAAAGAATAAAGAGGGAGGAATCAGTCTATCCAATTTCAGGACTTATTATATAGTTACAGTAATCAAGACTGTGTGGTATTGGCAGGACAGACATACATAGACCAATGGAACAGAATGAAGAATCCAGAAAAAGACCCTCACAAATATACCCAACTGATTTTTTTTAAAGATTTTTATTTATTTGAAAGAGAGACAGAGAGCATGAGCAGAGTGTGGGGCAGAGGGAGAAGGAGAGGGACAATCAGACAACCCCCCTGAGTAGGGAGCCCGACATGGGGCTCGATTTCAGGACCCCAAGATCATGACCTGAGCCGAAGTCAGCTGCTTAACCGACTAAGCCACCCAGGCGCCCCTGCCCAACTGATTTTTGCCAAAGGTGTAAAAGCAATTCAATGAAGGAAATAGAATCTTTCAACGTGTGGCACTGGAACAATTGGATATCCACAGGAGAAAAAAGGGATCTTGACCTAAGTCTCCTATCTTATACAAAAATTAATTCAAAATGGATCATTGACCTAAATATAAAATGTAAAACTATAAAACTTTTAGGAAAAAACCTGGGAGAAAATCTTTGGAATTTAAGGCCAAGCAAAGAGTTCTCACACTGTTACCAAAAAGCATGATTCGTTAAAGAAAAAACTTATAAAGTACACTCTATCACAACTAAAAGCTTTTGTTGTGGAAAAGACCCTGTTGAGAGGTTGAAAGATAAATTAGAGAGTGAGAGTACATATTTTCAAACCATGTATCTGACAAAGGACTAGTATCTAAAATATATAAACTCTCAAAACTCAACAGCAAAAAGCAAACACTCCCATTAGACATGAGCAAAAGACACAAACAATCCATCAAAGAGGATACACAATGGCCAATGAACACATGGAAAGATGTTCAAAATCATTTTATCAGGGCAATTCAAATTAAAGCCACAATGAGATCACTACCAGGATGGCTTAAAAAAAAAAAAAATAGTGCCAACGCCACATGCTGGTGAGCATGCAGAGAAACTTGATTACTTTTACACGGCTCGTAGGCGTGTAAGACAGTACAGCGCCTGTGGAAAATAGTTTGGCAGTTTCTTCAAAAACTAACATGCAACTAGCATCTGACCTAGCAACTCTACTCCTGGACACTTATCCCAGGGGAATGAAAAGTCACATTCACACGGAGTCTGTGCATGGATGTTTACAGAAGCTGTATTCAGAGCAGCCCCAAATTGGAAACAACCCAGATGCCCTTCAGCAGGTAAATAGTTAAATGAACTGTGTGCTACACTTATACCCTGGAAGCTGCTCGGCAATAAAAAGGAATGAAGTGCTGAGTCACGCGACCACCTGGATGCATCTCCAGACAGTTATGCTGAATGAAATCAGCCAATCTCTAAAGACATGCTCTATGATGCCATTTGCAGAACATTCTTGAAATGACAATATTATAAAAACGGAGAACAGTTAGTGGTTGCCACGGGTTAAGGAGGGGTGAGGTGGGAGGGAGGGAGGAGGCGTAGCTGTAAAGGGCAAGAAGAAGGACCCTTGCAGTGACGGCACTGTTGTGTATCTCGACTGCATCAAGGTCAGTATTCTGGGCTGATGCTGTACTGGGGCTTTTACGAGATGTTACCGGTGGGGGAAATGGAGGACATGGGAAATCTCCATCATTTCTCGCAGCCACATGTGAATCTACAGTTATCTCAAAATAAGTTTAGCTGAAGAAGAGTTAGTGGCCATACAAATGCCTTTAAAATAAAATGCTAAATGACTAAAATGAATTCCAGACAATAAAAAACTACTTCTCAAGAAAAAAACGTGTTGTCTTTACACAGATCAGTGAATCTCTCATTAACTTAGCTGAACAATTTAAAATTCTAAAACCCATTCAGGGGCCACCTGGTTGGCTCATTCGATTGAGCACCCGACTGTGGATTTCAGCTCGGGTCATGATCTCGGAGTTGTGGGATCGAGTCCTGCATCCGGCTCCGTGCTCAGAGGGAGTCTGCTTGAGGTTCTCTCTCTCCCTCTGCCCCTCCCACCCCCACACTTGTGCTCTCTAATAAATAAACCTTTAAAAAATAAATAAATGCAATTCTACTAAAACCCATTCACAATGCTTTTTTTTTTTTTTTTTAAGATTTTATTTATTTATTTGACAGAGAGAGACACATTGAGAGAGGAGCACAGGCAGGGGGAGTGGAGGGGGGAGAGGCAGGCTTCCCGCTGAGCGGGGAGCCCAATGCGGGGCTCGATCCCAGGACCCTGGGACCATGACCTGAGCCGAAGGCAGACGCTTAATGACTGAGCCACCCAGGCGCCCCCATTCACAATGCTTATTAAGTAGTTCCTATGCATTTGGCATTGTGTTGAGTCTGATACAGAACTGGTCAGGATCCGGAACTTAGGATGGGAGGCAGAAACATGCAGAAGTCCAAGAGAACTGGTGAGTTACAAGGTAGACCAAGACACAGAGGAGCTATGTGGCCCAGCTCCCTCCTATCCTAGGTCACCTTGTCAAACTCCCTCATCATTCTGTATCACAGCACCAAGCAGAATCGGGAACACTAACCTTATATTTATAACTTTATTTTTAAGGGATTAAGAATTCAAAGCAAAATGCATTTGGGCTGGGGTTATGACAGTCAGGAGAGACTTTCATTACTACTTAAAGCACACTGCCACAAAGCACGAAAATTCTGGTGTTTTAAAACAAAAACAAACAAAAAAAACCCTTTCACTTAAATGAACACGGCAGGGTGGAGTGGGTAAGTCAGTGATTGTTCGCTTTAAAAGCACATCTCTCTGGCAATAGGCTCACAGAGCTATATCAGCAAATTTTCAGGCAAACATAACCATTACAAACCCTTGTTTTATAGACTTTTAATACGTATAATAAAATATGAGAATCTACTACTATATCCACCACCCAGGAATGAGTCATATGAAATACGCTTAATTTCTGGAAACAGAAGAGCAAAAAATAATGAAACTGTAGGACCTACAACAACCTAGAATGCAGGAGGACACTGGGGAAACGGGGCGAGGGGTCTGGAACATGTGCTCGGCAGGCGCGAAGCTGGTGCCAATCTGGCTTCGCCACCTCCTAACTTTATGGCCCTGGGAGCCTGACCTGACCTCTCTGTACCTCGGTTTCATCACAATAAAATGGAAATCATAATATTTATCCTGCAGGTGAGATTAAATGGGATAACATGAAATAAGCAGCTCGGTGCCTCGCACATAGTAAACCCTCAATAAACGTTAGCCATTACCATAAATTCCTCGGACACGCAGAGCCAAACCGCGGGCCGGGCAGGAGGGAGCAGGCGCGCTCCTCCTGCAGGGCGGCAACACCGCTCCTTTACCGCCAGCAGACTCGTCCGCGACAAGACACTCCAGGCCAGGCGTGTTCGGACGACTCCGGTGCGTTCCGAAAAATGCCTTTGTGCAGTGTCGGCACCAACTAGAAGCTGTTATGTCCAGCTTCCAACAGACGGGTTCTGCCACCAAAAACACCCCTTCCTCAACCCCATCTCCACTTTATAAACATAGATGACCCACTCCCATGAAATTCGATCTCAAAACTCCTTCCTGGAAGACCTGGGATTCGGCTCCGGGCACAACCAGCTGCGGCGCCCTGGCCATGGCCCCCCTCCCCATGGGGGACACGCAGGGGTGGCAGCAGAGTGCGGCTCACGGGGACACACCGCCACCGGCCCGGGGCCTCCTGCCTCCTACCTGCGGGGCCTTGCGTCTCGAGCAGGCTGCAGGCTACTTACTCAGCTGCTTTCTGCAGGAAGGCCTCCGACAAAGTGTTCCGGCGTTAGGCTGGCTGCTTCACACACGTGCTTTAGAAAAAGTGATTTTCCAAGACTTTTCAGGTGAACAGTTACTTACTTCTGGGACTTAATATGATTTGCATTTACCACACACATACTTGTCCCCAGAAATGCGAGCATTTGTGTTTATGGTGATTTTTAAGTTGACAGTGATTTATTCTAAGTCATTTAAATAAAAACTCTGAACTAAAAAGTTTGTTTCCTTAAAGTTCAATCGCAGTGCTTCATAAGAAAGTACTATTTTTAAGATAATGCCTTAGAAGCCTGACCCTCCGTCCCCGCCAGAAGTCCCTCCAAAGCAGACTTCAGCGTACAAGCGGAGGGCCGTGGCATCTGCATGCTGCCCTCCCCCCGGTCGCTGGATCCGAGGGGTCACCAACACTGCTGAGCAGCACTCTACCCTACATTGAACTAACCCAATAAACAAAGGCCTGATTAATGCAGGGTGGGGGGAGGGCATACAAAATCAAAGTATTTGCTTTAAATAACATTCTCTCCCATGACCTCAGGAACTGATTTACATACAGCCTGCCAAAAGTTCATTTTCTTCATAAACCGAGGAATGCCAGCATCCAAGTTACAGGAGAAACACAGAGACTGACAGAGTAACTATTCTGAGTGTCTTGCTCATCCAGAAATATTCGATCACCCAATTCTGTAAACCAAACATGCATCTCTCAAGTGGGTCAAACGAGATCCCTTAAACGCACAGTAAAATAAAACCATGTGTCATCAAGTACATTAACCTTTTTGCGCACACACAGAAAGGCACAGAAAACATAAATGTGTGGTGTAACAAAATGATAAAGTGACTCGGGCAGCCTTCGCCTGGCTCAAGAAAGCAAACTCAGCCAGGGTCCCGAAAGCCCAAGGCCACCGCCACGCTGCCCTCCGTGCGCGCAAGTGCCGAGCCTGCGTGCCTGACCCACTCGTTCGGCACGGACAGAACCACATGGCGCACGTCCATGTGTGTCTGCCCCTTCTGCTCAAGCGCACGTACACCACTCATCTGCACTGCTGAACGGGAGGTACTTCGTTACGGGAATACACCATGAGTTATTTACCCACTCTACTGCTGGACGTTCGGGTTATTTTTGGTCTGGGGCTATTACAACAACTGTTTACGAAACGTGAGTACTCTGAACAGCTAAGTCGTAGGTAACAATAGCTAGAAACAGGCGGCACAACCGTGAATAACCTCTCTGTCCCAGTACACGCGGGCGCAGGATTCTCCGGGATACGCAATGAGACGTGGCACCGTGGGCCAAAGGCTGTCTAAGTCTCCAACTCTGTGACCCAGCATCAAACGGTTTTCCAAAATGGTTGTACCAAGCGGCATCAAATAGTTTTCACAAACCAATGTTTTATTTCTATGCATAAAATACAAGAACACCACTCCTCCGGCATCGCCACGATCTGACAGCTGCAGGTAGTTAACTGTGACACGAAACCTTCCCGGTGAGAGTCAGGCTCCCTGCAGCGCCTACAGACCAGGGCGGAGGTGCGAGCAGGACGCAGCTGGAGCGCACGTCTACGAAGGGACGCAGTACGAGGGCCATGTGCCCGGGCAGGGCCACCCAGACACCCGGACCTGGGGAGACGTCCCACCTCTGCCACTGACGGGCTACATCAGACAAAGTAACTCCGTGCCTCCGTTTCCGAACCTAGGACACGGGGATGGTACTTATCTAATTAATTACCGTGCAGAAGGGTGATGTTTACAACTGCTTCGTCATAAGGAGTCCTGCAGAAGCCGTAGCTGCTGTGATGACCGTCCACACAACTAAGAACTGCCTGGCAGGCTTCCACGGGAGGAAAAACGCATGCCAGGCACCTCCGAGCACATGGTGCAGGGTGAAAGATCACCGCACGTTAGCTCCTTGCACGGACAGGAGTGTCTCCGGACGGGGGGGTGGGAGTTCGAGGGAGGCGGCAGGTGACTGAAGCGGTAGCCAAAGGGCAGTGCAGCGCAGAAAAGACATCTCTTCACATCGGCCTTTCGGACTGCCCCGAGAATCCGAAGTAGTTTAAAGACCACCTTTGATCACACAGAGAGTGAGTCGGATGGACACTAACAAAGCCGGCAGGCAACAGGGAAACGCAGAACTCAAATTCCCAGCCACAACGACCCTTCCTCGACTTAAAGTCACGGAAGTAAGTCAGGAATACGATTGTACTGGCCTAAAACGGTCCTTTCAAACATTTTTATGTGAGGCTATTCTCATATATTTATTCTCTCAGAGGAACTTTAGAATATTCCTTGCCAAGCTCCAAAACATCCACTGAATATTTATTGGAATTCCATTAAATTTATAAACTAAGCTGAGGGAAATAACATCTCTATCATATTGAGTTTCCCATCCAGAAACACTCTCTCGACTTTTTCCAGGCCTTTTATATTTCTTGGTAAAATTCTGTGGCTTCTCAAAATAGTTGCTATAAATTTCTTGTTAAATGCATAGCTCTGTAAGTTATGTTTTTGTTTCCAGTTCTGAAGGGGAACGTTATGCGCATTATTTTCAATGGGCCATTGCTGACACGTAGGAAAAATACTGACTTTGTATATCTGTGTTGACACTGGGCTTCACACACATTTGTTTCGAACAGTTGGCCCTCTGGGGATCAGTTCACCTGGGGGACTGCTGTCCTCTTGGAATGACGGTGATCCTGTCCCCTCCTCAGGAGGAGGAGAACTTCGCACCTCACTTGTCTCTGCGCTGGCTGCAGCCCCCTGCCACCCCGGACAGGACTGTTTGACAGCCTCACCCCTGCGCAGCCCCCCGCTGCTGCCAGGATGTAGACGGCCCCATGCAGACACGCGCTCCCCCCATCCTCGTCACTGCACGTTTCTAGTCATAAGGGAAATTGAATTCTACATTCGCCATTTATCCTTAAGAGAAAACACACCTACCAGTGACTTTATTTGGTTCAAGAACAGTTTCTTGGTTAACGAGAAGAGAAGTAAGCCCTGTTTAGAGGGGGCCGCAACCACTGAGCTCGGTTTGTTTTTAGCTGAGAAGGCTGCCTCCTGCCTGGATGCGGCGGCAAGATGAGCAGGAAGCAGAGACTATTCACGGAAACAGAACCATACTTATCTAACAGAGGTAGATCTTCGCTCCTAGGATATATTCCAGTTTACTATTAATTATATAATAAAATATGTGCTTTAGTTCCTAACCATGAACTTTTGGTTCTTCTCTTTCTTTAAATCTCTAAAACCCATTCTAGCTACAGATTTTTAAAGTTCTATAATTCTTTTAAAATATACTAAGTAGATTCCGGCCAGAAGAGGAAAACAGGAACCCAGCTAGGAAACAACCACAAAACGGAGCAAACCATCTGAGGCTGCTATTTCCAGGCCACATCTGAGGGTCTGAGAAGGACAGGGGCCAGCCCACCCCGACCCTCACTCGCTGTGTGGGGACGACCTCCTGGCTCCGCTCAGAGTGTGAGGAGGCGGAGGTCCCTCCGTGGGGCAGCTGACAGGCTGGAACCCACAGACAGGGCGGGCCAGACTCCAGGAGGTCACGGAGAACCGTCTGAGACAACCACCACGGCTGAGAGAGCCTGTTCACAGGCCCAGGCGTCCAGAGAAGTTCCAGCACACCACTGGAGCGACGAGCTTGGACGCACTGACGAGGGCAAGAGAACAGTCTGACTGTACCCCCATCACCTCTCCAAGGGGGCACAGTGCAGGGCCAAGAGAGACCTCAGCTTGTGATTTCTCCTACGGGGCTAAGTGATAGCATGTGGGGGAGCCCCTGGCCTCCCCAGCTGTGCAGGATGCTGCCGAAGAGACCTACATCTTTCTCGCCCTCTTCAGACTACGGTGTCTTGAGCCATAGGACTCAGGGGCAGGGAGCAGCTGGGAGAGAGGCAGACAGGACACTTGGAGGACATCAAAGGGGCTCAGGTCCTACTGCACTGAAGACCCCATCAAGAAGTCCACCCACCAGCTGCTAGGGACATCTTGCCCATGGATCCCTACCCCTGCCGGCCCACAGTACCCCCAGCGCTCAGCACGCCTCACCCACACGCACTCCCACCTGGGGCTGGCTCCCTGTGTGATGGCGGCAAGAGCGAGCTTTGACAGATAGCCAGTGAGCACATGAACAAAGCCAGCCTGAATCTGCAGGCCAAGGAGAGACCACAAACAAGAGCTTTAGCTCGGCCCTTGGAAAAGCAAAAGGAGGGCTGTCAGCACCCACCTTGGGGTGCTGCAGGATTGAGAGAAGGCACACAAGCTTAAGCATTCTGCCCCAAGAGGGAGCAAGAAACTCAGGGCAGGTATGTCCACAGAAGGTCTGAAAAGCTTCAGAATCCCCAGCAGGGCTGACAGAAGGTTACATGTCTCCCGAAGTCAGGGAGTAAAGATGGACGAGGTCACTGGTACTTCAAGGCGAACACAGCAACGCAAGACTCCAAGGAACATGACAATCAGGGAAACATTGGCACCACCAAAATATCTCGGTAACCTTCCAGTAACTGACCCCCCAAACATGGAGATCTACACGTTTACCTGGTGAGGAACTCAGAACAGGTGTTTTAAGGAAGCTCAATGAGCTACAAGAAAACACAGAAAGACAACCCAATAAATTGGGGAAATCATACATGAAAAAAAATAAGTAGTTTAACAGAGAGACAGAAATCATAAAGAAGAACCAAACAAATTCTGGAACTGAAGATACTATGAACAAAATGAACAACACAACGGAGAGCACCAACAGCACAATGGATCGGGAAGAAAGAATGTGTGAGTTCCAGAACAGACCTCCAAGTTATCCAGCCCAAGGAAAACCAAACAAAAGAACAAGAGTGAAGGGGGTAAAGAAAGCCCAGGTGATCTGAGGGATACCATCAAATGAAGCAATCGGTGACTTACTGGAGCTGGACGGAGGAGAGGGGGAGAAGAGGCAGAAAGCTTATTTAAAGAAATTACAGCTGAACACGTCCCAAGTCTGGGGAGAGTCTGGGTATCCAAGTTCATGATGTTCACAAAGTTCACCAAACAAACTCAACTTCGGGAGACCCCGTTCAGACACGTTAGAACAGAACTGGAAAATCACAGGCAAATAGGGACGACTGGGTGGCTCAGGCGGTTAAGCGTCTGCCTTCAGCTCAGGTCATGATCTCAGAGGTCTGGGATCGAGCCCCGCATCGGGCTCCCTGCTTTAGTGGGGAGTCTGCTTCTCCCTCTCCCTCAGTGCTTTCTATCCCTCTCTCTCTTTCTCTTACATTTGCTCTCTCTCAAGTAAATAAATAAAATATTAAAAAAAAAAAAGATAATCACAGGCAAAGAGAGAATCTTCAAGGCAGCAGGAGAAGAGCTTGCACGTCCCAAGGAACCCCGCAAGACCGCAGCGGATTTCTGGCCAGGAGGGGGCGGGACCATGCACTCGAAGGCTGAGGGAAACCAAGTGCCCAGGAGAACACGACCCAGCAAAGCTGGCCTTCAGAAAGAAGGCGAGGTAAAGCCACTCCCAGGCGAACGGCGCTGAGGAGGAGTCGGCCAGCAGCGACCTGCCTCCCAGAAAACCCCGAGGGGAGTCCGCATGCTGCAGTGAAAGGCGCGGATGGGGCAGGGGTGCAGGTGCGGTCAGGGAACACAGTGGCAGAGGGGAGCACCATCTGAGTCGGCGTCCCCCCACCCCCCCGGAGGAGGGAGGGCCGTAAGCCACTCAACTCTGTACAAAGGTGAAAGGACAGAGGACTTAAAATAACCGTCACAATAGTTTGTTAATGCACACAACATAAAGAGGTAAACTCTGACATCAAAAACATTTAAGGGAGTAAAAGGGCAGAGCTTCTGAAGTTAACCTGTTACCAGTGTGAACCAGACCTTTACCTATAAGACGTTTTATGTGAGCCTCATGGTAACAATAAAGCAAAAACCCACAGTCGATTCCCAAAAGACAGAGAGAAGGGAATCAGAGAGAAGGGAATCAGAGCAGACGGCTGGGGAAAATCATTATCACAAAGGGCAGGGCAAGAGGAGAAAACAGTACGATAGAATGAGCAAGTCCTTACCTATCAGTAATTACTCTAAATACAAGTGGATTCGGACCTCCAGTCAAAAGGCAGAGCTGCTGAAAGGATAAAAAAGCGAGACCCAGCCATATGCTTCTGACAAGACTCATTTTCGCTTTACAGACACACAAACTGGCTCAAAGGGATGGAAAAAGATATTCAATGCACACGGAAACCAAAAGAGAGCAGCGGTGGCTACACACATTATACCAGGCAAAATAGACTTTTAGCCAAAAACTGTGATAAGAGACAAGAAAGGTCCTGTCATTATTTGCTGATGAGGGTCAACTTGTCAAGAGAACATGAGCACTGGAAACGGTCAGCGCCCAGCATCAGCGCACCTGCACACATCACGCAAATACCGCCTGGGGGAGGAAGAACGCTCTGGACTCCCGCTTTCCTGACCTCGAAGCTCCAGGCAAACAGAACCCCGAGATACCGCGCACCCTCCTGAGTGCTGACGTGGTGGCAAGAAAACCAGTGGCATTTTGCGAACAGGACAGCTGACTCCGGGGTGCCCTCGGAAGACCAACAGACTGGGAAAACGGAATCAAGCACGGGCCAGAGTTGAAATCACGGGCCCACTGCAGCAATTCCCACTGAAGCATCAACCACACATCCGTGTGCAGCCCAAGCCCAAGTCACTGACGCCTTTATTGCACTTCCATCCCATCGGGCATTCCCCTGGTCTCTTTACAACTGTGTACTTGTCACGCAGGTTTCAGGGGCTCAAAGATCATCAGGCACTTGCAGGCATCCCTCCCACTGTGCTGCTACCTGGGGAGCGGAGCGCCATGAGGTCAGGGGGTGCGCTCAGGGAGCGACTGGCCTCATCCCTGCTGCTGACACAGCAACCGGGGCAGATGGGTCAGCGAGGGATCTGTCCAGGCCCCCTGTCCATTCCTGGGAGCAAGAGGAAGAAGCGTAACTGGCCCACATCCGGGCCACTGGGCAGGGCAGCAGTGCACATTTCCTACTGGTCGGGAAGACACCTCAAGATCTGCCTCAACTCTGCAGCTTCCAGCTCAAATGAGCCAGGTCCAAGGGGACGCTCCTACCACCCAGGGACCGAGGTGGGCACAGGCTCTTTCCTCCCCATGCATTAAGACTCCAGGTCTTCCAAGGGGTTAATAGGACCAGCCCTTGTGCACAGAAACCGAAGGACAGGGTAGGCAGCTCCCCACCCTGCTCCTCCAGGGTCAGCAACCATCCGGACCAGAAGTTCTGTGGCAACTTCTGATTCCTGGCTGTGCATCAGAATCACCTGGGGAACTTTTTAAGCTACCAAGGCCAGGACCCTGCCCAAAGATGGATCTACTGGGTCTGAGAAGTAGCCAGGCACCAGTATTTAATAAAAACTCTCTGGATGGTTCTAACGCACCAGCAGCTCTAAGCAGATGCACCTTCAAGCACCTTTCAAAGGACATAAGATTCTAAAGTTCACCTGCTTTACATTTTATAACATTTCCCATGCTATAGGCAGTGACAACAAAAGAATCTAAGTTTTAAAATATACTTTCAGGGCCCCTGGGCGGCTCAGTTGGTTAAGCGACTGCCTTTGGCTCAAGTCATGATCCCGGGGTCCTGGGATCAAGCCCCATGTCAGGCTTTTTTTTTTTTTTAAAGATTTTATTTATTTGACAGAAACAAACACAGCAAGAGAGGGAACACAAGCAGGGGGAGTGGGAGAGGGAGAAGCAGGCCTCCCACCGAGCAGGGAACCTGATGCGAGGCTCAATCCCAGGACCCTGGGATCATGACCTGAGCTGAAGGCAGACACTTAACCGAATGAGCCACTCAGGCGCCCCTTAATTATTTTTTTAAAGATTTTATTTATTTATTTGACAGCAAGAGACACAGCGAAAGAGGGAACACAAGCAGGGGAGTGGGAGAGGGAGAAGCAGGCCTC
>NC_138371.1:2369759-2387655 GCF_054177405.1 Leptonychotes weddellii
GTCTACTACAGGGACCTGGGCAGGAAGCAAGGAGGAAAAAGCTGATTCTCGATATGCTGCTTCCATGGATCTCCTCAAAGCAATGACAAAATTAAAGAAGGCAGAAATCTGACTGAACAATCAGACGTTTTGTCTACGTGCACCTAAATGCTGGAGTAGGAGTTCCAGGGCCGTCCAAGGGCAATGACAGAAACCGAAGCTTCTGTTAGCTCACCATTTCCAGTTCTGACATCTCAGGAAGCTGGGGGGCAGCCTCCACCACAAACTGACCGTCTTCCTCATTGTCAGAGTTCTGCGCATCTACAATCACACTGGCAACGAGTTTACCACTCCCTGTCCTAAGAAGAAAAAGAAATTGGGTTACAAGAGAAGGGCTGCTGGTCGCATGTCTGCATCAATCCCCTGCATCCCAGGCTCCATGGGAGGAGTTTAACCACCACCTACCTCTAGAACGTCACAAAATACAGGCGGAAGCTGAGTGAAGACCCAGGCCTGGCCCCTGCCCCCGGTGGCCTCTCTCCACCACACCCAGCCCCCACCCCACGCCCAGACCTCACAAGGGCCCTTGGAGCCTCACTCCTCCCCTGGCTGCACTCTCTGGACACCAGCCCTCCACCTGCAGCCCCTCACCTGGAGGGCCCTATTCTTCCACATCGCTAACATCAGGGCAGGGGTGGCGATGTGGCCCCAGAGCCCTGCTCCAACACAGCGGCCTCCTCCTGGCTGCCAATCCCTGCCCAGCACCTCCTCTCCACCAAGTCCTACCATCGCTCTGCGCCAGTCCAACACCCAACTGCCTGGCCACCAGGCCTGGCCCTGTCCTCCCAGGTGACTACCTCCATCCAAGGGGACCTCCTGTGGCCACCCGCTGGAACTGCCCCACCTACTGTCACCCCACTGCAGGCCACTGTCAGCTGCCCTCTGCTTATCAGGCCCTCACGCCCACCACACTGTGCCTGGGTCACAAGGCTCCAGACCCAAACACCCACCAGCTCCCATCAGCCCCACCTGCCTTCACTTCTTTCCTACCAGCTTAGCATAACCACGCTTTACCAAGTGCCCTTAACTCCCCTGCCCTACGATCGCTCTAGCACACAGGCCACACGTGCACACACACACGCACACCCTTTCCCTTGCTTCAGGACAATACAGAAGGTCAGGAGGAAAACTGTGCACTTGCGTATGAGCTCTCAAAACAGTGCACATTTGTCCCAAACACCCTCAGCTCCTCTGCCGGGCCCTTCAATCCTCACGAGCAACGTCCTGCCTCCACCAGGGCCAGCCTCACTGCACCCCGTACCTCTCCCAAGCCCTGCGCCCCTCGAGCCCCTCCCACCACCATCCCTCATCAGCAAGCCCTCTCCATTCTCCCCTGCCTCAAGCAGCACCCTCCCGTGGCCAGGCCCAGAGGGAGGGCCAGCGTTCTCCTTGTGCTTACTGTGTCTTCCAGATTATTCCCTCTAACGTCTGCCAACTCTGAAGCCACACCACCAGCCTCTCTTGGCCCTCAACCCCATTGTTACTGCCACCCCCTGCCAGCCACCAGGCATCCCCCTGCACTCCCGGCTGCCAACACTGCCCCTGATCTAGGTGAGAAGTGGTCCTTCCCAAAGCCTGGCTCTAGGATCCCCAAGCCTTCCTGCCACCATCCTGCTTCCATCACAGCCACACACCCAGGGTCACCCTTGGGCGCTGCCACCGGCAGCAGGCCCCAATCTCAAATCGGAGCACCCCACTCTCGGACCACCACTGCCCGCATTTCCATCTCTGTGCCTGCCCAGTGTCTGCACCCAGCAGCTGCCCACAGCTGCAGATCAGAGTCCACAGCAACACTGACTCCCGTCACTTCACCCCACGTGCACCCGGAGGCGGCCTAGCATCCTGCTTCCGCACGCCGCACCACAGACCTCGGGGCCTGCGGGCCGCTCGGTGGGGCTGCCTGTCCGCTGGGGATCCCTGGCAGCATCCCTGCCCCACTCCCTAGCTAGACGCCAAGAACCTTCCCCCGAGACCCTCCCGGGCCTGATGCTACACAGGGCCTCCAGACACAGCCCCACAGGAGGCTGGGGGCGGGGGGGACACGACCCCAGAGGAGGACCCTCTGCTCCAGCCCAGGCAGATGCCCACTCTCCGGGAGCGCAGCTCCAGGCCTCCCCGGCCACACTCGCTCTGGGCTCACAAGACAAGTGGGGCTCCAGGGGGCACTCAGCTTCCAGAACTCACCCACACGCCAAGTCTCCACCATCTTCTCCAAAGCCAGTCCGTCTGCGTCCCCTCACCACTCGGGGACACTGTTCCAACGACCCTCCCACCCTGCGGCCCCTACAGCACCAATCCCCCGTCTCCACTGGATCGGTCCCGTCACCAGTCTCCTCATCGCAAAAACAGGAGCGAGTCACATTCCCGACACCATCCCTCCCGCCACCTACGGTGTCCTTCCTTCACGTCCCTGACAACAAGGCCACACCTGTCTCCAATTCCTGTCTCTGCTCTATCACAAACCACTCTGGTCCAGCCCGCTTTATTTTCCTATTTTTTGGTTTTGATTATCTGTATTTTCCTCTAAAGATCACACTACATCCGCAGGGATATTTGTAACACTTAGAGAACCCTGTCTGTGGCTTGCTTTTATATCGTTTAGGACTTTCTGACCTTTTGTTTTACATTTTTGTACAATTAAACCTTGAAATCTTTTTTTCCTAATTTTCCCTCATCGCTTTTTATGCTCAGAAAATCCACCCCCACCTTCTCTCGAAGAATAATTTCCCCATGTGCTGTAAAGCACGTTTTCTCTTCAGCTAACTGAAGTGTGTGGTCGGCGTGTGGCCTGAAGTCAGGGCCTGACCCGGCTTTCCTCTCCTTCTCAGCTGGCAGCGGCCCTGCCCCTGCCCCTGCCCCTGCACCCCACCCCCAGCACAGCTCCCAAAGGAGGCCTCACCTGTCTGGCGTCAGGGCCTCCACACTGTCTTGGTGCTTCACCCGGGGAGGTGCTGGTCTCGCACTCCCAGGCCGAGGTATTCGTCTAAACCCAAACATGGGAAAACCAAAAAGGGGATATGACACACTTGCACATTTATTAAAAGTGCACGACAGAAAACCCAGGTCAATGTTACTGCTAATTTCCCACCATCAACATGCTAGTCGGGACACAGTCTGCAGAATGTTAAGAACATTCCATTAATCTGACAGGTTTAAAAGTATCCGTCTCTTAATCTTATGTTTTCATTAATTTTAAGGCTCAAAAAGGAATCATGTAACTCTCAGTAATCAAAACATAATTTACCATAATTATGAATTTCCCTAAACCTTTAAAATGTCCTACGTGTATTAACTTATACCCAGTATAAGAAAATTAAATAAATGGTTTCTGCTTTCTTTGTACAAGTATTTCCTCATAACTGAGCTCAAGCACTAAACAAACTGCAGAAGGTGCAGAGAGAAGCAGGCAGCGGCCTGGGCATTGGACAGGAGCCCACGGACCTGATGTTGGCCGGAAGCTCACTCGGCAGCTCAGAACTCTCAGACACCTCGGGCTTCTCTGGGCCAGAAGGTCCCACTTCTCCTTCTGAACCATGACAATCCAGTGAGCAATTCACAAAGGAAGAAACACAAACAGGTAATAAGTATTTGGAAAGACAGCAATTAAATAATCGCAAATATAAATGAGCTTTATTCATCTATCATTTTCATGAAGATAAAACACATTTCTTATCTAGATTCGGTAAGATCTGGGGAGATGGGTGCACTCAAACCCTGGAAATACAAACTGGTTCAATTTCTTAAGAAACAGAATTCAAGAGGTAGGCTGATCCAGTCAAGCAATTTAACATAAAGGAAATACAACCCGAGAGGGATGGACGCGTGTGATCCTGTGTGTCAAGATGCTCACCAACCACCACTTGTGTTAGTGACGGTGGGGGGGTCACGCCAGCAGACTATGGCAGTCACTCGCCAGACCCTTTGCATAAAACAGTGTCACCGTCCTAACACATAACTGAGGACAGTAACGTATCTAATAACACACACACACACACAATGGGCGTTCTAGAAGGACATTCATTTAGGTTAGAAACAGTGTTTTTCATTTCCTTCTTGATATTTTTCTGCATTTAAAAAACTTTCTACTTTGGGTATATATCCAATTGTTTTTATAATCTGAATAAAGCTTTCTTCATTTTAATAAAAAGATTTAATCAGTAAGTAACAACCCCTAACTATTAAGGCAATTAAATTTATTCCTGCATTTTAAGTAAAAGGGCTTTGTGTTTTAGAAATCAGACTTTGTAATTTAGAAAAATCAGACTTTGAATTTAGAAATATACTTTTTATTCTGGAAAGAACCGTAATACATTCTTCCGGAACATAAGATATATAAATTAAATCTTACAGTGGTAGAGTTACGTTTCCTTCAATTACCTTCACTAACTCACAGTGTAAAACAAATCTGACAGTACATGTGAGTGTCTACACGCACATGCACACAATTTATACCAAACACACGCAGTTCAGGCCGTTCCTCACCTGCATCACTCGGGGAGCCGCCTGCAAAAAAAAGAAAAGAAGAAAAAGGACATCGGAAGACCGACTTCTGTGTTGGTAAAGCTCAGTGTATTAAGTAGCAGGACTAGGGACAAACACTAAGTAACGGGACACCCGTCAGGGAACACAGAGCCTTTCCTAGGGTCCCACTGCCATCACTTTATTTTCAAAGATCGAAAGACAAAGAACAAAGTGCACTTTGAATTCTAAAATGCTATTAATGAAAAGAGGCAACAGGAGTACGAAGAAAGCAGGTCACAGACATAAATGAGAGAGATTCAAGATGAGGCAATAGCGGATAAGCCAGGGAGCGTGAGGGACGAGAAGGTGTGACGCCCTTTTCGTGACGGGGTCACAGCAACCAGGGCCCTCCCTCCCTAGCTCGTCAGCAACGGCTCTTCCATCAGCTCCTGAACGAGGACATTTCTCCAGCTCCCCATGGGCCTACCTCCTCCTTCCAGTGCTGCGTTTTAGGGACAAATGGGACCTATGTGGCCCCCAGGAAATGAGCGGGAGCACTGTAGGGAGGGGAGACTCGAGGTCACAGAAGATACTCTCTGCCCGACACACCTGAGACACAGGACCACATCTGCAGAAGCGACAAAACAGCACGGTCCAAGTCGGAGCCAAGGACCCCCGGGAGCTGCCGTGCAGCCCCCCATAAACCACAGCCCCACCTCCACACAGGGACCCTTCACACGCACGAGGACTGGGCCCGGGTTACCCTGAGGACACACGGCGCTCCTCAGACACCTCAGTCTGTCTGCTGGGGCAGACTTCAGAACTCTGGCCCTTCTGGGCAAGGGGAAGCGGGGGGCCCTACAGGACCTATGTGTACGGAACACAGGAACCTCCCACGGGTCACACTGCACAGAGCAGAGGACAGGCCCCGCTCCCACAGAGCCCAACGAACTGTGGGTTAGGAGGGGCCTGGAAATCATGTTTCCAGACAGCGCCACTAGAAGGATGGGGTGACAGCAGTGGGGGCTTGGGCCCGACCCTGGGCAGCAGAGCCTCTCCTTGACGCCATGCCACCCGGAGTGCACTTGGCAGAGCCCAGCGTGTGGCAGCCGCTGTGCAGCCTGGGGCCCTGGATTCCAGACCCCTGGGCCCTCCTCCAGTCTCACAGCATCAGTGTTGGGGACAGACTGCGGGTTCGTGTGCAGCTGCTGGATCTCAAGGCCGACACCCAGATGGACAGTGCACTCAGCAGGCCCCCCCCTTCGCAGATGGCGTCTCCCACCCCTCGGCGGGGGCTCCTGCCTCACAGACACTCAGGTCTCCTCTGGACCCGTCACCAGCTCAGCCTCTTTCCCTCGCCCTGGCGACCAGACCCCTGGCCACTCACATGCCATCTCTGGTGCAGACCTTGCCTGAAGCACCCTGGAACCTGCCCGTCCCCCGACCGCCCATTCCAGCCCAGGCCGCTCTCTCCTGGCCCGCTCACTAAGCCTCCCAAACTGACGTGACCCACACGTGACTGAGCCGCTCACACCCACAGCAGCATGGGCCTCCCGCAGGGCTGGCCCCCTTGCTCGGCCCCCCGCCCGAAGGCTCCGTCCAACCCCACCCGGGGGCTGAGTCCTCCAGGCTGGCTCTGCTCAGCGGGGCACCACTGCACACGGCAGGCCGTCGGCACGCATCTCGGTGCACCACACTGACAGGCACCAGCCCTCCCCACGAGCGGGGCTCTGGGGCGCCAGCGCCCCGCCAAGCCTGCGAGGAGCTCCAGGCCCCGACAAACGCCGAACGTGTGCTTCGCTGCAGCGCACGTGCTGAGAATCTTAGGCCAAAAGCAGAATCTCACCGACGCACAACTTCAGACACCCAGAAAACACGACAGACAGAAATACCGGGTCAGGACGGTGTTTCAAGCTGCTTCGAAGTCCTCTTTGAACATGAAATCTGGGTGAAGTCTGAGTGGTGTGCGGCTCGGCCCGTGGGACTCCCCAGCACTGACTCTGAAGCTGGTTTCCGGGCCTCCCGACGCCACCTGGGCTGCGCACGTTATCTCCGAAAGAGCGCTGGGGACCCGGGAGACGCCAGTGCCGCCAACGAGGACAGCGTGCCCTACCCTAGCTGATGCAAAAGGGCAAAAGGGGTCCTTCACCACATCCGGTCCTGCTGGCGTGAAGAACCAGGGACTGGACCCCGTGTGCGTCAGAGAGCCGAAGGGACCCCGCGGCTCTGGCCGCCGCCCTCTGGGGAGAGAGGTGCCCCCATGTGCGTGTGGAGCGGCTCAGGCTCCCTCACCAGGAAAGGAGTGAAGAGAGGGTGTCCTTCTTACCTTTCTGCTTCACTGCTGGTTCTGCCTCGACGTTCTCACGCCACAGACTAGCTGAATTATCATCTGAAACACTAGCTGAGTTAGTATTAGCTTCTTTTGTTCCTGACAGAAAACAGTTTAAAATGAGTCATTACGATGTGCACGGCAGGCTGGTCCTCTATGGCTTCATTAACAGGGAGCACACACGCTCATCCACGCTCTCCCACACTGTGAGCTTACAGAACACTGGCCAAAGGCAGCTTTTGAGAACTCACACCAAGAATGTTCCTCCCAGCTGCGGCTGTGGGATCAGGAGAGGGAAGGGGTGCCCGGAATATGAGAAGGCCCCATGCTCACTCAGCCCAGGAGGAGGATGGGGTCCCCACAGCCAAGGCAAACTGGCCCCTGCACCATTTCCAGAACCTTCCTGACACTACCTGTCTCCACCCACCTCCCCACTGCAGCCAGACCCAGCTGAGAAGCTGCAGATGGGTGACAATTGCAGCAAAGCAAGAGGAAAAAGAACTATCTCTGGCATAGTCCACAATCCTAGACATATTCAAAGCTCCCGAACCCTCATGAAACTACTGACTAATGGGCCAATGTCTATAAAAATAGAAAAAATATCAAATACCCAAGAAATAAAACATTTTTTATATTAAAAATAAAGGAGGGGCAGGGAGGTGCTGAAGGAAAAGATTTTTAATGTGGTAGGACTCAGGGTAGAAAACTAACCCATCACTAAAGGACCCCCACTCTAAAATGAAACCAGGAGACAAAAATAAAGTTAGAAAAATATTCCCTTTCCTGAAATACAATCTTATAATTTCTCAAAAGTATTCAAATAAAGTTTATATCAGAATCAACCTATCATTAGCCATCAAAGAACTGAATTTATGTAACAGAACTTCATACAGTAGATGACATAATTTTCTAAGGAATTTTTTTTTTTTTTTTTAAAGATTTTATTTATTTATTTGACAGAGAGAGACACAGCGAGAGAGGGAACATAAGCAGGGGCAGTGGGAGAGGGAGAAGCAGGTTCCCCACAGAGCAGAGAGCCCGACGTGGGGCTCAATCCCAGGACCCTGGGATCATGACCTGAGCCAAAGGCAGACGCTAACGACTGAGCCACCCAGGCGCCCCAGGAAATTTTTTTCAATCTATAAAAATGATAATTTAAACAGCCCGATTCAAGTAATTATTTATGATATCTAAGGTAGCCAAAGAATCAATATGAAATACTAAAACAAATGTAAAAATAAAATAAGCTTGGCAATTGTAGATTATCTATTTTTAAAGAAAACATGCAAGAATTTCAGATTGTTACATTTTATTTGAAAATGTCAAAATTTTCCTACACTGTTCAAAACCTACCAGCGCAATAAGTAACTTCCAAATGCAACAACTTCTGTCCAGAGCTGGAGGGGACTGATGACACTCTGCCCCATTTCCTCTCTTCAAATGTCTAGTGGCATTCTTTTTTTTTTTTTTTGAGAGGCCTATGATGGTTGTTGTAACATCTTTCCTAATATTTTTAAACTTTACTAAAACTCTGATACACAAACACAACAGAAAAACAAGCTACAACCAATAATACTAGTAATAATACATACTATAATAATAACTTTAATAATATACAATCAATTCTTAATCATAGAGGACAGACTAACCAGTCTGCCAAATAACAGCTTTAAAGAAAATAAATAATACACCCATAAAATATAAAAATTATTATGAACTGGCAAAAAAATCTGTTGTCTGAATTATCAGTAATGAATGAACCTGGCAGGTAAGGATGTGGGCCTTGGCGTCCTGATTTCCTAAGTTCCAGTGCCCCAAGGCTGCACCTTGAGCAGGCTCCTCGCCTCTTCCGAGCCAGTTTGCCCCAGCTTACGGTGCTCTCGTAAAGAGATCCTGTGCTTCACAAAGCAGGGAGCGCTGTGCCTGGCCAAGCGCCCATCTGTCAGTTACCATCCCTGAGACTCACCAGGTACAGCCCACAACACAGCCCCAAGCAGCTTCCCACTGTGCCCGTGAGCTGTGCAAATTTTAGCAGCACAGAGCTGCTAACTACATCCAAGTGTAAATGCGAACAAATAACCAGGCCTTAAAGTGAGGGGCTCCACCTGGCCCAGCGATCAGTCCCAGCACCCTGTTATGGGACGCAGAAACACTAGTGTATCCAGATAGGACACAAGATAAAGGCACAGTGTTGCCTATGTAGGGGTCAGAGCGAAGCCAGATGTTCCAACCCAAATCTAATGAGGACTTTAGATCAAACAGAAACATGGGGAGAAGCGGGGGGGGAGAGCAATGTCATAAGTGAAGCGACATCACAAGGAAATGGACGTGTCCAGAGAGTGGAACATTCTACAAGACAAGCAACCTCATCTCTTCCAAAGCCAGTGTGCGAGACTAAAAGGGCAAGGTGGGGGCGCACAGAGGGTGGGGGGGCTGTTGAGATTCGAGTCATTTAAAAAGACAAATAGAATAAAAAATATACAGTGTGTTCATCTTAATGGAATCCTGTTTTTTTTTTTTGAAAAATAACACTTTTGAGTCACTAAGATTTCGGTACTATTGGGGAACAGTCATCCTGCTAGAGACAACAATAATGTTGTGGCTGTGTCTGAGCAGGTCTTTTTTGTTTTTTGAGCTGCAGGCTGAAGTATTTAAAGTGTTAGGGTGTTTTGATACACTTTGAAATCATTCATAAAAATACATGGCTCTAGATGAAGCACATATGACGAGACATTAGAACCACTGAATCTGTGTGAGAGGTCGAAGGGTGCTCATCACTCTTCCTACTTCTCTGCATTTTTCGTAATAAAAAACTTTACACGATAAAACAGACATGAGTGACGGGACCCAAGCAAGGTGAAGACACATGGAGGCACAGGGTTCCAGGAGAACCCGGACCGTCAAACGACTGTAAAGAGAACGAGGCTCATCACACAGCGGGCATTCCGAGGGGGCAGGGAAGAAATGGTTCGTGTCTGAGAAAGCAGTGGGTAATTTCCTTGCTGAGCTCTCCAGCATCCCTGAAAGACAAAGCGCACGGCCGCCATCAGGCGCAGGCTGGCCCAGGTCTGCAGGCCCAGCGGGGGCGGGGCTTACAAGCTCAAGGTGAAGGGCAAGTGTGAGGAAAGGCTCCCTGACCGACCCAGGCCCTGCATCTGGAAATCACACTCGACGAGAAAATCAGCAGCTGTGACAACCGCTGACAAACCCCGAATCCCAGAAATCAAATGGCTGGCAGCACAGTGAAGACAGGGGCGGGGGAGGGGAGGGGGCGCCAGGGGTCCCAGGACCAGCCGGGGCCGGGGTGCAGGACCCCTCTCTGGCCACTAGGTGGCGCCAGGCTCCGCTCGAATGTCCGCCAAGCTCTCCACCGGGAACCACGGGTGTTGCAGGGCTCCCGCTCCCTGGACACGGAGGTGTACCTAGTGTCTACAAAGTGAGGATACATGTCTGAATAACCAGTGCACTTTATTTTAAATCCATGATACCATCTCAGCATGACACGCCTCACCTGACGTAGGGCTCGTGGTCACTAAAGTGGGATCTACAAAGCAGATCCGTGGGCACACCTGGGACACACCAGCCACTGTATGGAGACATCTCCCGGAGTCTCGAGGCAGGTGTTTCTAGACCCACCTACCACGAGGTCACTGTGGCTCAGAGAACGTACCCATGAAGCTAGCTCAAGGCCAAGAGGCGGGCAACGGGAGGAACGGATCTTCCCGCTGGTCTGGGATAAGGCAGATCTGCCCACAGGGGCACCACCACCCAGGCCCTCTCCTACCGCACAGGGACTGCCCGGTGCTTCCCTGCTCCGACCAGGCTGGACCGGCCCACAGCCGGGAGAGACTCCCGCAGGGAGGGAACACGTACACTCTCACAGGATGCAGGTAAACCGCACCCTGCGAGCCCGCGGTGAGGCTTCCTCAGGGAGAACCCATCCCGCTCCCCTTCAGCACCTCCCAGTCGGTCACCCCACACCGCTGAGGAACTAGATAAACCACGGAAGGCGGACCTGCTTGGAGTAAGATCAGTCAAGACCGCCTTCTAAGAGGACCCCTTTTACGCTGCGCCCCTGCTGAGCCAAGGATGCAGCAGCTGCCTGCAAACACACCTGCTCTCGAGCTCAACTTCTTAAAGGCAAAGCGCTCGCTCGCATTCAAAGACGCACTTACCATTATTCTAGCTACAGGCGCAGAATTTTCAAAAATCAAAGCGATACAAGTTCAGCCTAGACTAGACAAATTTTTGTCTTTTCCTGGAGCGAAGATTTACACTATATTTTCCCCTAAATGTCACTCAAGATTTTTAATATTTCTGAAGAATTTAGTTTAACATCACAGACAGCAAATACTGATCTTCACCCAGGATTACCCCATTGAAATTCCCAATTCACAGGTCTCATTGCTCCACCCCAGCAGGCAAGGATGCATGCGCACACCGCAACAGAAGAGGGCAAAGCCCCAGGGAACAACCTCCCCAGTGCGCCCTGGCAAGCACCTTAAAATCTTTATTATGGGGCATTTTCTCAACACAACACAGCAAAGCAGGATGGGAGAGCTGAACGACCATTTCTGACCACCCACATCATTTTGTAAAATTCCAACAGCAAGATAAAGAAAGCATCTTGATCTAGATGCAAAAGTAAGTTACATATAGAAAAGCATGTAAAAGTTAACTAAAACTGAGTTAATATTCTTTATCATATAATTCAGGAAGTTAAAGCAAGTGGCATATAAGTGATTTCTGATATTCACTTTCTCTTGGTTAGAAGAATAAAATATGTAACTATGCTGAGAGGTAAATATTTCATATCAAGGTGGTGAGGAATGTAAACTAAAGAATACCTTTTTCTTACCGATTTCTGAAGTGGCAGTTTCCTGATCTGCTTCATGATTTAATCCAGACACTACGGGATCTAACATTTTAGCTGAAATAGTATCTTCCTTTCTTCCTAACGTAAAATGGTTAACGACAGATTAAAACATTGTAGAAGTTTTTATATGCGGGTGCTCTGGTCGGGACAAACAGGGGTTTACACCAGACTCACACTACCTCGTCCCCTCCGGGGTCACAGGAGGTCCCCCCACCGCCACTCCTCCCTCCCAGTGCTCTCCGAGCAGGACGCCGTGGGTCCTGGCCGGCTCTGGGGTTCACCATCTTTATCTCCACACTCCCCTACACTAATTTCACATGGATCTTCATATGACGGCAGGAAAGACCACCATGTAAAAAACCCCAACTTCTTTGATTTCACCTTCAGTCGCCCCAACTCCCTCCCCAAATGGCTCCGCTCTTGTCCTGACACACTACTGGGCTGCACTGCAGGCACCTCAAATCCCACCTGTGGGAAACAGAATGCGTGGCGTTGTCCCCCATCCCAGCAACTGGCTTTTCCCAAAGCCTTTGCACTCCAGCAACAGCACCACGTGGCTGCCCAGACCCCTCCACGGATCTTTTCGCTGTGCCCTCTCCTAACAAGGGCCACCCAGTCACCCAGCCACTCTGTCATCCCTTCCATCAAACACGTCCTCAACCAGTGACACTCGGGTCCCGGCCGTCAGTCTCACCTGGACACGAACTGCTGTCCAGCCTCTGTACTTGCCTCTCTCCACTCTGAACAGGGGATGATTCTAACACCTGTCAAATCACGCCTCTGTCCTGCTTACTGTCCTCCAAGGACTTCTGCTCACACTCACTACAAAACTCTCGGCCTCCGTGGCCCAACACCTCGGGCCTGCCTATTCATGCAGCCTCTTCTATCTCTTCGTGTCGTGTCCCCCCCCCACCCCCACCCCGCCCAGCCTCACTGCTGGGCCTCCTGCCACTCAAACAGGCAAGCCTGTCCCCAGCTCAGGGCCTCTGCCCATTCCTGGACACCTGCATGTCCTCCTTCACCTGAGTCAACTCCCTGTCCAGACGTCCCCTCCTCAGAGCCTCTCTGCCTGTGCACCCACCCCTACATGCCCACCCCTCTCGGCTACGTTTTCCATCAGAAGACTCATCGCTAACATGAAAGTGTACACCCTGTGGTCTCCTGATTATCTGACTTGTCCCTCCACATTATGTGCCCCAGAAGGGCGGGTACGCCATAAATATCTGCAGAACAAATAAAGGAAGACTCAAGGGGACAATCCCAGCCCGTGACTGACTTGGAGGAAATGGGCAGGTGGCTGGGGTGGCCCCAGAGCTCAGCGGGCAGGGCTTACGTGCCCTTCTGCCCCTGCTCCGCTCTGGGCCCAGGCCCCGTGTCCAGCAGGGCTCCACCCACAGGGCTCCACCAGCTCGGTGGTCAAAGGGAAGCAAAGGTTCCGACTCCCCGACATTCGCAGCCTCCACTGGGGCTTGCATCGCCTCACCGAGCTGTTTCATGGCATGCTCCTTCTTAGCTTTACTGTAGGAAGAGTTACGTTCTTTTTCAGGGGAAAGACTATTTTCACTCGTTCTAGAGTCCCTTCTTCCTGATATGAAATTGCATAATTAAAGTTTGTATTAAGCTTAATTTGTAATTCTGCATAGTATACCCACTCATAGTACATTATTCTGCTATAATGTGCTACCTAATAATAAGCCAAAAGTATCATATTCTTATGAAGAAACTTTTTTGGATTCTATAGAGATTCTACAATAGCTTTAAGATTCTAAATATGTTTAACAAACATGATACCCCACACTCTAGTAAATGCAAGGCTTCTCCCCTCGGGCAGAACATGGAGGTCCTGTGCCTCCTACACCTTCTGAATGCTGGACGTTCGCCCAAATGCGGCCCATTTAAGTAAGGCAGAAGGTCAGGGTGGAGCACCAGCCGTGCTGGGGGAGGATGTGCGGTGAGGTCCACGCCCAGCTCACCGGCAGGGAAGGAAAGAGTCCACGAGCTTATCGACAGCTGGGGAAAGCTAGTCTCAGAAAGCCGGCAAACCTCTGTAATTCTCTAAGAGGCCACAGAAAAGGAGCCCTATGGCGCAAGCTCGCCAGCAAACTCAGATGCACACACCCCAAGTTACTAGAAAAGAAGACAGTAACAACTGTCAGCTTACAAAAAAATCACAATTCAACAGAAGAACTGCGGGCTAAGATTGAACACAAGGTGAGGTTTGCGGTGCAGTGACCACAGTCCATGACACTTCTACACTCCAGCAATCATCACTGGCATCACTAAGAAGATGCCATCTCTAAACAAACTAAAAACAAACTGTCGTGACCCGTGACTAACAGACACAGCCCAGCACATGCATAGGGAGACTCCCATACTAACTTGGAATCAGAAGTATCCAACCTTCCCCAAATAATGAAAGCGTAAGTTTAACTTAGAGTCCAACTCAATCCTGATAAATTTATTTATTTATTTATTTATTTATTTTTAATAAATTTATTTATTTATTTAAGAGAGTGAGAATGAGAGACAGAGAGCATGAGAGGGAGGAGGGTCAGAGGGAGAAGCAGACTCCCTGCCGAGCAGGGAGCCCGATGCGGGACTCGATCCCGGGACTCCAGGATCATGACCTGAGCCGAAGGCAGTCGCCTAACCAACTGAGCCACCCAGGCGCCCCAATCCTGATAAATTTATTAGTTCTGTTTGTGGATGGGGAGATTCTTTGACTCAATGGTTTTAAAATAATCTGGAAGAGTAAGCACATAAAAGGGCTTAAAATTAATGATTCTGGAACACCTCGTGAGTTACTCTGAAATGGAGAGCATCACCTTACACCATGAATTAAAATAAGAAATAACTAAAAAGATTAAATATAAAAACGCATGACAAAACACAAATCTTCATCTCTCAAATCTCTGGACAAACTACAAAAAAAAAAAAAAAAAAAGACTGGCCATTTCCAGTGCATAAAAATTAAACACTCAGGCAAATCAGGAACTAACATAATGAACAGAAATGAACTGGGGCGGGGGGGGGAGACAAACTGGCGGATGTCCTTAACATACAGTGAGCTTGTGCCAATTAAGAACAACACTGAAACAGCCATCACAGCAGTGAGGAATCCCACAGAGAACAGACAAGCCCGAGGAGCCAATACAAATTACTCACACACATAAAAATGCACAATTGCACTAGCAATTCAAAAGAGACAGCACTGTTCGTTTTTCCCCTCCCAGACTCAGCAGCAAGCCTTGGACACCGTGGAAAAGGTGTAGGGCTGGGGGCACGGTCGGCTCACCCCGCAGCCGACCCCGCCAACATCCCTGTCCCCAGAGACACCCGCAGAGGGACAAGCTCGCGAAAGCCTCACGTACTGTTCTGAAGTGGGGCTTTCTGTCTCAGCGTAACGTCCACATGAGAAACTCCAACTGCGGCACTCCTGCCATGCGGCTCCAACTCTTACCATTTAGGAAAAGGACGATGTTTCAGACACTACCACTACTCAAAGTAACCTCACACTTCACCTGAAAACCTGCAACACTACCGGCCCCCAGCAGCACCTGCCCGCCCTGGACGGACCCCCCGTCCGGCTGGTTGGTCGGGCTCAACCGGTGCCACCCTTGGGCAAACCCCCGGCCAGGCCTGTTCGCTTCAACCTCAGCTCCCAGTAGCACGGCTCCCGGGGATCGGTCCTGCTGTTTTTTAAATGCATGAACGTCACCCACGAGCAGGATGCTCTTGCTGGCCACCGAGTCGGGATCACTTTCAAGTCCACCACTTCAAATGACAAGAGTCAGTGAAACATGGGTGACTGATAACCGTTTCCGGAAAGTTAAAATTCGATCGCATCTTTTAGATTGCAACAGATCTCCAGCAAAGAGGTGCTACTACCGGCCACTGGTGTCTTGGGCTCACACACGTACGCGGAGACGTGTGCGTGCGTGTGCGTGCGTGCGTGAGAGAGAGAGAGAGACATATCTGCATCCTTTTCACATAGTCTCTGTTTATCCCCCCCAACGGCAGATCTGCCTTCTAGCCACAGGATGTTTTTTCTACCAGATACTGTGATTAATATCCGTATTTTCAGCTCCTTGTATGATAAATCTGCAGTACCTTCCATGGAATTTTCGGATCGCCGTTTTGATGCTTTTGTTGTCACCGACCTGGATGCTCTAGTGGAAATCTCAGTCTTAAAGAAAAGAGAATGGAAAAGAATTAGTTGGTGCATGACGCAGCAATGCCTTGAGTAGATTTACTAGTCAAGCTCTGCTCAAGGAAGAACAAAGAGGAAACAGAACACCACCATCCCCTAAAGAGGAATGGATACCAGCTGAGCCCAGCTCAGCACCCCAGACCTGAGGGTGAAGAGAGGACACTCAGACCTCCTTCACTCTAAATTCGGAAATCCATCTTTCTGCAAAGTTCTCCAAAGTCCAGCAATCCGCCAACCACACTGAGAAGCACCGTCTTATCAGATGTGTTTATGAGAACTCCATCTCCTTTGCTATATGCTAATTACTCGCATGCATCTGTGACAATTCTGAGTGCAAACATACACATGTTTAAACAGAGCACACACCAGCCATAAGGTTTTGCTCAGCCTGCCATAATGCCCTCCTAGCTGGCCTCTCAGTCTCCACACCGCACCTGGTCCGTCTTCCCTGCAGCTGCCTGGACGCGTTCTCTAAAATGCAAAGTGCTTTAGGAAAGTTGGGCTGAGTCTAACCTCCATGGCCTGGAGACGAGGAGATGATGTGGCCCAGCCTCGGCTGCGCCCCAGCCACAGGACACGCACCACGGGGCCCCACACAGGCCAAGCAGAGCTCAGAGGGATCCCTCCAGCATCTCAGCTGTCCCAGTCTGCCTGGTGACTGGATCCTCTCCCAGACTCACCTGAAGCTCCACCAGACCCTCTCCCAAATGACTCCCCCATCCCTTTGTACCCCATACGTCACACCTGTCAAACAACTGTATGAGGAAAGCCAGGAGCCCAGCACAGAAGCCGGGACTCATGCGTGAGCCTGCGCCACGTCCCCAGCCGCCGGTCTCCACAGACTAGAAGAGACCGCAGCATGGCAGTCACCACGTCAACACAGCCACAGTTTATGTCCCTTGAAATTATTTTTTAAAGTTTACCTCTGTTTCAGCTTTGGAATCTTTCAAAGATCCATCTGGCAGCTTTTTAGACACCTCCCCTGAGCTTGAGGACTGTTAAGAGAAAAAATCGTCACATTCTAGAATTATTCAAATCTGTTACATCCAAAAACACATCAAGGTGCCAGATGTTTCTAGCTGAGCAGCAGCAAGATCACCCTTCCCTTAAGAGCATCCATCCCACTCCAGGCCTGAGTATCTGCGGCTGGCATGCAGCCCTCATCCCAAAGGGCCGTCCGGATCATTCCGGGTGGGGCAGACCGGGGGCACAGGGGGTTGGGGCAGCGCCTCCCAGGAAGCTATGGAATAGTGGGACACGTGGGATGCCCACCCGAGGCCAAACCTCTTGGAAACGCCCAGTAAAACATGGGGAATCTGGAAATGTGGGAAGGAGTGAACAGGAGAAACTACCAGCCACCATGGAAACATGGCCCCTGCTCATTCTGGGGCCGGCGGGGGCGGGGCACTTTCCAATGGAGGGTTCTCGTCAAGCAAAAGCTTCAGACTCTCCCTCAGGAAATACTCCCGAGGGTGCAGGAAAGGGGAACCCTCCTACACTGTTGGTGGGAATGCAAGCTGGTGCAGCCACTCTGGAAAACAGTATGGAGGTTCCTCAAAAAGTTGAAAATAGAGCTACCATACGATCCAGCAATTGCACTACTGGGTATTTACCCCAAAGATACAAATGTAGGGATCCGAAGGGGTATGTGCACCCCGATGTTTATAGCAGCAATGTCCACAATAGCCAAACTGTGGAAAGAGCCAAGATATCCATCGACAGATGAATGGATAAAGAAGATGTGGTATATATATACAATGGAATATTATGCAGCCATCAAAAGGAATGAGATCTTGCCATTTGCAACGACATGGATGGAACTGGAGGGTGTTATGCTGAGCGAAATAAGTCAATCAGAGAAAGACAATTATCATATGATCTCACTGATATGAGGAATTTGAGAAACAAGACAGAGGATCATAGGGGAAGGGCGGGAAAAATGAAACAAGACAAAATCAGAGAGGGAGACAAACCATAAGAG
>NC_138371.1:2387755-2414063 GCF_054177405.1 Leptonychotes weddellii
AGGGTTGCTGGAGGGGAGGGGGGTGGGAGGGATGGGGTGGCTGGGTGATGGACAATGGGGAGGGTATGTATTGTGGGGAGCATTGTGTATTGTGTAAGACTGATGAATCACAGACCTGTACCCCTGAAACAAATAATACATTATTTGTTAATAGAAAAATTAAAATAAATAAATAAATAAATAAATTTTGAGGTGTTAAAAAAAAAAAAAGGGAAATCCTCCCGAAAGGAAGTACAGGAAACCTGGGAACCCCAGCTCATAGCTACAGTCAAGTCTCTGACCGACACGTCCTAATGTAAGGACTAGAAGAGACTAGACCTCAGACCCTGTGCCCCATGAAGACTGAAAAGCAAGGGATGACTGTCGAGTTCAACCCTGATGCGTTTCCCTAACTTCCTGCTGGAGGCGCCAGGCTGTCCCCTTGAGGGTGAGGGGCGCCGCGCACACCGCCTGGATACCTGGTCCTTTACCGCCACACCTGACACTCTGCACACACCTACTACTTCACCTTCTCTTCATACACCGCCTGAGGGGCTTGAGAAGGTCCCAGCAGTGTCTCTTCCAGACGGGAATCGAATGGAGGAGAATCAAGGGATCTGATGCAGGGTGAAGACCAGCAGAGGCGGGTTAGAAGGGAGTCTCTGCCTCCCCAGAGCCTCCTTGGGAGGTGGCCCACACGGGGTGTCCTTGCCACGGGCAAGCGCTGCCCCCCAGATGCTGCCCCACAGAAGAGCTGACCCAGCAAAACCACCACGGAAGTTCTACGCAAGGCCGACTTCGGGGGGGACGCGGACCAGCCCGGAGCAGAGGCCCGGACCCTGCGCCCTGGCCCCACACGCTTGAAGCCAAGCCGTCACTGCCGCTGGGCTCCAGAATCCCACAGACCCCCCATAAAAACTTCTCTTTGGAATTAGCTTTCTATTAAGAACACTCCTCACGGCACCAGCAATTTTCGTGAACGTGAAGCATGGGAAACTTCGTCGGAAAACCTGGAGGGCTGAGGCCATGCCCCTCGGCGGCTGCCTCACGCCAGGAAAACACACGGGAGCACGCTAGCGCCTCAGAGAATTCAGGCTGGTGAGAAACACCTTTCCTCAGACCTCTACAACGAGGCAAGAGATGGGGAACGCCTTTGTTACTCCTAAAACTCCTAAGGGAAGCCGGGTTTTTGTGACCTGTCTCACGGGGCCCATTACTCTAGGGCGCTCATGGGAGACCACGAGGCTCTCTAAGGGTCAGTCCCGCGGCCCCTCACCCCTGGTACTGCCACAGCCTGAGACACAATATGCCACAGAGCCAGGGGCACGAGCCACGAGCGCCAGCGCAGGCCTCGCCCCTCCCCACGCCGCTGCGTCTCGTGGGCACATCTTGAACCTCCCCAGACCTCCGCTCCCTCCTTCCTAGCAGCTGGAGACCAAGAGATTCCCACAGCCTTCCGCAGACACTTCCTAATGTGCTGTCCCCACGAGAACAGGCATGAGCAGCGCCAGCCCTGACGGGGACCTGAACTAGCTGTAGTGACCCCAAAAGTAACTTGCACATTTAGAAAACACTGAAACCGAACAAATTTTCCGGCCAATCATATATTTACCTGAAAATTTAATTAAACAAAAATTACAGTAACAGAGGCCTTGTACGTATCTGCTAACGCCACAAGACTTAGAGAGGAGCCCTGAGCCTTGGTAAATTCAGCCGTGCCCAGGAGCATGCACACGACCGAGGCGGCTCGGAAGGACCGCTCACACAGCTACAGAGTGGGCCCCCTGTCTTCAAAAAACACCCAAATGCACACACTCAGCCCGAGGCGAGAACAGTGCACCTCGGAACCCCAGCAAAAACTGGTGTCGGTTTGGGTTTCTACTGGGAATGCCCGAGTGGCTTCACTTTACCGCAGTGCTGGAGAGAAGCAGAGTCCCAATCACACTGCGACAAAGACGGGAAACACGTTCGAGAACCACAAACTCTTCTTAAAGACAGAGGTTTTCAAGGAGGACTTTACCTTTTTGTCAGGTTTGTCGTGCTCTCTGGTCTTCTCCCTGTCGGGGTCTCTGGAGTGCTCCCCGTCCTTCACCCTCCGCCTGTCCCTGTCCCGGGCCTTGTCCTGCTCGCGCTCCCTCTCCCGGTCTTTCCACCTCTCTTTCTCCTTTCCTCCCTCGTTCCTTTTCTCTCTTGCGCGGTCCAGGTCTTTGTCACGGTCCCTGTTGCCTCGGTCTCTGTCCTGCTTGGCCCGGTTTCTGACTCGTTCTCTCTCCCCCTCTCGGTGCTTGTCTCGCTCAGGATCTTTATGTCTATCACGGTCGGTCTCCTTCGTCTTCTCCTTCTCCTTGTCCTTCTCTCTTGCTTTGCTTTCTTCCTTCACTTCTTCTTTCTGTTTTCGATCTCTGCTTGTACTTCTCTCGTTTATTTCAGAGTTCCTTTTATCCTGGAAAGAAGGTCAAACAACAGTATCACTTACAAATGTCTTCATCTGAACTATAAAAAGACTCATTATTTCATTTTTGAATATGTGCAATTTGCAAGTCACCTCTTTATCTTTATGAACTCTGGGCTCTTCTTCTCGTGCATTCTTATTGTCCAATTCCTGAGCTTTTGACGTCAGTGAGGTCCTTCCCTTCAGGACCCCCTTCTCGCCAGCCAACACTCTCTTCACCGCCTCGTCGCTGGAGAGCTTGCAGTCCAAGTGGGAGGAAATTAAACACACAGTGAAAATGAGATCAACACAAGTGACAATTGCGAGCATCTGCATTCATAGACGGTTCACTAAACACGTTAAACACGTGGACATGAAAGTCAAAGGATAAAATATTAGAAGGAAATGCTGTCATCACCAAGTACAGCATCACCTCCAACACTTTACACGTGAACAGCAGAGCAGACCCTAGCTAAGCAAATCGCACTTCAATCCCCTGAGCTGTCGAGTGTGGACGTGTGTGTCGTTCAAGGACAGCCTAGCGCTCTGCGCGACCCCACAAACGCCTTACACCTCTCACAAGGTCAGAGGCCGGCACTGACAGGGCCTCACAGAATGATCTAACTCAAGCTCCATCACACGCCAAAACCCTTCTGCAGCATCTCTGACTCTGCGCAGAAGCTTTGAACACCTCCAGGCAGGAATCCCACTCGCTCACACACTCATTCCACGAGGACGCACTGAGTGACCATCACTCGCCAGGCACTAGACGCCAGGTTGAGGACACGCTGTGTATCGGGGGAGAGGCCAGATGCAGCAGTTAAACATGGGTGTGCCTAAGCCAGCCTGGGAGAGAGGAAAGGCCAGGGCTCCCAGACCAGCAACCGATCCCCCACTGCTGCCAGACGAAGAAATGAGGGCTCCTGACCAGTGCAAGGGGTCTCAGGGTGCAGGCACGGGTGCGGGAGCTGAGAAAGAACTGGAGGGGAGGGCGTAGCCACAGCTCTTGAGGACGCTTGTGAGCCATGCCACGGAGCTGGCTGGGCCCAGGGGCAACAGGAAGCTGGCAAAGGATTCAGCAGGGAAGACAGGAGTCAAATGTGCTTTGAAAGAGAAGTAACAGGAAGGATGCAGGGGTGGGGACTGGGTACAGAAGCCAGGGCACTGGCAAAATCAGCTGCGTGCCTCTGAGCCTGAGATCTGGATGCAGACCAGGGCAAGACTCTCTCGAGGCCTCCTTGGAGCCACCACCTCCCACCCCCACCCCTGCCATGTGAGCTGAAACCCACCCTCTTTCCCATTTTGGTAACATGGAAAGTTAGCCCCAGCCCACAACCCAACAGGTACACGAAGGGCTCTACTAGCTATGCCCTCTGCCCTCGGGGGCGATGCGGCTCCCACAAAGAAGAAAGGCCCTGGAGATGCCCTGCCGGCACCGCCAAACCTAGATGCCCTCTGGCGTCCCTAGTGAGGACAGCCTGGGCTGGATCTAAGCAGAGACGCCAAGTTTCCAACCCACAGTGAGGATCTCAGGAAGTAGCGAATCAGTCCCTACACAAGAGACTCAGGATTACTTTGAAGGTGGCACAGCTCTGCTGTCAATAGCCAGGAGGGAAAGAGGACCAGAAGAACAGAGTGCAAGGGGGAGGGAGGAGAGTGGAAGGAAGGAATGGAAGGAGAGAAGCAGACCCTGGAGGCTGGAAAGGCAGGCAGAGAACAGGAGCGTCCCATAAGCCCCAAAGCAGCAGCACAGCAGGTCCTCCAGCCCCCAGACCCTACCCTGGAAGGAGGCCCAAAAGGAGAAGGCAGGCAGGGCTTGGCTGCCGGGCATGCCGCCCCCTGCCCCTGCCCCTGCCCCAAGAGCCAGTGTCTGTGAAGTTCCCTCGTTCATACTTGGCGTACCTTTGTTTCACTGTATAGTTTTAATCACCCCTTCTGGAACTCTGAGGCTCCAAAGCACAGCGCTTGGCAGACACCACCAAACACTCCTTCCTGAGACACTGCCCACTACCCTGCGGTCGCCTACCATCCCATCTTGTCTTTCAGGACTGCTGGGTCTAAACTCTGGCACCTCCGCATTACCTTGCTGAGACAGCATTTTCCAATTCTCTGGAGCAGCTCGTTTGTTCTTTCAGGCTCGTGCCCGGCCACGATCCGCGCTGGTTTTGCGGACAGTGGCTCTCCTGAAACCATCACCACCACGTCTATGGCCTTCTGAAGGAAGCTAATTTTTGCATCTTTATCCTGAAAGATTTCCATTTAAAATACAAATAAAAAGTACTTCCAAAAAAGTTTCCACCATCTTCGGTATGCTCAACAGGCACAGTTACTATTTATATCATGTCAGATTTGGAAATACTAACTCTTTGTAACAAAAGAAAAACATTAAGGCTTTTAATTTTAGTTGGTAGTAGGCTAGCAGAAACCTTTGAAATACTAGTTCCATTTCTCAGTGGATAAAATTAGCATGATATGCAGTTGACAAAAATAAGAAAATGAAATGAGAAAGGGTATACCACAATTCACGAATTAATCAACCTTGTATTTCAACACACATCAGCATATAAATGACACACATCCAGTTCACAGCTTACAGAAAACCCACTTGTTAGGGTGAGGGGCAACCACCCCCAAGCCTACCTTAACGTTATCGGACTTCAGCTCGGCGTCTGTGTAGAGACCCTTCATGAAACCGGTCATCCTAATCACCTTCAAAAGATCAAGGCCGTGGTCAGCACCTCACAGGGCAGCCTCTTCATCACCCTCACTCCCTGAACCCCACACTGTCAGGAGCTGTCGGAGTCCGTCCATACCCAGGATTTAATTCCTTCACTTACTCAACAAGCTTCTGAGTGTCTACTATACGGGAGGCCTTTTACCAGGCAGAAGCCAGCCTGGAGGTGCAGACAGGTAAACATCTCAAAGACTTGCAGGGTGCTAAGTCCCTAATCCAAACACAGGAGGGGCGAGGGTGTCAGAGGAAGTTTCCCAGAAGACATGGTATCTACACCGAGACCACAGGCTGAGTAGGGGGCGGGGGTGTTTAGGACCCATGTCCCAGGCTAAACCATCCCTGCAAAAGGTCCTGGGCCCAGAGGGTCCCGTTCAAGGGAGCAAAAAAAAGTTCAGGGCAGGAGGAGCCTGAGGCCAGAGTCCGGCGGGGCCAGAGTCAGGCAGGGCCTGACCCAGATGGCCTTCAAAGATGCTCAGGAATACGGACTTTGGCCTAAGGACTACGAGGAGGCCCTGAAAGGTTCAGAAGCAGGGGGACAGCATCTTACAAGGGTCACTCAAGCCCAGTGGAGAGAATGGATTCTGGAAAGGACAGGAATTTCTCAGCCTGGGTTTCTGAACCTGGATGGAAAGGTCTTTCTCCTCACTCACTTGCTACAACAGGGGGGTGCTCTGTGCAACTGTCACTTTTGTTCTCTCCCTGCCTGTCCTTCCCCTCAGTCAACCTGTAGCTCCCCATTACCCTGAATCAGCTTTAGGGGTGGTGATTTTCCCTGTTCCTCCCCGCACCCACACACAGCCAGGCTCCTCGTTCTCTCAGACCAGAGTTTTTCAAAATGCAAGAAGTTGCTGTAAAATCAACATAATGGGTAGCAATAAGCTTTTTTTTTTTTCAAAAAAGAAAACGTCAGCTGCATTGTATATAGGAAGCATGAATACACCTACACGTGTATGTCCTGGATGGATATAAAGCATATGTATTAGTGCAAGACATGTTTGTTGGAAAAAAGACAGTCCCATGCTAACATCAGGCTATTTCTCTGAGACCAAGCACACCTCACTACTAACTAAACTGGCTCTCATTCCTCATCAACTACCTAAGAGTTGTGCTACTATTTCTCCTGAGAAGACAGATGGACTATTAAGAGTATCCCGCACTGAATATTCCTAGAGCCTTTTCATTTTGTCTCTTCTGGGGTTTTCCTACTTTGCTGGCAGTTAAAATCGTGAACAATACTTTTAAGGGACAAGAAACATTAACCTTGTAAGATCAATGCTTTGATTTATGAAAAAGAGAGTTAGTTTAGCTGTAGCTAAATTACTAATATGGTGACTTGTGAAAACAATACTCAGAGAGTTAAGAATTTTCAGGAGGCTCTTCACCTCTTACCTGAAAATGCTTTCCAATATGCCAATCATTCTAACAAGTAGGTGACAATTAATATATTTACCTTTACATAGGCAGAGAAATTAATTTCAGAATTAGATTAAGAAGAAAACACTGGTTCCTGATTGGGAACCTGCAACTGCTTCCACACAGCCTGGCTACTGGTCCACCAAGTCAATTTCTGCTTGAATGTCCCTCCTCCTTCCCCATCCTGAGGCACTCTGACCTTCCAGGAGCCCAGTGCCACACCAAGACCCAAAGGAGGAGGCCTATCCCCGCTACCTCCTCCCGGGCTCTCCATTTCAGTGGGGAGACAGGACTAACACAGAAGATACAAGTGTGAGGGTATGGTAACAACTGCTGTAGTCAGGCAGGCTCACCTGCTGGCTAACTCACTTCTTCCCTTCTGGGTTCCGGGGGCGCTACCTGCCTACTTCATGGGTAAGGCAGCGCACAGCCCAGCTCCCACCGGGCTCTCCTCACAGCCGTGTCCCTTCCCCAAACACTGTCCAAGACAGGTGGAAGTGTTGCCCCAGCTACAGGAGGAAGTGGAGGCTGGACAAGACAGCGCTGGGATGTGCGTGGGATTGCAGAGAGTTCTAAGCACAATTAGGGTTTTCAACACAGAGGCACACATTATAAACTAAGTTGAGACAGCAAATGATTACGCAAAGCTTGTGGAGAATAATACACCCAACCTGTTGGAAAGAGTTAAGAAATGAAGTTTGAGGACCGATACGCAAAGCCCTCGGAAGTCTGCAAGTTCAACCTGATTCCTAAGTCCCAAAGACCACACCCATGTTCCTGAGTTCAATACCCTTCTTAGGTGCACCATGGAGATGAGTTACCAGGAGCCTAGACAGCCTCCTTCAACAATGAATGTGTGCTGTGCACCTTCTGCGCACCTTACCCAGCTCAGCTCACCCAGGATATGGCAACAACCAAGTAACTGCCTCCATCATTCGGTAATTCACCACCCACTGGGGAAAAGTTACAACCAGTCTCAACGGAGGTGAGGTTGTGCCCTTCATCAGCCAATGCCAACCTGCTCTTTCATAGCTTTCCCCTGGGGGTCCCACCACAACCACCTTCAATAAATTTATCCACAGGTATTTATTAAGCATCCAAACGTGATCACCATGCAGAGTAGTGTGGAGAAAAAGTGGGCGGGGGGGGGGCCGCAAAAAACCACAGTAATTCTCCAGCGATTTCTGATCACCTTTCACGAGCTAGGCACTGAAGGGGGGGGAAACTCACAGAAAGGACTCCGCCGGGCTGCGTGGAAGAGGTGTGCTAACAGATCCAAGAGCGGTATGGAAAGAAGAATGTTCCCTGAGGGGCCGGAAGAGGCGGCCCAGCAGGAGGGGTGAGAAGGAAGGAGCAGGGCTGAGGGCGAGGAACTCCACGCAGAGGCACCGCGAAATTGGGCCCGGTGGGCGCTCCTCTGTCAGGGCCTGCGCTAGGCTATGGGAGGTCCGATTCGAACGCCAGCCCCGATCCCGGCCCGGCCTGCACCCCGCACCTGGGCCCTGACCTCCACCTGGGCCCTGACTCCCGGCCCGCACCAGGGCCCCGACCCCCACCCGGGGCCCCGACCCTTGGCCGCACCGCGGCCCCCGGCCCGCACCTGGGTCCCGACCCCCACCCGGGTCGCTGCCCTCGGCCCGCACCCGGCCTCCGGCCCGGCGCCCACCTCCGTGATGATGTCGTGCAGGTAGCGGAACGGGGGCTTGCTCAGCAGCTTCTCCGTCAGCGGCGGCCTCCGGATCACCTTCCCCAGGGCCTCCTGCGTCCGCTTCACCACCGCGGCGTTCATGGCGGCGCCGCCCGCGCCCGCGCCCCCGCCGGCCGGCAGAGCCTAAGCCGCGATCCCCGGCCGCCGCGGGCCCCGCAGCCGCCGCCGCCCGCTCCCGCCTCGACGCGCCGCTCGGGCTCCCATCCCACAGTGCACCGGAGTCGGCCACGGCGCGTGCGCGGGGCGGCCGGCGCCCGTCGCCAGGGCGGCGCGGCCTTAGCAACGGACGCGCCGCGGCGCTGGCTGCGAGAGGTCTGGACCAAACGTCCTGCCCGCGCCTGGCAACCGGGACCAAGCCACGCCCTTATTCTTCTACCAGGTGTCCGTGATTCCGTCCAGCTGTCTTCCACCCACCGTGCTCCGGCTCACTGCAGAAATCCTTCCAGCAATTTGGAAGCTCTGTGACCTGTTTTTGGTTCTTTTTTTATAAAAAGATGCTGATTGCCCCTGCATTTTTAAGTCTTTTTTTATTGACAAATAATTGATGTATGGAACATCAGCTTCAAGTGTACGACATAATTATTTGATATTTGTATATATTGCAAAATGATGACCACAATAAGTCGAGTTAACATCCACCACCATAGTTACAAGGAGTTTTTATTGTAATGAGAACTTTCAAGGTGTACTCTTAGCAACTTTCAAATATGTAACACAATATTGTTAACTATAGTCACCATGCTGTACCTCATCTCCCCATGACTTACTTACTTTATAACTGGAAATTTGCACCTTTTGACCCCTTTCATCCATTTCGCTCTGGTAATTGTATCTTTATAACTTTTATTTACATTTATTTTTACCGTTTTCAGTGCTCTTCATTCTTTGCATAGACTCGAATTTCCATGTGGCATCATGTTCCTCTGTCTGAAGAACTTCCTTTCTTTTAGCCAAGGTCAGCTGGTGATGAGTGCTGTCACCTTTCCTTTGTCTGAAAGTGTTTATTTCAACTTCACGTTTGAAAGATTGTCTCATGGAGTATGCAAGCCTGGGTTAACTTTTTTCTTTCTTTCGGTACTTTACAGATTTTACTCCACCGCTTCCGGATTACATAGTTTCCGAAGGGAAGTCTGCTCTAGTCCTTTGTTCTATGTATCTGGTTGTATCTGTATCTGTATGTATCAAGATTTTCTTATCATTGGTTTTTATAACTTTGCCCATGATGTATCTATCTAGCTGTGGGGGTTTTTAAACTTAAAATTTATATTTGATTATTATTTATATGCGATAAGCCTCACCTTTTTTAAGGATACTGGTTGATGCATTTATGTTACTGCCACCACAACCAAGATATAGAGCAGTTCATGCTCCCTAAAATATTTCCTCCTACTCATTTGCAATCTGTCTCCTCCTTCCCCCTAGCCCCAGGCAACCACTGATCCGCTTTCCGTCATTATTATTTTACCTTTTCCAGAGTTTCATATAAATGGAATCATACACTACATAGTCTTTTGGGTTTAATTCTTTCTCTTATAAAGATTTTGAAATTCATCCATGGTGCTACATACATTAATATGTCATTCCTTTCTGTAGCTGAGTAGTGTTTCATAATACAATTTGTTTATCCATTCACCAGTTTATCGATACTTGGATTTCTTTTGAGTTTTGATTACCCATGAATAATGCTGCTGAGAGCATTCACATACAGATCTATGCCAACATAGTTTTCCTTTTGTTGCAGTTGCAAGGTTCTTGTCTCACAGAGCCGAAGAATGAATCTCTCGGACACAAAAAGGTGAAGTGAAGTGAAAGCTTATTAAGTGAAGGTAAGAACAGAAAAGAAAACTCTCTAGAGTGAGAGGGGTCCCGAGTGGGTTGCCACTGAGGGATTTTATGGTCGGTCTTTTATTGAAAACTGACCAGGGAACTGAAATCTTCTTGACGTTTCTACCACTGATAGCACCATGTTTACCTCTCCTTTGAAGTTTCGTAGCTTTTAATGGTCAGTCTGTAACTGTCATAACAATATCTCGTCTCTGACATTTGAGACAAAGGAAGTGGTCTGGTTATGTTCTCTCATCTCTGGTTTCTTACGCCTCAGCACTTTTCCACATCTGGGATTTCTGTGAGCCTGGTCTTGTACCCCCCTCCCTCTCTCTCCCTACCTAGCCCCACCTGTCCCTTACTCACTTTCTCTTGGATAAATATCCAGGAGTGGCTTTTCTGGGTTGTATGTTAAGAATATGTTTAACTTTACAAGATGCTACCACGTTTTCAAACTGGTGGCATCATCTTTCATTCCCACCAGCAATGTATGTGATTTCTAGTTGCTTCATATTCCTGCCAAGATGTGATGGGTCAGTCTTTTTTTTTTTTTTTTTTTTTCAGTCTTTTTAACTTCAGTCATTCTAGTCGTGGTATAATATCTTATTATGGTTTTAATTTGCATTTCTCTAGTGATTTGTGATTTTGAACTCTTTTCATGTACTCATTGGATATTCATATGTATTCGGTGAAGATAGTCATAAAGACGTATCCGGACATTCAATGAATCACTGCTGTGTGCTGTGAAAATTAATAAAAGGAAACATGGTTTACCATATAGAATCAGGAGGCCAGCAGGAGGAGCTCTCATTCCCAGCACTGGTTATCAATTGCAGATCCAACAGGAACAGAAGGACCTTGCACATGGATACTATCTTACCATCCCAGGCACAGGAAGAAAAGTTGGCAACAGACCAGCCAATGAGAGACAGTCACAGCTCAGCCCACGAGAAGCCACTTCCAATTCCCCGTTTCCTTCCATGGACTTTTTGTTTGTAACCGCCCTCCCAACTCTCTCTTTCCTCTATAAAAGAGAATTTCTCTCCTTTGTTCTGGGGACTTGCCTATGGTTTTGCTGTAGCGTACTTGTCCCTGAACTCTCTGCTATTCCAGAATAAACCCATTTTTGCTGATAAAATAACTGACAGTTTTATTTTTAAGGTTAACAGTGCTCAGCACTGTCTAGGTGCTGGGGACTTCATGGAAAACTATGTACCTTCTAGTAAGCACCATCCATACTGTCCTCTGCTGTCCACTGCTCCAGGGAACATCACTGTCCCTGCAGCTAGCTGCATCCAGGACCACATGAGCTGTGGTCACCCGGACAGAGGCCAGGCGAGCCACCAGAGCTCATCTCCCTCCAGCAGCACCGACCTGGCTTCTGCCCACACTTCACCACGCAAGCAGGCTGCCTGTCCGAGACTTTACTGAGAAGTTAGGAGCCACCTAAGAGAATGATGACCCAGAAGGGAAGGAATTTGGCAACATTCACTGGATAGAGCTATTCCGTGGTCCAGGGGGAAAAAGCACCCAGCAGATTTCACCCTCAGACGTGTTCCCTCCTGGGTGGATCTGAGGTACTAGCCCTACTCCCCAGCTTCCAGGTCTACCACCTTGGCCACAGCACCTCCATCCTCTGACCCCTGCTTGTCAAATCTTCCTGACTTTCTAGAAACTCCACCACCTACATATGTATCTCCCCAACTACCCCCTCTCTTTCGGCACTGGGTGCTCCATTCCAGACTCATCCCAAGGCAGGGGCAGGACAGTTCAATCCCTTGGAACAGTCCAGGGTGATGGGGGACACTGTGACTCAGGCTCCTTCTGGGGCTCCCAGATCTCCATTGTTCTCCTGATTGTCCACATATTTATCTTTATCACACACACACACACACGTCCTGCTTCCCGAGAACGAATGTTTTCAAACAGTTCATCAAATTCCATGAAGAAGAATGAAATAGTTTCCCAACTGTTTCGTCATTTCTGAACATGGTTGTCCACACTGAAACTAATACTTCATATTCACATGGAGAACAATGGTAGCCTCCCTTCCCTGCCACTGCCTGGCCCCCCTCCGGCTTCCCTGGGAGTCTTCTAAATAGGGGCGTAGGCCATAGTGAGACTGTGTCCTTCTTCAGGGCTGGGCCCTTAGTTCATGAAGGCTGGCCCACAGCTCCAAAGTGACTAAGCCTTTAGGCAAAGCTGCACCAGCTTGCTGCCCTCCGGGTGCTAGGGAGAGAGGGGGTGGGATGTCATTCTCACAGGATGGGCAGGTAGAGCCCTTCGGGGGCCGCACCACATACAGAGGATGCTGTGGTGTCTGAGAGCTAAAGTGTCCTGACCCAGACGTCTTCCCTGATCTGCCCACCGTGGCTGAGCTGGGAGCCCAGAGGCCCCTATGAGGAGCACCCACCTCTGAACTCTGAACACTGGCTGGGTGGACCTGAGTAAGGGTGGAGGGGGTTGAACTCAGGGAGGTCACTGATCCTGGTCTCTGACCTCAGGTGCCCTGCCTTCCCAGCAGACACTACCTAGCCCCGTTCTTCCAAAGTTCACACTAGACAGAATCCTCCTCTGGGCCTGGGGCCATGGGACAGCCGTGACCAGCAATGCATTGCTTGTCTATGACTGGTCAGTCACCCAGAGCAGTGAGGACAGGGGGTGTGGCCGCAGAGAGCTCTCTGGCCCCCGAAGGTCCACTGAGGATCCCAGCCAGTGCCCCACGAGGGGGAAGCCTGATTCTGGTTTCTCCCACAGTTTGTGGAAAGTAGGGGAGCCCTGTAGGCCAAGGAGGCCCTATGCAGGCCTGCAGGCACAGGCCTTGCTCCTGTCTTTGGGACCAAGGGCCATGAGAGAGGGTCTCTGAGAGGATCTGGGACAAGGAAGCAGAGTCACCAGACCCTACTGAGGGCCTGTCTGAGGGAAGCAGGCCACGGAGTGCGTGTGGCAGCCTCTGGAAAGGAACATGCTCCCCATCACATAGTGCATCCTCCTGAGGCCTCCTACTGCCCCTAGGCACGCCCTCCACACAGAGACCAACTGGGGCAGGGGTGCAAGGCCCTGGGGAAGCAGGGCGGACAAGACCCAGCTAAGGATTCCAGACTCCAAGAAAGAGACGTGGAACCACCTCAGGAGAATGGGGAGCAGGAGGGGCCCAGAGGCCAGTAGGGAGTCTCCAGTTCAGGTGGCTGGCGGTGTGGGGGCGGGTAGCTGAATTACCCAGAGCACCTCAGGGTCATGTAAGGATTAGAGGAAAAGAGAACGTAAAAAGAGTCATTCGTGAAAACAGACAAGTGATTACGTAACTATAGAAAATCACAGTAGAGAGAACGTTTGAGACATAAAAAGCTGGCAGGAGATGCACTTGAAATAAGCAATTTCCACATGAATGAAGGAGATGACAGAGGCCATGACTCACCCCATGAGAGAGAGCTCCACAAAGCAAGGGGCTTCCAGACCCTGCCTCTCCTCCCCTGAGAGGCAAACATTCCCAGAGACAAAGGCCCCGGGCGAGGGGGTGGGGGGGAAGAGCCCAGGATGTGGGTCAGCCTGTGGGAAGGACTGGGTGAAAGGAGAAGTGGCCCAGAGCCTGGACACAGCCTCACCAGCCCTGGATCCAAGACTGAACTCCCTGACAGGCTCAGAAAGGAAGGCACCAGTTTGGGGGGCCAGTCAAGTGCCTTGCTGTGTGCTGCCCTGGCTAAGCTGGAAGGTGACTGGCACCATGGTGTGAAGCCTGAGGGGCCGGGCGTGCAAGACCTTGTTCCCTCCTCTCCAGCTGAGCCTGGACTAAAAGAAGACACAACCTTCTTCCTAAGCTTGCTAAGATCATTTCTGCCTCAGGACCTTTGCACTTGCTGGTCCCTTTAACTGAATAAGAGTAACACTTATCGCCCAGATCTTCATATGGCTGGAAACTTGCTATTATTTGGGTCTCAGCTCACATGTGACCTCTCAGAAATATCAAAAATAGACTATATCTGAATTCCCCAGCCTGTCATCTTACCTTATTTCCTTTAAAGTACTTACCACTCTGTGAAAGTCATTTTTTTATCCCTATCTGCCCTTTTGTTTTCTCTTTCCCCACCCCGATTACCCCCAGAAAGGGAGTTCTACGAGTAGAGGGGCCTGGTTGATTTGCTCACCCGCAAGTCCCTTATGCCTTCAACATTGTTAGACACATGCAGGCATTCAATAACCATTTACTGGATGTTGAACAGACTATGCTCTTACTAAAACTGCTCTTTCCAAAGGGCTTTTAATAATATGGTTTGTTTATACCATAATTTCAAATGAAAAAATCAAACTCTAATGTTATGTAAAAAATGGGATCTCAGCAATGTTAAATGTCTACGTGTGTGAGTGTGAATCTGTGTGTGTGTGTGTGTGTGTGTAAATATATCCAGCAATTTCAAGATTTCAGAGACTATCGGGGAATTGGGATAATGGGACATTTCTTCTGCTTCTTTATACCTCCTTGTAATTTAGATTTATTTCTCAATAAATAAGAACTTTTATGTATTTTTTTAAAGGATTTTATTTATTCATTTGAGAGAGAGACCGTGAGTAGGGGGTGGGGGGAGAGACAGAAGCAGACTCACCACTGAGCAGGGAGCCTGACTTGGGGCTCCATCCCAGGACCTGGAGATCACGACCTCAGCCGAAGGCAGATGCTTAACCATCTAAGCCACCCAGGTGCCCCAATAAGAACTTTTATTTATTTTTATTTTTTTAAAGATTTTATTTATTTATTTGACAGAGAGAGAGAGATAGCGAGAGCAGGAACACAAGCAGGGGGAGTGGGAGAGGGAGAAGCAGGCTTCCCGCTGAGGAGGGAGCCCAATGTGGGACTCGATCCCAGGACCCTGGGATCATGACCGGAGCCGAAGGCAGACACTTAACGACTGAGCCACCCAGGCGCCCCCCAATAAGAACTTTTAAATCAAAAACAAAAGTTAAAAGTTGTCAGAGGAGACCCCCCGAACCTAGGGAAAACCATGGTATTGATAAACCATGTTGGTAAACTGTGTCCCAGGTGCCCATTTTTACCCATTTGTGTATGCTGCTTCTAACAGGGTCATTGACAAGACTGAAGTTCACCTGTGTAGTTGCTATGGTGAAGGCCCTTCTGGAATTAGCCGGCACCTGGAGCGGCCTTTACCTGTAGCCAGCCGTGCAAACTGGGTGGGTTCCGCCCTCTTCGGTCCTCACTTACTTCACCCAGATAGTGAAGGATGTGAACTACATAAGCTTGAACATCTCTTCCTGGAACTGTCCATAATAGCGAGCACTCAGAGCAATCCCCCCCAGAGCACGAGGGCAGAGCCCCATTCCAAGGGTTCCCTTGAACGGGTCTCCCAGGGCCTGAGGGTCTGCAGGAAGGCCCCTGAATCCCTGAAAACACAGCAGAACAATTGCTTGATGGAGGTTCCTGGAGCGCGCACCATGGCTTTCATCCTGTTTGCGCAGGAGGCTGGTTCTCAGACAAAGGGCAAGGATCCTCTGCTGTTCAGAGTCCCAAGCGAGCCCCTTCCACCAAAGTGTGGTTAACTAGCGTCCAAAGTCAGTCACGACGTGCTTTTTCCAAAAGCAAGTGAGGACAAGGCCCACGTGTGGACTGGGCGCTTTCCGCCAGCGGAGGTGTCAGCAAGAGCAGGGGCGGAGGGATCCCAGGGGCGGAGGGATCCCAAGTCCGGAGGAAGCTCCACGTGGCCGGGAGCGCTCGCGCCACCTCCGGGCGCCCAGCCCCTCCTGCGAGCGCCCCTTCCCACACCAGCCAGGCCTCAGGGAGGAGTCCAAGAGCACAGCTTCCTTTGGAATTACGTGAAAACGGACAGTCCCACCTGAACTACCCCAACCTGCTGCCCTGTGGCTGACTCCCCCCCACCTCGCGTGGGCCCCTCCCCAGGGGCCCGTGGACCTGCGCCTCGCAGGCCTCGGTCCGGCTCCCCCCCGGCCACGATGGACTGAGAATGGTGTGCCTGGCTGTGCAGCGTCTCCTCCCCACGAGGACGCGGGCTCCGGGACGAGGGAGCCCGTCCCGCGGTCTCAGGGCCCACGAGGAACACGGCCACGAGAGCCCCAGGGAGGAAGTCTTAGACCAGTGTGGCGGATGCGGCCGGCCGCCGGAGGCCCCTCGGGACCGAGGCCCACTCCACGACGGGTATGGGTCCCTGTCGGCTCACGGCTAAGCTCCTGCGGGGACACCGGCAAGGGGCCTGCCTCGCCGGCTGCTCCACGTTGGAGGGCTGACGAGGTGGGGGTGCAAACCCACATTCCCGGGGACCTCCAGCTCAGAGAGGTGCTTTCGGAAGCGCCTGAGGAGGCAGCCCCTAACCTGAGGTTTGGGAATTGGATCCCCCCCCAACACTCTCACAGCGGACCTGAAGTCCCCAGGGTCCTGGAGCTGCAGTCACACGGCCGTCCAGCAGGGGGCGCCACGCAGGCCCGCCGGAGGACCCGGGGCTCAGACGGCCGTGGTAGGGTTGCTGGGGCAGCGCACAAATCCACGGAGGCCCAGGGGAGGCTGAGGGTGAGAGCCGGGGCCTCCCTGGCAGCCTGCAGGGAGACTCGTCTCCTGCAGGCGAAGGTCAGAAATAGCTGAGGGCCAGACCCAAAATCAATTGTGGGGGCAATGGGGCTCCAATTCTCAACTCAGGGAAGCTTGGGGGGATCAGAGACCAACCTGATGGGCAAAGGGAAAGGGAGAGGAGGGAGTGTGGGCCAGGGGTGCAGCCTTGAGGGACGCGGTGCAGAAGGGGCGAGGGCTGCACCTCGTGTTACAACACGGATGAGCCTTGAGGACATCGTGCCGAGTGAGACACGCTGGTCCCACACAGGCAAATACTGTAGGATTCCACTGGTGTACGTCCCCAGAGCGGTCGAAGTGACAGAGGCAGAAGAGTCTGCAGGAGCTGAGGCGACGGGGAGTTAGTGTTCAGCGGGCAGGGTTTGGGTCTTACACGATGGAAATGGTCCTGGAGATGGCTTGCACAACAAGGTGAATGTACTTAGCACTACGGAGCTGTACACTCAAAAACAAGTGTGACGGTAGCTTCTCCGTTACGTGTATTTTGCCACAGTTACACATTTTAATTTTTAAAAAACAACCCTCAGGTTGCTGGAGGGGAGGAGGTCGGGGGAGACGGGGTAACTGGGTGACGAGCATTCAGGAGGGAACGGGATGGAATGAGCACTGGGTGTTGTATGCAACTGATGAATCACTGACCTCTACCTCTGAAACTAATAATACACTATATGGTAATTAATTGAATGGAAATAAAATTAAATTAAATTTAAAGAAAAACTCTCAGAGGGGGTTCCTGGGTGGCTCCGTTGGTTAAGCATCCGACTCTTGGCCTCGGCTCAGGTCATGATCTCCGGGTTGTGAGACCCAGCCCAGTGTCCAGCTCTTTGACCCTCTCCCTCTGCTCCTCCCCCCGCCCACCCACCACCTCCACCCATGCTCTCGCTCTCTCTCCTTGGAATAAATAAATTAAATCTTTAAAAAATAATAATAATAATAAGGGGCACCTTGGTGGCTCAGTTGGTCAAGTATCTGCCTTGGGCTCAGATCATAATCTCAGGCTCCTGGGATCCAGCTCCACGTTGGGCTCCCTGCTCAGCGGGGAGCCTGCTTCTCCTTCTGCCCTTCCCCCGCTCAGGCATGCCCTCTCGCTCTCAAATAAATAAATAAAGTATTTAAATAATAATAATTAATTAATTAATTAATAGCATTCCTCAGGATAGTTCCATTCTTCACCCTATTTTACAGAAGAGAACACTGAGGCTCAAGAATTTATCCAGCATGGGGCCACTAGTCAACGGCAGGACTGGGCTGGGGTTCGCTCCAGGGTCAGCTCTCAGCAACCATATGTGACTACCTCGAAGTTACTGGCTCTTAACTGATTAGAACATTTCCCTTTCAATGACCCTGCAAGACGGAGAACTTCCCCATTTCTGGGTCCTTACTGAGACAGAGTCACCGGCATGATGTGCTTCTTCAGAAAGGCAATATTTAGCTAATAATTTCGACCTTAGGTCTCTTAACATTCACTTTGTTCAATCCGAATAGATAAATTTTATAAGTGCCCAACAATTACGATAAATATAAGACAGGTAATACGAGGCATAATGCCAGAGTCTGGAAGAAAGGGGGGCTACATCATGGAGTGTGGCCACTAAATGAGGCAGGCCCACCCCGGAGACTCAGGCGTCCACCTGCAAGAGGAGCATGGAACATTTTGAGATCAAAGCAATTGTTTTTATTGCAAGTGCAATGACATTTTACAAACAAACCCAAAACAATTCAACTTGCTGGGACTTAGTAGGCTCTCGACAAATGCTGAGTGCGCGAGGCTTGTCTTTGCCTGAAGCTCTCTTTGGGAACATGGGTTTGGCTGCGCGCAAGAGCTGACTCGGAGCCTGCATGGGGCCCGACAGCCAGCTCTGAATCCCAGTTAGGAACCAGGGACTATGCTTTCAGGGTATTCCCACTGTCCACTGTGGACTTTGCGTCTGAAGACAGGCTTCAGCTGTAACTGAGAAAAAGGAAACAAGAGTCTTCGAAATTTTCCAGAAAGAAAGGAGGTGGGATTCGACAGAAGAGCCAGGGCTGAGGTTCCTCTCCCACCTGCTAAGCTCACACCACGTCTCTTAAACACAACCGGGCTCCACTGGAGACACATTTTAGGTCTCCCGTACAAACTGAATAAAGGCTTCACGGGCCGCAAGAAGGTGGTTACTGAAAATGGGTCAATCTTTTGATGCTGATGAAAGATGTTGGTCCCCGGCGATAGGCATCCTCACACATACACACACCCACAGCACACATACACACACACCGCACACTCACACAGGCCCATGCAGCTGGAGGCCCAGAGCCACCAGGGACAGGTCCGCAAAAAGCACCTTCAAGGGCAGCTCATCTCTGGAGTTACATCAATGTGGCCTGAAATCTTGATGACCTGAATATTGAGGAGAGGGAGCCGTGGGAATCAAAGGGTTAAGAAAAAAAAAACACCCCTGGATAGGATGAGGTGAAGCTCATCCTTGGAAAAGGGGGAAATAATCTTATTTTCAGTGAATTTCAAACAGATTTGGAGAACACTTCTAAACCTAGAGCCCAAGTTTAGTCCCTAAGAATTAAAGAGCCTCCATTATCTTGGCATGGATGCCATCAAAAGTTGCCTCAAAGGGGCCACTGGATGATGAGTTCTGAGTTTTGGAAGTCCAGAGTCCTGAGCGAGGACAGAGAGGAGGACAAGGACAGAAGCTGGGGTCCAGAGTGGGAGGCAAGGGTACACAGTGTCCCCGTCTCAGGCACTGGGAGAGGGGCAGACTTTTCTCATCAGGTGACCGCCTCCACAGTAAGCATCCCCCACCCAGTGCTGCCTGGCGGCGCTGTTTCGGCCTCATTCAAGCCCGGGGCCTGTGGGCGTCAGAGGAGGAAGCCCCTGCAAAGGGTCCAGGTCCGGGTGGGGCAGAGGGAGCCCACCCGCCCAGCCAGGGTCTCCGCCACACTGCCCACACCAAATCCCTACTCAGTGGCGGCCTGAAATCCCACTCACGATGCACGCAGGGCCTTTAAACAGACACCCTTAGGAGGCTGTTGGTTTGCATCTAAATCCACGTGAGAAAGAGAGCACAGGAGTTAACAACCTGTACCCTGGATCATTTGTACCAGCGAAACAGAGCTTGGACAACACTTTCATTGCATCCGCCCCAACAGAAATAAATCACTTTTACGTCTTCCCTCCCAGTGTCCTCCCTTGGTGTGTACATTTTATATGGTTGTACACGTAAGATACATACCCCAAAATACACAAATTCTGCTCCGTCTTTCCCAATATCGCTGTGTCGACCTTATTTTGGCTTCACAGGTATATCCATGCCCATCATTTTATCTTTTTACCTTTGTAGCATCTGTGTCTTGCCGTGACTCCCAAAAGCCTCCAAATATCCAGTATGTTCAATCCCGTGGTGCATCTCCACCCCCGAGAGCTCACAGCTGTGTCCACCATGCATCATCAGGCTGTTTTCTGCAGTTTGTTCCTTGTTTCGCTGTCTGACTTTTGCTCTGTAGACTATTTCAGTTGTTCGTATTTTTGCAAAGATCTGGACAATAAATATAAGCATGGTAAATCCCCAGTGGTGGTTGTTCAAAATAGCATGCAACTCCTATTTACCTGATTGTTGAAGACAAAACCTGGGAAATGAAGAGAAGTCAGACAGAAATAATAACTTTGCAGTGAGAAAAATCCAGTGCTTTTGCTTTTTCACCGCTCGGGTCCTTGTTCTCCGTCTCTGTTAATATAGCCCCGATCACAGAGCAAGCCAGTCTCATCAGATACTAAACATCCTATTCAAAGTTAATTTTTTATTTTATACTTAGTAGTTTACAGAATTTAAAGCTATTGTTTTCTAATTGTAAAATGCTTATTATAATATATAAGTGCAGGTTAGACAGAGCTTTTTTTTTTTTAAGATTTTATTTATTTATTTGACAAATAGAGACACAGCGAGGGAGGGAACACAAGCAGGGGGAGTGGGAGAGGGAGAAGCAGGCTCCCCGCGGAGCAGGGAGCCCGATGCGGGGCTCGATCCCAGGACCCCGAGATCATGACCTGAGCTGAAGGCAGACACTTAATGACTGAGCCACCCAGGCGCCCCCAGGTTAGACAGAACTTATAGCTCACATATTCAAATATATGTAACATACTAAGTCCTCATTATGGACTGTATGAAGGGCACTGAAAAATAGAAACAACAAAACTCATGTCATTCATGTTCCACAGCCCAGAGAAAAGTCACTGTGAGGGTTCTGATGTTCCTTTTTGTTTTTCTGTTACACACATATTCCCACAAACACACTCCCCTAAAAACAGAGACTGTCAGGTTATGCACCTCATCTACAAGGGAGGTCCATTTTCTTCTCATGAATTTTCTTCTCATTAATTGGATTGCTGGGGCTGATATTCCACATCAAGGGCGGGGGGACTCAGGCGCAGCTGCTGGCTGAGCTTACCCTCCCAGCCACCGCAGAACAAGCTGTTAGGAACTGAGACTTTCCATGACCTCTTCCTGGCTTCTGATCCCGGTTTGGGGCTGGAAAGCCAAGGTCTGCCCAGACTTCTGGCTCTCCAGGCTCGGACAGTGAGAGGCGGGCTGACTGGAAATGTCTGGAGGGCCAGATCATTCCGGAAGGATGAAACAGGGATGCCTGTCAGCCCCTCACTGGAACCCTGATGACTTATCCCAACACTTGGGTGAGCGGGACCCTCACCCAGGGGTCAGAGACTTGAGTAGCCTCCATTCTGCTGACGGCAGATTTTAAGGCCACGGGAGCAGGAGCACCTTGTCTGAGGACCGGTCTGTTTCTGCCACAAATATTGTCTCGAGAGCCGCTGTCCGAAACCCTCCCCGGACTGACTGACAGTGGGTTCCTCACACAGGAAGCTGGAGGTCTCCATGACTCAGAAATACTGTTGGCAGTGAAAACTTTAATGAGATTATTTTCTAACAACGGCCCCTTTTCAAATCACCTAAGTAGTCTGGAACAACGGTCTTGTAGGGGTTGAACTTTGGGAGACCCACCTCTCCTTGTAACTGAGCAAACCCGAACTGTTTTCTAAAGCAAGGCTGTTGGCCATGTCAGACTGGGCCCAGGCGGAGGCGAGGTGGGCCCCTCTCTTCACGCACTTGGTCCTTGTAGGCATTGCCTCTTTCCTAACAGAGTCACGTTGGTAGCGTGAAATTGGCCACAGTGTGGGTATTTACACCATAAAAACTGGCAAATGCTACAAAATTTTTCCCCTTCAGAGAGTCAGCTGTTAAACTTTTACTAGCACACTCGCTGGAGTCATCCCGAGAAATGATTAGAACCAGTTCCTGGTGTCCTGGCAAAACACCAAGTTCTAAATGACAGATGAGTGCCCCTAGGCCGTGAATTCTCCTCTAGCTCTGCTAACACACGACCTTCTTTATAGGCCTAGAATCAAAGGCGGGGTGGGGGGGTGGGCGGGGCGGAGGGCAAGTCTTGAGAACAAGCATCATTTTGCAAGGCACCTGCTCCAGGTGAGGCATCTAGCAAGGACAATCTGTTCTCCGGCAAGGTAGGAGGCACTGCTTCTGCCAACTAGGAGGCTCCTGGGAACCTGGGGCTTTTGAAATCCTCAGCTCATCTCTCCAGTTGCCCACATCCATGGTCCAGGATCATTCCCCGTCCGACTGCTGACCTTGTACAGGGGACCTGTCAAGGCTGTGGCTTGGGGTCTGCTTTGTAGCTCTGTGAGCCTTGTAATCAGAGTCTCGCCTGGGTTCCGATAGTCTCCCTAGCGGCTGCAGAAGATGGGAATTTGCTGAGCTGCCATAGAGGCCACGGGCTTGCAGACCCTGTCTGAGTTGGGCACTGAACTGTCGCAAGCCTATCATTTGTTTTTCGAGGTCTCCAGAACGCACACAGGGAGCCGCCCTTCTCTGTGATTGGCATCATTACTGTCGTGGCCCCCTGCAGTCCTGCATCTTCTTGGTCCCTCGGTGCCTGGCTCTCTGCCGTGTCCCCATCGTAACTGACCACCGGTGAAAACTTACATCATTGCAACGCAGCTATCCCACTGCATGGTGGGTTCCTAACCGCGGTCAGCAAATTTTTTTCTGTAAAGGGCTAGGTAGTAAATAGTTTAGGTTTTGTGGGCCTTGTATGATCTCTGCAGCATATTCTTTGGCCTTCTTTTTTCCCCTTTACCTTTAAATAATGTAAAAACCATTCTTAGCTCAGGCGCCTGGGTGGCTCAGTTGGTTAAGCGACTGCCTTCGGCTCAGGTCATGATCCTGGAGTCCCGGGATCGAGTCCCACATCGGGCTCCCTGCTCAGCAGGGAGTCTGCTTCTCTCTCTGACCCTACCCCCTCTCATGCTCTCTCTCTCTATCTCATTCTCTCTCTCAAATAAATAAATAAAGTCTTTAAAAAAAAAAAAAAACAACCATTCTTAGCTCAAGGGCCATGCAAAACACTGGCCAAGGCTGAAGCCTGGTTGCTGCCGTCCCATTTAGCACAAGGAATGGGGCCCCTGTGGCTTGTAGACGGGTAGACCGTTCAAGCTCAGAATGAACCCCTGAGAGTCTGCTTTCTAGAACCATTTTCAGTATCCTGTGTATTAGTGTGGATTCCCTAGAAAACAGAGCCTCAAGATAGGCTTAAGGATGAATGCTCTAATCTGGAGGTGCAATGCCAAGGCAGCGAGAGTGAGGGACAAGGGAGGAAAATGCAAGAGGAGGCACTTTTCATGTGGCGTCTGCTTACTGATGGCCACGTGGGACAAAGCAGACATTCATCAGGTTAACGTGCTCGGCCTATGGGACTTCTCTGGTCTGGCTGAGTGAGAAACCATGCCCGGGATCTTTGCCCGCCAGAAGGCAAAGGGCAGGAATGGATGCCTGCCCTCCTGCCTCTCACTGGCTAAGGATAAAGCCTGCCCCACAGTGCTCATGGAGGAGAGGTGGGAAGAACCCAATAGCATTTATGACAGTGACTTTTCTGGGTAACAGTGACAGCTCGCTGGACTCTGAGGTCCGGCGAGCGCCAGGCGGTCTGGGACCCTTCCCCTCTCTGGCACTGTGGACGGGAGCACACTGTCCGAGATCCCCCAGAAGGGAGCAGAGGAGTCAGGGCCTCATTCCTCATTCTCGGCTCAGTTCCCAGGACTGATCCAGGGAGCAGAGAGGCCAGGCGAGGACTGGGTGGGCCCAAAGCGCCAGCACTCCCTGCTGGAATCCCAGTTTGATCCTGTCAGACTGTGGGGGGCTGGCTCTTCTGCTTCAGCTGCTGAGTCCTTCAGAGGGGCTAGAAGCTTTGCAGGGTGGGCCTCACAGGTGAGAAGGACAGGTTCTGATCTCCTAGGGACCCTCAGTCTTCCACGTGTCCCTCCCCCTCGTCTTCACCATCCCCCCTCCCTCCACAGCCCCTAACCTACTGCTGCCATTAGCCCACCCCCCTGGGTCAGCCAGCCCCCCAGGGTCCAGGGCTTGGCAGGCCATCCCTTCCCTTCTCCGAGCACTTTGTTCCCAAGCCACAGCACACAGCTTGGGAGAGGGGCAGGTCCTCCCTGCTCTGCTCCCCTTTCCTATCTGAGGCAGAGATCCGGGAGGACCGTCCCATCCCTAGCCCGCCTCCTGAGGAACAGAGCCCAAAGTGAAATCATCCATTGCTTTCTGAGTCCAGAGCATGGTGTCAGGGGGTCTCTCTGGACCCCCACCAGTTCTCTCAGGGTCTCATGGCCTCCGTGGGGTGTCTTAGTTTCTGTCCGCAGCCTGAGGGAACTGCCCCAGGACAGGTATGCCAAATTCCCTCGAGCACTCTTTCCAAGATGCAGGCAGGAATGCGAGCTGGTCCAGACCACTGACTCTGGCAGAGGCCCTGGGTTGGTCCCCACCACCTGCCATTCGCTCTGCTCGGCAGAACTGATATGGCGTCTCATCTTGCGGACAAACCGGCTTTCGGAGAGCTCCCAGGTGCTGGTGGTGGCAATGCCCGGGGGAGTCCATCTCTCCCCCGAGCAGCTGCATACTCCCACCCGTAAGGTCTCTTGGGGCCACAGCAGCTTTGATAGTGCCACGGGGGTGGGGGTCTCCTGTTTTCCCCTCCTCCTCCCTCATAGGGCCTGACTTATTGAGGAGCAAGGAGATGGGCCTGCGGCAGCCCTCTCCCCAAGCTCTCCTTCGCTGCGGGACCACTGTGTGCCCCGAGGCTGCCGGGCTCCTGCCTTTGCACCTGGGCTCAATCCTTTGCACCTGGGCTCCTGCCTTTGCACCTCAGCCCAGTGACCCACCAACCACCCCTAGAGGGGGTGGCTCCCACCCTAAGAGTGATCTAGTCAAACCCCTTTGTTCCTTCCCAAAAGCTCTGGTCTGGGGACAAGTGGTATCTTTTCCACATTGGGCAGCCAGGAGAAGCCAGTGAGTCAGGGCAAACATGGCAGGTAACATATTGTGAGGCACAGGATAGACTTCACTGGAGGAAAAACCTACAGGCAGAGACTGAGGCAGAATTCACAGGGCCCTGTCATCCCAGGACGGGCGCTGTGAACCAGCATGGCTGCATAGACACGTGGTGGGTGTTAGGAACCCATGAAAGACCTGCATCCCAGCTGTCTACACCTGTGAGTCCTTTAGCTATTTGAAAAGGAGTTAGGAGGGTTCAGGCAGCACCTGGCCAGCCACGTCATAGAGATTTTGGGTGGGGAGGATGTTCAGGGGACCAGAGGGACATTGGAGTTTGGACTCTGGTCACCTGGTTCCCAGACCCCGCAAGGGCGGGGCGGGCAGGTGGCCATGAGATCATTCCATAGACAAAGGTTGTCTCTCCTTGGTGACGTAAGACGACTCCACCCGATTCCTCGGTGCATGGTGACATCAAGGGTGTCTTTGCAAAGGGACAGTGGGGACCTGGACACAGTCCTTATGGAGTTGTGAGGATTAAATAAGAGCACACGCGTGAAGCGCCCAGCATGGTGCCTTACACGGTAAGCACGTGCTGACTCACAGCTTGTCGCAGGCTAGGGGCGTCCCGAGGCCCGTGCCCACCCATGAGCATGCAGCCCAGACCTCAGCCTCCTGAAGGACCCGACGCCCTGCTGGGGAGGGGCCTCATTTGTCCCCTAAATCCTGACACTGCCCCAGGACCTCGGTGGTTGGGGGACGCCTTCCGGGCGACCCCTGGAAGCCAACCCCAGCACCGCTGGCCGAACCAAACTGACCTGACAGCCTTGGGGCCCCACGGCGGGCCTGCACCGTCCAGTAGCGTGGCCTGCCAACCAAGGAGAGAGACTTCCACCCTCTGAAGACAGAGGCACCTCAGACATGGGGTCACCTTGTACACAAGTGGCCTTGTCGGAATGCCATCTTTCCTTGGGCCCCACCAGGAGACTGAGGGATATTGGTGGCCCAGAACCTTCAGGGGGTGGGGGAGGCGCTCAGGCTGCCAGAGACCAGCTGACCCCTAAGTCAGCCCTCAAGGTCCGGAGGCAAAGATCCGGCTACACCTCAACCTGCCCACTGCCGCCCCCACCTCCCAGCCCAGAGGGGACACTTTTCTTCTCACCTCAGTCCTTGGGTTTTCTTTTAATGGCCTCATGACTAGGAAGTTTGAAGTTTTAGTCCTTTCTCAAGTGACAGGCTAGCCAACATTGTTTTGGTTTCAGTTAAAACCATGTCTTTTCTT
>NC_138371.1:2414563-2477913 GCF_054177405.1 Leptonychotes weddellii
GGGAGGGGGCGGGAAGGGTGTCTAGGTGTCAGTGTCAGAGAAACGAGAGGAGGGCCACTATCACCTTGGAGTGTGAGCAGCACAGCAGGCCTCCCAGGGCTTCTGTGGGAAGGGCTGTCCTGATGAACTTTATTTGCCCCAGTTTGCATCTGGGTCTGACAAAGTTGCATACACATCTTGTCAAGGAGAAGGAAAGAAGTGGCTCCAACACAGGAAGTCCTGAGTGTGGGTTTGACCGCAGGAAGAACAGGACCAATGGAGGGAGATGCCAGAGGCCCCTTCTGCCCTTCAGAGCCCAGCCAGCCCACCCTCCCTGCTGGGGCCCTGCATTCTCAGAGCCTGCTGCAGCTGAGCTGCCTTGGAGGCTGCATGCTGTTTCATGTCCTAAAAGCAGGTCTCAAGCCTCCAGCCGGTCTGAGAGGAAGTTCCACTGTCTCCTGGTACCTTGAACAGAAACCTCAGGCTTGACCGGCCCCAGACAATGCTTACTGAAAGAAAAATGGCCACAGCCAGGATGCTCCAGATCCAGCACCGTCTCCCAGAGCCCTTCGCCCCTGGCCCGTGTGTCTCTGGGGCTTGTGCCTTCTGAAAACCTTCCTTTTCCAAATGCCTTTCGGTGCCCATCTTCAAGCGCCGCGTCCTCCGCGGGCCCTCTGCGGATAACTCTGGCCTCCATTAATTTATGATCCACACCGCCCAAACGACTATTTACGTTCCCTCTTCAGGAATAAGCCGGTCCTTTTTCCCTAATGACGTGGTTGGGAGCACCTCATTTATTTCTTTTGCACCTCCTCCTGGTAAAAATGACCCTATTTGCTGAATCAAAAACTGCGACACGTGATCTCAAAAAGAAGAAAGGCCACTTGGAAGCTGACCGTCCCGGCAGATGTGGAACGAGCGTGGAGCTCGGAGGCCCGCTGGACTTGCACCGGGCGCTCCTGCCCCGCGGCCTCGGCTCGGTCCCCGGGCAGCTTCAGCGCCCAGTGGAGAATGAATGGGAGTGAGTAAATGAATGAATGGTAATGAGTGAATGAAAGAGGTCCGCAGGGAGTTTCTCGCGGGGGCGCGCCTCGGGCCCGTTGCCGAAGGTGGCAGCCTTCCAGGGCCTGGGCCTCAGCGAGCGTTCGGTGCCCGGCCAGCGGGACCGAGGTGCCCCGGAGCCGGTCCCCGCCCGCGCCCAGCTCCCCCGGGCCCGCGGTGGTACGCGCCACTCGGCGCTCCCGAAGCCCGCGGACGCCGGCAGTCTTGAATGGAAGGTGCCGAAGCCGGAAGTGGAAGGGACCACGCGGGAGGACGAGGAGGGGGTACGAGCGCTTCGCGTCTTCATTGAGGAACCGACGCGGTGAACATGGAATTCCATGTGCGTCTTATGTAAAGAGAGCGACGGGCGCTGCAGCCAATGGACACGCGGTGCTCGCAGGCCCGGCCCCCCCAGTATGCAGATGAGGCTGCGCTTCGGCCAATAGCGGCAGCCGGGGGCGGGCACGGCGCGCGCAGTCACGTTTTCCACTATGTGACAGCGGCGGCGGCGCTGCGGGCTACGGGCGGCTGGCAGCGGCGGCGGTGGGGTGGACGGACGGACGCGCGGACGGACGCGCGGACCGGAGGGGACGCGGCTCGGTGAGGGCGCAGCGCAGCGCGGCGGGCGCGCGGGGTGGGCACACGGGCCGGCGGGCGCCAGGCTGGGGCGCCGGCTGAGGTCCGGCAGCCCGGCTGGCTGGTTACGTAACCGCCCGGGTGGGCCTTGGGCCGGGCGGTCTTGGGGTCCGGCGGACGGGCTCCCGGCGGGAGGCGGCGGCTCCTGCAGCCCACTGAGGCGTGATCCCAGAGTTGTCTGCCATGTGACTCCTTCTCCGCTTAAAACCGGCCTGGGGGGTGGGTGGGGTGAGTACTGTTACCCACATTTTACAGATGGAGAAACTGAGGTCCAGAGAGGTTAGGTAACTTGTGTAAGGTCATGGAGCTACTGAGTGACTACCACACGGGACTGTCCTTCTCTAGATGATTTTCTTTGGACCCTCCCACTCCTCCCTGCGCCCCATGGGGAGAGGGTCCGGGAAGACTAAGGCAACTGAGGTTCAGTGCAACTGTCCCTGGGAAGATGCAGGACCCCTTGGGGAGCTGGTTTCCTGCTCTGAGGCCAGAGAGCCAAGTCTCAGGCTGGGGAAGGGCCATTGATGGGCACTGGTCTAGGAGCGTTACCCGGACAGCCCCACGGGTCCTGTGGACTGGGTGAGCAGAGAGACAAGAAAGTTCCTGTTCCAAGCCAGGCCTAGAACCCTGTGGGCAGGGAGGTCCCACCCAAGGTTCACCCCCTTTGCCTCCCCTGGACCTCCCTGTATTTATTCCCTCACCCCAGACTGAGTAGAAGGGGGTCCCACTTTGTGATGCAGTAATCACACCATCTTTTGAGGATGTACCTTGACTGCCAAGGCCCAGACATGGACCAGGGGCGGGTAGTGGCCTGCTTAAGTGCTCCAGGAAGGCCAGGTAAGGGATGAGAACCCGGTTGCCAGAGTTTCTGTAACCTACACAAAAGAAAGCAGTTTGGAAAGCTGATTCATACAACAGAGCCAGAAGGTACCCTGGAAATCATCCAGGGTAATACCTTGGCTTGACAGATTAGGAAACTGAGGCCCTGATACCTGCTGGGCATACACTATGGCAGGACCAGGCCCAGGCCCTGGTTGTCTCCAAGGTCCTTCCATCATCCTGTGGGTCTTGATCTGGGTCAGGATGAGCTTCAGAGGTTCTGCAAAAGCCTGCAATTGGGTGCTGAATCTGAGTGGGCTAGAATTTGGGGGAGGAGCCCCAGGTCCCCCAAATGTCAAGAACCCCAGCACCATGGTAGAAGCCCCTCGATGAATTCTGCTCACCTCCCGTGTCTGATACTGGGGGCCACTGTCTGCTCCCTGGCTGCAAAGGGGAGACACCCCACCCTCTAGCCCCATTTGGGGTTTCTTGCCCCGGGCTGGGTTTGGCTGAGAATGAACAGGGCTCTATCTGAGGGCTTTAACTGGAAATTTGAGTTCTTGCATACAAGGTTAATCACTTCTTGTAAGATGTATGAGTAGAATGAGGAAAGGGGCTCCTCTTTTCTTAAGTGGAAGCTCTGTGATATGCCAGCGCCGGGATGGCACTGTGGGTGTCCACAGTTATCTGTCACTGGCATCTTGGTGTGATTCACCGGTACAGAACTAATGCAGCCTGGCTTTCTGTGGAGGCTGGGGTGCTGGGCAGAGAGGGGTGACTCAGCCACCCCTCTGGGCCTCAGTTTCCTCGTCTGCACGGCAGGGCTCAGATTGGGCAATCTCCCGGGACTTTTTGGATTCTGGTTACTCTATGGATGATTTCCTCAGGCCCCTGCACAGGGGACAGAGGTGTCTGATGTGACTTTAGGTCACATGATGTTCCCCTGTGAGGTACATCTGCCATGTTTCGAAGGAAGCAGCAAAGGTTCCCCTCATTTATGCTGTTTCTCATGCACACACTCAACTTTCAGAAAAATACTGGTGGGCGTGGCTCTTTTTTTAAGTGGTGATGTAACTTCACCGGGCCTCAGCAACCACAGGCTCTGTTGGGTCACTGAGTGGCTGGCAGGACCTCTCGGCATTTAGTCAAAAGAAGAGAGGGACGCTGAAAACTGCCTTCATGGGCAAAACCAAGAGGAGACACATAACCCCTCCACTGTGCATCTGCTCTGTGCCCCCGCCCCCTGGGAAGCTGGCCCACCTGCAGACCCAGCAGAGAGTCAGGGGTGTCTGGACAGGAGCCTCTGCCCCCTGAGCTACTTTTTTAGCCTGTGGTTTGAACTCTCTAAGCCCCACGTCTGTAACAAGCTTGTTACTGTGCTTCCTAGTCTAGAGGGAATCAGAAGCAGTAGGTGAGCAGGCAGCGAGGACCAGTCACGGGCATTATCAAGGCAGGCAGCCGTGGAGGGTGTGCCAGTCCTGAGTGACCCTGGGGGCTCCGGGGGCTCCTGCTGGGCGACAGGGAATAGTGGGAACAGCTTAGCTGTTCACGGGCACTCAGAGTAGCTCCTTCCCTAGATGCTGAAGCCAGGAAGCTGACGTTTTTGCCTTATCGCTGTTTGAAATCTCACGCTTATGCGTATTTGAGGCTTTGGAAACAGAGTTGAGAGAATCCAAAGGAGTCTTAGTGAGGCCGAGACATGCATCTCTCCTGCCTTCTTCCCTTCCATATTTGGACGGCGTTTTCCTCAGTTACCCAGCTGTTGCCATGGAGAGCGCGGGTGTTTATTTAGCAGGACGAACATTTTCTCCAGATTACAGCAGGCTGGCCTCAGGGAATTGGCTCCTACCAGGAAGGAGCAAACACGTTACAATATTTGGGGCTGTAAAATACCATGGGCTCTGAGACACAGAGTCCAGACTATGGAGCCCTGTTTTGTAAAGTGTGAAAACAGACAGAATTCACCAGCCTGTCAGAAGTCAGGCTGGTGGTGACCCTGGGGGTGCATGATGGCTGGAGGGCCACCAGAGGCCTCGGGGACTGGTAGGGTTCTGCCTCCCCAGCTGGATGCTAGGTACACCAGTGTACTCAATTTGTGGGCATAGATCGATTGAAGACTTCTCTGGATCTTATACTTCTGTTTCAAAAAATTGATCACCTCAAGCAATTGAACCACACATGTACCGACTTCTGATTTCCACAAAGAAATGTGGTAAATCCCCCTTCGGGTCACGGGCATTGAGCGTGAGAAGCCCTCACCTGTCCCGGAGTCCTGGCGGTGGTAGTGGAGGGTGGAACTGAGGACCAGGCTGTGCTTTCATTCCCAGTGTTTTCCACTATTGATCATGGAAACTATGAATACATGTGAAAGTAGAGAGCATGGCATAATGAACCCTTATGAACTCATCAGCCGGCTTTAACGAGCTGGCTCTCAGCCCCTCTCCTTCCATGCCCCCTCCCACTTCCTCCCCCTCCTGTATCATTGGGAGGCCCACCCCAGACTGTGATCTCATTGTGGACTGTACTTTCTAAATGTTCCTCTGTCCAGTCAAGGCAACCCTCACTAGTAAGGCGTGGTCACATGACCAGCAGCAGGGTCCAAGCTTAGCTCCCTCCCTTCAGTCTGCCCATTCTCTGGGGCAGAGCCAGAGGGCGGACGTCTGCCCAGGGGGCAGCAAGGGGACTCTAGGGACAGGTGCACCCCAGCTTCCCGAGCAGCCCCCTTTTCAGCCTGGCTGTCCTTTCCTTTCTGGGGCCCCTGGCACCCCAGACTATGAGCACCTCTTCCCGGGGGTGGAAACAGGTTTGCCCAGGGATCCCCGGGGTCCTGGCAGTGCGGGCACAAGCCGCTGCTCCATAAACCTTTGTGGAAGGCAGGAGGCAAAGCCTGCTCTGATGAGCAAGTTGGTTTTGTCAACTTGGCAAAATAAGGTCGGTCCATTAGAGCCAGTGGTGCTGAGCGATGCAGTTTCTGGAATGATGAAGTTTCAGGTGGTTTGGCTGGTTTGTTGTTTCACATTTCTGCCATGCTTGTCTGGCCCTCTTTGCAAAGATTTATCTTCTGCCTAAGGTAATCTCGTGACTTCTATTCCACGAATCCTACTCAGACTTGCTCCCAGGGTCCGGGAGGGTGGTAAAGCTGGGAGTTCTCTGAGGAGCTGACAGACAAGCCCCTGGGGCGTGCATGGAAGCAAAGTGTGCGATGCCTCCTTCCAGGGAATGTCTTTATTGCCTGAGTTGGGGGTGGCTAGCTGAGCTCCTTGTCCTTTAAACACAAGCCAGAGACAGCTCTGGTGGCAGTGAAATATCTTCTTTAAAAGAATTATTTTGTTACCCCATCTGTTTTTCTGTAGTGATTGGCAGTGATGATAAAAGCTCAGCCTTTGTTGGCCATGACTGCATTCCAGACACTTGGCACAGACTGTCACTGAGCTCTCCCGGCAACCCCCAAGAGATACGGGTGCTGCCACCTCGCTAGAGGAGGAAACAAGGCACAGGAGGCTCAGGGACTTGCCCGAGATCGCAGGGCCAGGAAGCAGTGGAGCCCGCTGGTGCCCTTCCCATCCAGGGCGGCTACGTAACCCCTCAGCCTTCACATCTCACTCACAGAGGCTGCTTGTCTGGGGAGGGCTGTGGGATGACATGGCTGATGTGCAGGGTACTGGAGAGGGAGAGAATGCCCTCGCCCCCCTCGGGGCAGCCCCTTGGCAACTCTACTGAACTGGAGACCCCTAAGAGGTCTCCTTGCTTCCACCTTGTCTCCACCCCATAACCCTGTTAGAGTTTTAAGTCGGATCTTGTTGCACAGAACTCAGTTTCCCCTCTCACTTAGAATAAAGCCAGAGTCCTGCCTCTGCCCCTGTGAGGTGCCCCATATCACCCTCCTCTGCCTTGCCCACTCTGCTCCAGACTGGTCCATCTTCCTCAAATGCCCCTGCCTCAGGACCTTTGTTCTTGCCCCCCCCCGCCCCGCCCAGCCTAGAATATTCTTCGTCCAGCACCTTCCTGGCCCACTCTTTCATTCTCTTGTTTGTCTTCGCTTGGGTTCTCTTAAAAGCAGAGTCTGGGCTGACACTTATGGCTAGCATTTCACTGGGAGGTGCAGTCTCAGGCAGCAAGAATGAGGGAATAGGCAAGTAGAGAAGGCTGGGATGCAGGATGGTCTCTCAGCCCATGGGGGCCTCATCAAAAAGCTCATCAGAAAAGACAAGGACAAAGAAGGAAGGATAGAAAGAAGAGCTTCCGAAATCCATCCCAGGGAGGGATGGAGGGGTGGATTTACCTGCTGACCTGTCCTCTCTCCCATCCCCCATGGCCAGAGTTCACCCCAGGAGAGTGTGTTCTCCCTCCGGGCCAGTTGCTTCACTGGGCCCTTTGGCAGCAGCTGGGGAGGCAAGGGCCCACCCCCATCGTGCCAGGCTTCATCTAAGGCCATGCGTGGCCAGCACGGCCAGAGCCTCCGGGCTGCCTCAGGTGTGAAGCCGTGAGGAGCAGGTCAGTGTATACCCAGCCGTGGCTGCAGACCTGCAGGAGAGTGAGGTCAAGGGGCTGTGAATCAGCACCACACACGGGGGCTCAGGCACAAGGTCAGATGGTGCCCGTACGCTCGCCTTCTCTGGCGGCGCTCTCAGCCTCGCCCGCACAACACTCCTCATCCCCTGCTCTGTTGCTTTCCCCGTGGCGCTTAGCATTCTTCTACTGTCTATGCCATTCCCTTGTGGATGATCTGTTTTCCCCACTGGAACGTAAGCTCAGAAGGGCAGGAAGGACGTCCGTCCCATTCTCTGACGTCCACCAGCCCGAAGCGCCATGTGCTGAAGGAGTGAGCTAATCAACAGAAGACGGTGTCCAGCCCTGCCTATATGCTGTCTGTCCCACTGTTGTTGTTCTTTATTGTTCCATAACTTGTTCCTTTGTGTCCTAGAAGCTCCCTCTATCAATGTGTCTTGTCTCCCTGTCTTTAGTAGGTACTTAGTATCCCCTAGCACAGATGTCCCAGGCTTTATGTCGTTAACCATACGTGCTGGGCTCTGGGGATACCGCAGAGGACAACTAAAGCTCCAGCAGATCAGGTGGAGTCCAGCGGTCAGCACCATGGAGGACAGGAAGCCAGGCGAGGGATGTGGGGGCAGGTAGGGGAGAAGTCAGTGCTGTTTGTGCAGGATGGACAAGCTGTCTGCAGGATGAGTCCCGTGGGCACCACGGAGCAGCAAGTGCAAAGTCCCTGGGGTTGGAGCTCAGTGTCAGGGCCGAGGAGGCAGGCCACAGCAGGAGATTCTCAGGAGGCAGCCAGGGAGGCCTCGTAGAGCTGTAGACCCTCGTGCAGACTGGGGCTGTGTTCTGAGCCAGGCGGAGCGGAGGACTGGGGTGGGGCCAGGTGAGGCACAGGCCCCGTTTGGAAGTCGAGGCTGGCCAGGGTGCCCATGGTGGATAGGGTGCCTGAGATGGGATGCCAGTAGCCTCCCTGCAGATGGTCCTTTGGTAGTTCTGTTACTCCATACACCACGTTCATGGGTCTTTGTACGCACTTACAGGCATTCCTGGGGAGTGGAGGGGCCTCCTAGCAGGGGGAAGGGTGAAGATTCTAAATGGTCCTGGACATGCCCAGAGTCCCGTCCAGAAAGACCGTTAGTGACCACAACACACGAAGTCCCCCACCCTGTGGACAGTGGATGCCGTCAGTCCTGTTAATTTTCGGTGACCTCATTCTTGGCGTTTTCCTCACGAGTAATGAGGTTGGACATCTCTCCAGGTTTATGGATCTTTGGTTTTTTCCTTTGTGGGAACAGCCCATTCTTAGTCTTTGGTCTCTTTCTTTCCAAACGTGAGCATTTTCCGTGCTCTCACTGAGTCAGCTAGAACATCCCTGAAATGTTAAAAAAAACAAACAAGCAATCCAGCAAAATGAAGACTGAGGAGTAGACTTGCTTGTTTTGTTCCTGACTTTGGTCAGGTGTTTTGCTGTTCTGGGGTTTTGGGTTCTCTGTGAGTCAGGACCCTGGTAACATGCTGCTCTCTAAAGCCGTGATGAGCAGGTATGCTCCACTGAGATTTGCTCCCTTTGACCACAGCTGTGGAGACTGTCTTCCGCGTATCACCTCTGTGGACTGTATCTTCTGCTCAGGACTCAGTGACTTCCCATCCTTTGTAGGTAACCTGTTTGTTTTTCCTGTTTGGATGTGGGTAGAGTTTTTTTTTCCCCTTGAAAATATCATTTTACATCGGGACATCTCTAGGCTTGGATCTTCACGTACCTTTGTGTGCTGTTCAAGGAGTCCTTCGACTGGCGGTTGCAAATCTCTTTGGCCAGGATGGTTTTCTTGGTGGGTATCTTTCATGAGAGTCTCTGTTTCACTGTTGTGGTGTCTCTTCCAGAAAGAGCTATTACCCGCGGGTAAAAACACGGCTCTGATGTCATTGCTCTTTCCCTTGGTGCTTCTCAAAGTTCCTTGCACTCCTCCTCCGCATTTCTGAGGTCATCTTCTTCGTTTCTGACTCTGGACTTGGTCTTCCTGATTCTTTACTCGAAGGTGGCATTTTCATCTCACTCTGTGGCTTCAGCTCATCCTTCATTACTTGTTTCCTTGAATCCCCCATTTCTCGATTTTTATTTGTGCTACGGAGTAAGTGCTGTCCCAAGTCTGCTGGTCCCCCATGCCATGCAGGCGTGTCCCTCTGGTCTTTGCTGCACATCTTTTCAGGGGACTCGTGTTGGCTTTTTCCCGTTTGTTGGCTCATGAACAAGACAAGGTCTACTGCGACCTGTTGTTTTCCAGAGAGTAGTGTGGTTGGATTCTCCAGGGGTCCCCATCTTCAGGAGCAGGCAGGCGCAGGATCCAGGGCTGTCACCTGCCTTGTGTGGCCACTGACCTGTTTCCTCATTCGCAGGCTAGAGCGGACAGTGGTATGCTATGTGGTATCCAGTGGTCAGTGATCACAAGGGTTACGTGGAACAGTGAGTGTGTGTGGTTGTTGGCATCAACCAGGTGTCTGGTCTGTTTCTCAGAGCACACGGAAGCTGTGGAGCACGTTCTGCCCCTGGAGACAGCTCAGTCAGGGCACTGCTGCTGGGCCCTCCGATCTTCTGTCCCCTGCTCAGTGCCCAAGGCTGGCCTTCCAGGACTGAGCCAGTGGGTCCCCTTGCTTTCTGGCTTCCTGACCACTGAGGTCAGGAGGAGAGAGAAGCCAAGGGTTTACGCCCCCCCAGCTCTGTTCCCCCAAATTGCAGGTTGTCTGGGTTCGTTTGGTTTCAGTAACCCTTCTTCCTGCCCTCCAGGACCAGGGTGATAACAGCTTCCCCCCTCCCACACCTGCCTAGCTTCCAGGCCCAGACATCTTTTGCTTCGAGCTGGGACCCTGAGGAGACACCATCCTGGGTCCTCCTCTCCCGGGGACATCTCTCTCCCCACCCTTAGGCTCCTGGGTGAACCCCTCCCACCTTGCATACTCCCTGTCTGCTTATCCCCATGGTTGTCTCCCGGAATTATTGCAGAAGCCTTGGGGCTGGTATGGCTCTGACTTCAGCCCCTCTCCACCCTCTTGCCCCTAAACACCAAAGTTAAAGTTTCTACGTAGCACAGTGGTGACGACCTGTCCAAATGCAACAAAGTTCATTCATCTGGTACTGGCCTGGTGCTGCCCCCACCCCCTGCTCCCCACTAGCACCACCCCATGCTGCTGTCAGGGCTCCCACCCACTCGGCCCTCTTCATAGGCAATGCCTGCTTCACAGCCTCCTCTCTCCCTGAAGTCTCCCCTGCCCGCAGCCTGGTCTTGGGGTTCCCCCTGCATACAGCCTGCATTTGGGGTCTCCTGCAGCTCATGATGGGGGGAAGACCTCCCCATCACCTGGGGAGATTTGTAAAATGCATGTTCCTAGGCCCTGCCAGCCATTCAGTGGGAATCTGTGTTTTCCCCAAGGCTCCCCACGTGCTGGGAGGTGCCCACTGATGCTCTTGTCACCTCCGACTAGGCCATCAGAGGTGTGATGCCTGGGGGCTATGGCCGCGGGATTCACCTGCCTTCCTAATTCATGGCAGCTAGGAGCTCAGTGAGGAAGAACAAAGAATACCGCGACTGACCCTGACTGGTACAGACCCTAACGTGGAAACAGATCCCAGCACACATCCCACATGGTGGCTGTGGGACCCCCTGCACTCGCCAAGGCCTGACGACGTTTCTCTCTTTCCCAGCTTCGTTGTGGAGCCAACATGAACAGATACGCCGAGTACCCGCCCAGCCACGGTCACCCCGCCCAGGAGCCCGAGGAGCCCGAGGAGCCCCGTGGAGCCCCTCTCCAGGAGGACGTGCACATGAGCGGCGGCTCTAGCGGAAACGAAACCAACGAGAACCGCTCCCCGGGGCGGGATGCGCGGGGCGGCGAGGAGCTGGGGATGCTGGTGGGGCCGTCCGTCATCCCCCCGGGGTAGGTGCGGCCCTCGGACGGCTGAGGCTGGCCGCTTGTCTGTTTTCTCAGCATCTCATCCCGTTGTTTGATAGCTTTTGCGGTCTTTAAATCTTGATTCCGCTGTTTTTCAACACTTAAAAAAAATCTCATTAACTGAGAACTAAAATTTACTATAACGATGCCGCTGTTGATGTTGACTCTCTGATTGCCGATAGATAGATACCGAGTGAGTATAGCAAGATCTCGGGAGCAGACAAGCCCGTGGCCCCGCTAGGAGCCGGGGTCTATACAAAATGAACCTGCTCTGTCAGTCCTTCTCCCGGTCCCTAAAACTTGAAAGTTTTATGCTCCGGCTTTATCTTAACCTTATATTTTTCGTAATTGTCTTACTACGTGTGGGATAATCTGGATTGTTGTCCCTGGTTGGATGAGGGGATGGTTGGAACATGCAGCCCTCTGAGTCTGGCCTTTATTTCTCGTGCTCACAGTCCCGATGCCTTTGGCCTCATGATGGCCAAGTCCGAACACAGCATGTCTGCAAGCGGCTGCAGGTAAGGCCGGTCACACGTCCCTTGATTTACGGTCTCAGAGAAATGGAGACTTGTTACTGGAGGTTAGTTTTGGGGTGATGTGACATTTTGCAAGCCTCCGCTAGAACCTGTCAGTCCGCGCAGCTGTCTCGGTTGTGAGCCGGCCCTGCCCGCTCAGACACCAGCTGCTCAGGGCCCCTTATGATGCCCCGGATCTGGAGCCCCTCCAGCCCCATCTGCGCAGGCCTTGTCTGCATCCTAGACATGTTCATCTGGAACGTTCCTCCCCCTTTTTAGGTGTTGGTAACAAAGGTATCCTTAATTTCACATCCACAGACATTTTTTCTTTCTCTTTTTTAAAAAGATTTTATTTATTTGAGAGGGAGAGAGAGAGCATGAGCAGGGGGAGGGCCAGAGGCAGAGGGAGAAGCAGGCTCCCAGGGAGCCTGACTCGGGGCTCGATCCCAGGACCCCGGGATCATGACCTGAGCCAAAGGCAGATGCTTAACCGACTGATCCCCCCAGGGGCCCCCACAGACATTTTCGTATCACCACAGGAGCAAACTCCAGCTCTCAGGCCTGGGTGCGTGGGCACCTGGCTGTCTCATCCTGACACCTGATTTCCAGCATTCTTTCTGCACCCTCTGCTCTAAACAGGAAGGGCCCAGCTGTTTTATCTTCTTCCCATCTCTGTACCCTTAAGTTGAGAGCTCCTCCTTACAAGTCTTTCCTGTCTGAGGTCTTGCCGTGTTCCTCATTCACGTTCCGGCCACAGGAAACCAGTTTGCTGTCCTCTCTCATCTCCATCACTCGATCCTTTTCTGTCTGACACAGGGCAGGAAGGCCCAGCCCTGAGGGGCAAAGCCCAGCTCCAGCCTGGGGTGCAGAGAGCCCAGGGGAGGGACTTCTGCAGCCCTCAGTTGGGCGAGCGCAGTGGTTCTCAGCTGGAGCATTCCGTCTCCCCACAGGAGATGTGTAGCAGCATCAGGAGACATCTTTGGTTGCCACACTTGGCGAGGGTGCTTCTGGCCTCTGGTGGGGAGAAGGCCAAGGATGCTACATGTCCCGCAGTGCTCCACAGAGAACCACACAGACCGAGACGTCCTAGTGGCCTGGTTGAGAAGCAGGACTAGAGGCTCAGGAAGGAGGAGTCAGGAAGCTAACGTGTGATCGCCTCTTTCTTTAATGCTGTAACAGCGAGCGGTCCACCAAAGCAGATGCGCACAAGGAGCTGATAAAAACGCTGAAGGAGCTGAAGGTCCACCTGCCAGTAGACAAGAAGGCCAAGGGGAAAGCCAGCATGCTGGCCACCTTGAAGTACGCGCTAAGGAGTGTGAAGCAGGTGAAAGGTACGTCGGCCTATGTATTTGTTCCGAACTTGTAGAAATAACTTGGATTGTGTCAACTTTCTAAAACCCACCCCAGAAATTGCAGGAGGAAATTCTAGAAGGCTTAATTCTTTACAACTTTTCTACTGTACTTCTGGAAAAAAAAAAAAAAAACAGGTAGAAAACCAGCTGATAAAAAGGAATGTATTTATGGCGTAAAGGTTTTGTGCTCTGGGCTGGGGTCAGGTCATGGTCAGGAGAGCCCAGCATCCTCCAGGCTCAGGCCGGAGTTGAACTGGAGTTCACTGAACTGTGTGAGCAGCTTGGCACGGAATTTAAGCAAAACATCCCATAGTGTTGAGCTGAGGGCTGGTCGCTCCTTTGAAAAATAACAAGAGGAGATACCAAGGAGGCTGTTGCCAGATCTTATCCTTACAGGACAATACTTTAGCGCTCCTGCATTTAAGACCTTGGGCAGTCCGTTTCTTGTTTGTCTAGAAAGGCGTGAATTTCCATCGAGGTTGTCTTCCAACCAGGAAGCCATGCAGAGCGCCTCCTTCCATCACTGGGGCACTTCCATCACTAGCAAGACCTCCACGGGCCACATTCTGTTCCCATTTGTGGGCATGCTTGGGCCGTATTATTAGGTGACAGAATATGTAAGAGCTTTTAGGACTGTCCGTAGTCTAAGGCTTTCACCTGAGAACACGTGTGCAGAAGTCTTCGTAGATGCAGTGCAGGAGTCTATGAACAAACACTGCAGTTTCCAACATATTTGCATCATCAGGCTCAGATGCTTGACATTCCAATAAACTCCGAGTCTTCCTTCCTTCACTTGTTGCTGCAGCTGGACTCCCACTGAGCAGGTGCTCTGCGCCCCCCTCCCGATCTCCTGGGTCTCAGGTAACTGCAGGTGCCTCTGACTCTAGGACAGGTAGGAACACACAGCCGTGGAGGAGGTACCAGCATTTCTAGTGACTGCTGGGTGAACTCTTCTGCAGACACCCATCCCTGGGGGCTTGGGTCGTGACCCCTGCATTTGGGGTCATCTCAGGATGCTTTAGCTCTAGGCAGTCAGAATGTTCCGTGCAGCCTTGCCTTTTGGTCTGTTGCTGGGAATGGGGATGTGAGCTTTGAGAGTTTTTAAGTTTCCTCCAGTGTGTCAGAGGAAGCAGCAGGAAGCTTGGAGGGAGTATCCACATGTGCATTCCTGATCTTACAGCAGCGAACACTCAGGTGAATCCTTTCTCATTACACGGGAAACCACCCCCTCCTGCACTTTGAGGAATTTCTTAGCTGTTTTGGTCCCTTCTGACCAGCAAGCAGAGACAGAAGCCAGGCCAGCATCTCGTTAGGGCAGACGAGGGAGGTGTCCTTTCCCAGCAAGTGTGGGAACCCCACCCCTGCTCTACCTACTTTACCCGGGTATGTGCGTTACACGCACACTGGGGTCCCAGTGGACTCCACACATTGGAAACATGGGTAAAAGCAGGACAGTTGTGAAGGCTGAGATAGAGTCCAACAGTGGGCTTTATTCTGTGATCATCAGTTACTCTCAAGCTTACAGGCAGGGCAGGGCTTCTCACTAATAATGATGGATACGAAGCATGGACAGCGTTTGTCAGAAGGGCGACTTTGCCTGCCCGGTGGAGTCTGGTGGGGAGAGCTTGCGCCAAGCATGGAGGGCTGGGCTCTGCTGTGTGCTGGTGTGCGCTGGCCTTCTGGGTGCCCTCTGCAGGCCCAGGTTTCTCTGCAGGCTCCTGTCTAAGGCTATATCTGTTTGGTGAGGGGAATACAGTAGAAACAGACACCGTGCCCTGCCAGCCCACCCAAGGATGCTCACAAGCTGCAGGGGGAGGAGGTTCTCTGAAGGGCGGGTCTGCCAGCACCCCTCCCTGGGGACTGCCCCCAGCCTTAGGTGCCGGGGGAGCAGCCCCGTGATAGTCTGCCCTCAAAAGCTGTATGTCCAGGGATGAGGGGCACCGGCCGCAGGCTCTGTCGGGAGCAGTCTGCTGCAGTGTGGTTTCTCACGCCTCGTGTTTTTGAGCAGGGGGCTCTGTCTGGATGGGAGTGTCGCCACACCCCCGAGGAGCAGGTTTCCCAAGAGGAAACATCAGCGTTGTGTCGTGATTAAAGACCTTGTGGGCAAAGTGAGGGTTAGGTGGAACTCCGTGCCCATATTATTTAAAATAATGGGTACTTACCATTTAAAAAGTTCTGTAATCAGAGGTCTTCGGATTTTTCAGGAAAACTAAAACAGACTTCCATTTGCTTTGTCTTCACATTTCTCTGTTCCGTTCTCTGGGCATCCCAGGAGGATAGTGTGCATAGCCCCCTTTCTCATGACAAGAGTAGAGCCCCCAGCACAGGGAGGTGGGGCCGTTTTCATGCGCCGCCTTGGTCTCTCCTGCAGCCAACGAGGAGTATTACCAGCTGCTCATGTCCAGTGAGAACCACCCCTGCAGAGCCAACGTGCCCTCTTACACCATAGAAGAGATTGAGAGTGTCACGTCCGAGTTCATTGTGAAGAACGCAGTGAGTGTCTGACACGAGTGACATCTTCCCCCAGAAAGCTCACCTTCAGCCGGTGGCTTTATAGCAACAGCGTTTGGAATTTCCGGAAGCTCCTACCTTAAAACAACAGCGTAAAGTCCGTGATTCACACGGAGCAGTTGTGTTGCAGACTCCTGCTGTTTTCCATGAGACTTCCCTCTCTCATGGCCAATCTACCCCCAAACTTTGCGTGTGTAGGAGCGAGCCCCACCTTGACCGAGCAGTGACCAGGTGACCTTAGGCTCACTTTGGGGGGGGGCAGGGGCCTGGGATTTGAACTCAGCTCGTGAGACTCCAAAGCTTGTTCATTTTTAAGCACCCCATAAGGGTGGGGCACCCTTGGAGTTCTAGGGGAAGGGAAGCGAGTTGTCCCTTCCCCTGTGCCCCTACTTCTCAGAGAGCAGACACAGGGCAGGTGGGGACCCAGACCTACTGGAATCGTGGCAAAACTGGTCTGCAGAGTGGGGCTCCCTGATCCCTCCCATCTCCTTCCTCCAGCACCCCTGCTGCAGCTGAACCCCCTGGGAGCTCTGGGCCAGGGCTCAGGCCGCTAGCTGGCAGGGCAGGACCCGGGCGGCACCCCCAGCCCCCACCCCCACCCTGCGTGCCCTGGGAGAGCGATGGGCTGGCAGAGGTTTATGGCTGCTGGCCCAGGTGAGAGGAGGGGGCTGGAGGAGGGGGCCCAGAGGCCTCCCCCAAAATCTGTGCCCCTCAGGGAGGGGCAGGCTGTCCTCACGCAGCTGCTGCTTCCTTCCAGGGTATGTTTGCGGCCGCCGTGTCCCTGGTCACCGGGAAAATCCTGTACATCTCTGACCAAGTTGCCTCCGTGTTTCACTGTAAAAGGGATGTCTTCTATGGCGCCAGGTTCGTGGAGTTCCTGGCGCCCCACGACGTCCGCGTGTTCCACGCCTCCACCACGCCTTACAGACTCCCGCCCTGGAGCGCGTGCGGAGGAGCAGGTGAGGGCCTGGGGCGGTGGCCGAGCAGGGCTGCCTGGGCGTGTGCGCCCGCGGCGGGGGGATCGTGGGGGCTGCTGCCTTCCCAGGGCGGGGGGCCGGGCTGGCCCACCCCCGGTGCGGGGCGCAGCCCAGCTGCCCTCTGCCGGAGCCCGGCCGGCACCCCTGCCCCACGGCTGACCCAGCCCAGAGACGGAAAGCTGCTTGTTCAGGATAAACTGAGAAGAGTAGTCTTTTCACAAATTTCAGAGGGAAACCCGTTTCAGAAGACTTTAAGAAACGTTAGGCATTTTAGAAACAAGGCTGTCGTGAGACGCTGGCGTCGGGCGTGAGCCCACGGAGCGCGGGGAAGGCGGGCGGGCGGAGGCCAGGCCCCGCTTCGGCTGCGCTGACATCGGGGTGACCGGGAGAGCGCTCCTCCCCCAGCCACGCGCAGCTTCGTGCAGGCGGACGGTGATGTCCTCCTGTGCCTGTGCTCAAACCAGCAGCTTTCCAGGCGCGTTGGGCTCCCGTCTGCCCAGCGGCTGCTGCTTTGGGGCCGCAGGCCATGCGGTGCGTCCACTGCGCGCTCCGCCTCGTGTCTGGCTCCTGGGCCCGGCCTGGTCGCCCTGCTGCGGCAGCCGGCCTCTTGCAGTTCTCCGCGGCGTGTCCTTGTCCCCCTCCTCCCACATGACCGGGAGACTTGGGGTCCGGAAGCCTGGGAGCTCTTACCGTGGCCAGTGCAGGCCTTGCCCATAAGTAGGTGCAGGAGGGAAGGTTGATCAGATGAGTCTCAGCAGAAATGTTGCGCGGGATCCTGGCAGAAGGTACCAGACCAGCTCAGGCCTTCCCTGCAGCCACCCACCCCCCAATGCTTTCAGAGAGCAGGGCGGCCAGCAGAAGCCCGCTCTTGACGTGTGAGTCCGGCAGCATCTGTCTGCCTGCCCCTCACTGGGTTCTGGTCACTCGGAGCTGAAGGTGAACGAGTGGGCAGAAACGCTCAGCAGCCAGGAGAGGTGACGGGAAACAGTGGGCCTGGGAGTCACCCCAGACAGGCGTGACCTCAGTCGTGAGGCCGCATCACCCAGAACTGGTCCCCGTTTTGCCCTTGGCTCAGGGGTCCGCATCTCTGCTCACATCACATGCACCTCACCCCCACTCCCACCACCTCCTTGATCGTGGGTCCCTCTCCGCCGCGTGTAGTCAGCTCCACCTCCTGCTTGTAGTCAGCCGCCGGCTGGGCCGCCACTCGGCCACCGCCCACGGCCACCACCACCGTTCCCTGACTGTACCTTCCTGAAACAGCCTGGGCGTTTGCTTTAGGGCTGACTCACGAAAAGAGAGGCTCGCTTTTGGTTTTGGATATAGAGCCGCCCGCCTTCTCCCAGAATTCCCAGCCGAGGACTGTCCACAGTCAGGTCACTAAAGCTTGCAGTGCATGTCACGAGAACCCGTAGGTCACTGCGTGGAAGGGACATCACTCCGCACGTGGGTTTACGGCTCGGACAGGCCAGCACCGTCTGCCTGGGATGGCTGCCACTGAATTTTTGTCTGAATGAAAAAGAAGGACCAGGTGACTTCTTCAAGGCCTTTCCAGGCCGGCAATTTTATACCATTTTCCCTAACTAGTGATTTCCTACTTCTCCTCCTTCTTTTGAATAGAGGAAACTTTATGTGAAGGATCACCGTCTAAGATTTCTTTTTAAAAAAATCATATATTGTGAAAACACCATTTCCTCATCTCTGATGACGCCGCCCAAGTGACATCATGCTTTTGCTAGGTGTTTCAGATTTTGAAATAGGTTAATATTTTAGCAAAAAGATTGGTGTAAGCTTTGAAATTACCTGAGTTGCTTCTATTAGAACTGAATATCCCCCAAAACACATAGGTTGAAATGTTTAGGGCTTTACATGCAGAAATTCTGCCCATCAGTCAGTACGTCTCCCAGAGTTAAATTGTTAGTTAGTTGGTGTGTTTGTGGTGGCCTGTGAACCATTCCAAAACTGGTAAACTTCTGGCAATAAGCTTTTAGCATTCCGTAATTTGGTACGTGCTGCATTCATGAAATAGGTTTGATTTTCGTCAGAACTGTAATAAATGATCTCTAAGGGCTTCGCTTTGTGTTTGCGTAAATATGCATTCACGCCCTGACTCTGGATTCTGCGGCTTCTCTGTAGCTTGGGGGAAGTAGAGTGCACTCTGTACTGTGTTGTGCCCTCGGATGGCTGACTTTGGGCTCTCTCTCTTAGATTCGTTTACTCAAGAATGCATGGAGGAGAAATCTTTCTTCTGCCGCGTGAGGTAAGCCTGGGACAGGGGATCCCAAGCTGGTAATGGCACAAACATTTTCTCCTGAGCACCTCTTGTGAGGAGATGTAGGAATGGCCCCCCCAACCAGTTCCTGCTGGGCTGTGACCCCCTGTGCCCCTCTGCACCCCTGCTCTTCAGGGTAGAGGCCCTGCAGGAGCACCCCCTACCGGGCAGCGTACATATTCCTAAAAAGTCTGTGTGAAAACACCATTTCCATAAGCTGATTTAAAATGTGCACAAGGCGTTAAGACAGCCTGGTCAGCAGTGGGGTGATTTCACTGCTCCTCAAGAAGAGCCTGGGGAGCCTAGACTTGGTGTCCGTCACCTGGGAAGCTGCCCGAGGGCCCCTCCCTGGGAAGGCATGTCCCCCAGGGAGGACCCAAAAGGCACATGCAGCCTTTAGTTCAAGTGTGCATTTTCCCAGGGAGAGCCCACAGCTTCCCCAGCAGCAGGCTTTTTGCCCGAAACAAGGTGACTGCTTGAGCGTCCAGGTGCAGGGTCAAGAGTGACCCCTGGCCAGGTCCTGGCGCTCTCAGAAGATGGGGCCTCACCGGTGAAACAATGTCCTTTTCCTGATTGAAGTGCCCTAGGGAAGGGCTCCCGGAAGACCTCCCACTGCCCAGGGCTGTTCGCTCTTCGGTCTGTCCTGAGCGAGCGGGGCGGGAGCCCAGATCGCAGGCCCAGGCCAGCACACCCAGGTCCGGGTCCCCGAGCGAGGAGCCTGGCTCTGTGTCTGCTTTGGGAACAGCCGCTACTGAGGGAGAGGTGACTAGCAAAAAAGGTCAATTCCTTCCGTCATAATTGCAAACCTGGGCCCTCCTCCGCAGCGTTGGGAAGAACCACGAGAACGAGATTCGCTACCACCCATTCCGCATGACGCCTTACCTGGTCAAGGTGCGGGACCCGCAGGGCGCCAGGGGCCAACTATGCTGCGTGCTGCTGGCCGAGAGAGTGCACTCGGGCTACGAAGGTAACTGCCCGCCCAGGTGGGCACCGGCTCCGTCTGGTCCCTCTGTGACGCCCCTGGCTCACACCTAATGTCAGCAAGGCTGCCAGCCCTGGCCTCAACCCCAGCCTTGGGAGAGTCTCCTTCTCCCTCTAGACGCACACCCACCTCTGTCACCTGGCCCTCCCCACAGCCACTGCCAAACCTCCTCCCCGCGTCTGTTACCAGGTCCAGGTGCCGGCATCTCCCACCTGTGACCAGCCCGTTGCCGTGGCCTGGGTGCCCTGCCTCCTTCCCCAGCCACTGCCTCCCATCTGTTGGTGCGCATGGCCCTCACCACCAGGTGCCCAAGCCCCTCCCACCCCCATGCACCCCCATGCCTGGAAGAGTGCAGGGGCACCCCCACCTGCCCAGAACCCAAACCATGCCCCTCCCTCCCCACCTCGGCCCATCTACCTTCCACTGCTTTCCCCATCCTCTCCACACACACTGGCTTCTGCAGGCTGGCTGGCCGCCCGACTCCCAGTCTTTGCTCCTGCCTGCTCCTCCCCTCCTCTATGTGTAGAAAGCCAGTCATCCCAGCAGGCTTATCCCACCACCTGTCCGTCCCCGGTCCTACCAGCTTCTCAGGCCACCCCTCCCAAAAAACCTGCCAAATCTGGGCTTTCCCTGAAGCCCAAAGGGCCCCAAGGCACTCAGCCACCCTGATTCTATCCTTCCGGCGACCCCTCCCGCTGGACGGCATTGTGACATGGTCCTCGTGCGGTACCAGCCACTGTACCTGGCAGGGAACCTTCCTCACCCTGGCAACTCAGCCACACTGACTTCAGAATTCTCAGAGGGCAGGCAGCATCTGTAACTACTGAACCCTGGGGACCCAGTTCGGTCCATGTTTCATTGTATTCCTAACCTCGTCTCAGTGGTTAATGAGGTCATTTCTTAAAACTGATGGAAATGTTTGGTGAGTTCATTCATATAGGATATTCTCTTCCAAATATTCAATAAAGATTTAGAGGGGTTACTTAGATTTCTTTCTTTTTTTTTTAAAGATTTTATTTATTTATTTGAGAGAGAGAATGAGATAGAGAGAGCATGAGAGGGGGGAGGGTCAGAGGGCGAAGCAGGCTCCCTGCTGAGCAGGGAGCCCGAATGGGGACTCGATCCCGGGACTCCAGGATCATGACCTGAGCTGAAGGCAGCTGCTTAACCAACTGAGCCACCCAGGCGCCCCGGGTTACTTAGATTTCAACAAGTTACTCCCCAATATGATCTGAGTCTCCTTCAAGGACGAAGCTTTGGAATTTTGAGTGTTTTGTCCATGAATTTGGTGGTTGAGGGAAATTCTGGATAGATGAATCCCTTAACGCAAATTACTCTACCACCTTTGCCCACCCTAGAAACTGTGAAGTCCCCAGAACAATGATATTTGCTGGGAATTTTGAATCTAAATACTTAACTCATTTTTTAAAAACAATTTGTTCAGCTCACTCTCGTTGGATCTTAAAAATCATGAAGTTGGCCTTCCAGCATGACTTTGCTGAGAGAAGCTTATGCATCACCACACGGTTCTGTGAATGTGGCAATTCTCAGCTTTCTAGACTAAACCCACCCAGAAGGAAGTTGAGAAGGCTGGCTGGCGGTCATCTAGCGTAGGGTCTGCTTCCTGTGCAGTGGGCTCTGTTGTAAAGGGTCCACTTGTTAATTTTCTTCCTTCGCTGCCCATCTGTCCGAATCTACGTGGTATTTTCTAGTAGCTGTAATAGAACTGTGCTAAGTGTGCATTTCTTAGAATCAGAAACTTGTATAAAATTCTATTCTTTCAGCCCCTAGAATTCCTCCTGAAAAGAGAATTTTTACGACCACACATACACCAAATTGTCTGTTCCAGGACGTGGACGAACGGTAAGCACACTGTGGCGCTGGCCCGTCCACCGGCCCCCGCTCTTGCATGGTGCTTGTCTTGAAGTCAGTACTGTACCCTTTGTTTCAGCAGACTAGTCACATGCTGGTTAGCGTTTCATCATGATCTTAGTGGTTACTTGGTGGCCATTAAGTAAAGCTCAATGAATGTTCATGATTTTGACATTGAAGCTACATAGCTAAAGCGAAGGCTGTTAGTTAGTTTTACTTAGGTGATAATCCACAACGATGTTGAACTGTAGGCAATGAAATAATTCTAGAATTGCACTAAAAATCTCCTGAGATGTGAATATTGTGTAAATGGGGCATTCTGGGGAGCTGGTAATTGTTCTCATTGAGTCTGTCTGTATTATCCTATTGAAACCCATTTCAAAATCGCACATGAGTAAAGGATGGTACAGCCAGGGACGGTGTGGTTGGGACAGAGCTAGGACTGAAGCTGGAGACGCCATTGGCAGGATCCCAGCAGAGATGCGTCCTCCGGCCTGTATACCACAGACGGCTCCCAGGGCTGGGGGTGGGGGTCACCTCGTTCCTGCCCAGAGCATCGCTCGGTCTCCCGCCCAAGGAGCTCTAGCTGGTGCAGATGGTGCTTGTTGGAGTTGGGAGCACTGCCGTCCTGAGAGCGTTCTGGGTTGGCCGGCTTTGGGCCAAGTCCTGTGGTGCACCTTCCCCCAGCTCCCCCTGCATGCAACAGGAAATGCTGCTGGCTGTGGGCAGGGGTGGGGAAGAGCTTTCCTCAGAAGACCCACTGGAAGTGGACCTAGACGTACTAGCACTCTGGCCTTTCTCAGATGGGCCAGGGTGGCCTCCACAGATGCTATCGAGGATCCAGTCCACCCCACTGCCTACACCTGGCCCGGGGCCACCAGGTACCCACCCTGGACACAGGCCACCAAGCCTCCTGGGAAAGAGCTGCTCCCGGGCAGCCAGGGAAGCATCAGCCTCCTGCTCCGGCTGCTCAGGGGTGTTCTGCTCACGACCTGTGGCAGAACCGCCAGAGAGACGGGGTTTCGAGGTGCAAGTTCCTGGGCCCCACCCAGCCCTCTCCAGCAGGGTCTTGAAGGGTGGGCCCGGGGAGCTGCATTCTTTTTTTTTTTTTTAAGATTTTATTTATTTATTTGACAGAGACCGCTAGAGAGGGAACACAAGCAGGGGGAGTGGGAGAGGGAGAAGCAGGCTTCCCGTAAGTAGAGCAGGGAACCCGATGCGGGGCTCGATCCCAGGACCCTGGGATCATGACCTGAGCCGAAGGCAGACGCTTAACGCTTAACGACTGAGCCACCCAGGCGCCCCAGGGGAGCTGCATTCTTAAAGCAAACCCAGGATAATTTTTTATTCCTCCGGAAGTCTGAGAGCGCCTGCCTGCAAGCCGCCACAGGTGTCGTGCTCAGGGCTTAGTGAGCTGGTGCACGTGGTGTGGGGCCCACGGTCTGCAGAGCCTTCCTTAGCGAAGCCTTGTGGGTGGCCCAGCCCATGGAGCGCAGGACAGCTGGGCAGGTGGCCAGGACTCCTTCCTACCCTCCCCCTTCCTTCCTCCTCCCCTCCCTTCTGCACCTTCCCTTCCTCTCTCCCTCTTCCCCCTCCTCCTCCTTCCCCCTTTCTTTCTTCCTCCTGTCCCCCTCTTCTGCCTCTTTCTCCTCCTCCCCTTCCTCCTCCTCTCCTTCTCTTTCCCCCTCCTTCCCCCCACCCTTGCCAAGCCTTGACCTGAAAGGGCGCCAGGAACATTTTGTACATCCTATCAAAGGAAAACACAGGCCTGGAGTGTGTTTTGGACCAGGAGGAGAAAATCAAATAATAACACTGGGCCCACAAGAAAGTTCCATTCTACTGGGAACAAGCAAGCTTTGCTCTAAAGACTTGGAGAATGTCCTTGCACTTGAGCACAAGAGTTTGAGGGAGCATCAGTTCAGATGCAGGAAGACTGGCCACCAGGGGGAGGCTGAGACGCAGCTCAGAAGAGGGAACGGTGGCTGAGTAGGCAGAGGACGCCCGACACAGAGGCAGAAGGGGCACTCAGAAGTTCACCCCAAAACCTTCTCCCAGCAGCTGCAGGAGAAGAGCAAAGGCTCCCAGCCTGCGTTGACCCCGCGGGACTAGACCCAGTGGCCAAAGTAATAGGAGAAGGGAACCCTCTGGAACTAGAAAGGAGGCACACAGAGTTTTCCAGAATCCAGGCAACACTTAAAAAAAAAAACAAAAAAAAACCATGCCAGCCACATCTGGCCGAACTTACAAATGACACGAAGAAAGAAAAGATCTGAAAAGAGGAGCAGCAAAAACATGATCATGACTTACTCCTTCAGGAGCTAAGCCCTGAGCCTGTGCTGGGCCAGGCCTGGTCGGGCCTAGTTTTCTATCACAGACCTGTGGGGGGGCTTTTGTTTGCTAATTAATTGAAAGACTGTTCTCTGTTAGCCTAATTCCCAAACCTTGATCTTTGGGGAATTTGGAGTCTGTCTCTTTTTCCCAATGAGCAAGAGGTTCTTGGAGATGGTCTGCTGCCCAGCCTGGAGGAGGCGGTATTCTGGAGTGTGTCCCGAAGGGCAGCTGTGGGGCTGAGGCTGGGCAGGAGCTACAGCTGAGCACCTGTATGTCTGCTTGCCTTGCAGGGCGGTCCCCCTCCTGGGCTACCTACCTCAGGACCTGATCGAGACCCCCTTGCTCGTGCAGCTTCACCCCAGTGACAGGCCTTTGATGCTCACCATCCACAAAAAGAGTAGGTCCCCTTTTCATGGTAAATACTGAGGTCAGCACCCAGTGTATACGGGTCAAATCAGTTACCAGCATGTGGGGATGGGTGCCCTGGCTCTGTGCCTGAGCCCTAGCTCCGTCAGTCAAGAGTAGTCCTCTCCTGTGGGCCCCTTTGTGGGACCTGAATCTTTGGCACCCTGCTTTTACTGTTGGCTTCCCTGGCAGGTGGGGGGAGGGTGCAGGTTCAGCTGTGGTGGCAGAGATGCTGACCAGGCCAGGGGAATGGATGACCCGGGTCCCCACCAAGCCCAGGCCTCGCAGACACGGGACACTGAGCATCCCCTGGAGAAGACCAGTCAAGGCTAACAGAGATGTGCGTCCTGAAATATGTGGTGGCACTTCTGGAAACAGCCCACTGTTGCAATTTAAAGCAAAGCAGGGGGTTGAAAGCCATAGTGTTGAGGAGGTTGGCATCTCTGAAAGTTCTGAGCTGATTCCAGAATGGAGTGCACCTCGGCTCTCCTCTTGCCGAGAGCACCAGCCACTTGTCCTCACGCCCACGTGGCTCCCACTCTCGCAGTTGTGCAGTCCGGCGGGCAGCCTTTCAACTATTCTCCTATTCGGTTCCGTGCACGGAATGGCGAGTACGTCACTCTGGACACCAGCTGGTCCAGCTTCATCAACCCGTGGAGCAGAAAGATCTCCTTCATCATCGGCAGACACAGAGTCAGGGTGTGAGTGCTCCCAGGGTCCCGCGCAGCTCGGGGACCCTTGCTTCCCCACCAGCAGGTGGCATGGTGCAGGACAGGGTGACCAGGACCCAAGCCAGCTCCTGCCGCATACCTGTGCCCCCAGGTGGGAGGAACCTCATGCAGCAGAGCAGTGGGCGGAAGGGAGGAGGTAGTGAGTGGGCAGGTAGCAGCCCAGGGGTCTGTAGGGAGGAGGCGAGCCTGGCCGGGCTGTGCAGCATGGGGCCAACTAACAGACCAGTGGAAACCGCGCAGGGGCCCTTTGAATGAGGACGTGTTCTCGACTCAGTCGCCTGTGGAGGAGAAGGACCTGCACCCCGGCGTTCAGGGGCTCACGGAGCAGATCCACCGGCTGCTGCTACAGGTGGGTATACACGGCCTACACGCCCCTGCCCCCCGTGTAAGTGGCCCGGAGCTGCCCAGAGAGCCGGGGGGGCCATCACACTCCGTCCAGCTCCACCCTGCACCCCTGGTGCCCGCGGCCTGGGCCCGGACCGTCGGGCACGCCTGCGGCTTGCACAGTTGGGAGCAGTGCCCCCTTGCATATTTGGGGTGCCTGTGTCTGAATTGTAGCCCTGAGCAAGCGACTGAAAGCCACACCCAGCCCCCGAGTCCACCCTCGAGGCCCTGCTGCCAGCCCACTCGTGGCCCCCACAGGCACGCTGGGTGGGAGGGGGTCACCGTGCCGGGACGTGGGGGGCGTGAGGATACTTTGTTTCTGTTCCTGGGGACGCAGCACTCAAGCAGACTTAGCGCGAGCACCAGTCCCCCCGCTGGGCAGCTCTGCTCCTCCTCCTCAGACTGCGGCAAAACCACAGTGCGCCTTCTGTGTTCCTAAAACCCCTGGAAAGACCCCGGACTGGCCACACCGTGTGAGCTGAGGGAGAGCGTTGAATGAATCCTCTCGCAGGGGGTCTCCCGTGACTGGGACCAGGGCGTGCCCCACAGCCTGAGCCTGGCGCCAGCCCAGCCCCACCTTGTCCTCGCCGGGCAGGGGCAGCCTCTCTGCGAGATGGGCGTGTTGGGGGGCACTGACCCCGCAGCACCAGCCGCGTCCCCCAACCGCATCCAAGGCCTCCCTGTCTGCTGTCCCCCAGCCCGTCCCCCACAGCGGCTCCAGTGGCTACGGGAGCCTGGGCAGCAACGGGTCCCACGAGCACCTCATGAGCCAGACCTCCTCCAGCGACAGCAACGGTCACGAGCACTCCCGCTGGAAGAGGACCGTAAGTCACATTCTGCCCCTGTCTGTCCCTGTCCCAGGGAGACGGGGACGCCCAGGAGCCATAGAGCCCGCAGAGCCCCGGCTGCCCACTCTCGGAACCCTGCTCACTCGGGCCTTACCCTCTACTCTCCGAGGGGGGAGCAGCCAAGAGCTGTGGCTACAGTTTGGGTGAAAATGACTTAAAGCAGGCAATCAAGCCAGAGTGAAGACGTCACGAAATCATAACCTTCCACGTCACTCTGCGTTCTTGAGATGGCCAAACGCGTTTTCTCCAGCCCTGCCTCGCTCAGATTTCTCCTTCAGAACTTGCTTCTGCATCGCGGGGATTTCTGCGGCTGTCCTCACTGCGGGGACAGGCTGAACCACTGCAGGGCCTCCTAGAGGGAATAACGTGTCCCTTTGTTTCTCCTCAAGGAAATCTGTAAAAACGGTGGCAACGTCAAAAACAAAAGTCATCCTGGGGAATCTGGAGAACAAAAGGAAAAATCTGCGGCAGGTAAAAACTTTCTCTCCATTTCTGTAAGAAGACATTAGTGTGGCAAGATGGCGAGAGGGACCCGGTTTGACTTTCACTCTGGATGGCAGGAAATTGACCTTTGAAGCGCGCTGCATCCCCTCCCTTGCTCGGCAGCCCGGCTCTGTGACAACGTGGGGCAGCGTGGGCCTCCAGTCCGTCAGTCTCGCTGACCGGCGTGCACCCGGCGCCCTCTACCCCTGTTGAGGTGTGGCCAAGGCGTGCCTGTCTGCCCCCACGGCCCCTGTTCTTGCTCTGCGTAGTGGCCGGAGGGTTGGTGCTTACACTCTCGTGAGCACGTGCACACGCTTACCTCGGGGGGCTGCCCAGCCAACCCACAACGTTCATACGCGTGAATGAAGTGTCCAGGTGGACAGCACCAGCTTTGCTCATGGGCCCCCCTCCCCTGGGGAGCCAAAGGCACAGGGGGCTGTCCGCCACCCCCCACCGCCTGAGCCCGCCTCACCACGTTGTGACTTGCCACCCTCGTGCCTGGGCTCACCGCGACCTCTCCCTCTGGTGGGCTCTGGCTCATCCCTTGCGCTCAGGGCTTACCTCCTCTGGGAAGCCTCCGGCGGCTGCCCCAAGCCTCTTCTTCACCAGGAATTTTGGCCTTTGGGACGTGTGGGGGTGCACTTTGCCCCCAGTGGCCATGCTGCACGTTGCAGTCCGTGTGGGTTTTGGGGACACACTGGGGAGCCGGACACGGCTCTGACCCTGAGGGCCCCTCGGGGAATAGCACGCAGTGCGTGTGCAGAGGGCAGGAAGAGAAGTGCCCACAGCAGGCTGCCCCAGAGACACATAATTGTTAGTACTGCCGACTCACATTTCCGGTGGTCCTCTCCTCCCCGAGACACGGAATATCCATCAACCTTAGCATCTGCCATCTTACTGGCCCCGAACGTTTCAGGAGTTCAATAAGAACTGGCCTTTTCCGGTGCTGAGTCACTGACCCTGGGGACAGCCCCAGGGGGAAGCTGGTGACAGCGCCCTCCGGCTTCCCTCTGGGGACGGCACAGGGGCGCTCGCCCCAGCAGGGCTGCCTGAAGAGCCGGCTGGCACTGGGTTTCTGTGTCTGAGAATCACAGCCTGACGTTTAGGTAGAACTAAAATGCTTTCTGAATAGAGAATCCTCTTTGGGGGAAACAGGCATCAACTGAAAGAACTATTTTGTCCTTCTTTCAGAAACACCAAGTAGTTCCTCTGCTCAGATGAAAGCTGTCCCCGTGGAACAGGACAGCTCGGGCACCAGCCTGCCCACGGGCGGCTCTCCCGAGGAGCTGGGCTGCAGGAACCCGCCCGCTGGGTCCTACCAGCAGATCAGCTGCCTGGACAGCGTCATCAGGTGCGGGCACTTCTGGCCCCTGCCTGGCTCGTTCATGCCCTCTCGGGGCCCCCGTGTTCCATGAAGCCCTCTCCGACCCTCCGCGCAGGTACCTGGAGAGCTGCAGTGAGGCGGTCACCCTCAAGAGGAAGTGTGAGTTCCCAGTGAGCGTGGCAACGCAGAAGGCCAGCGATAAGCGACAGGCAGTGGCCAGCCCCGGGCTGCATTCCGCAGGTGTCTTGTTGCTTTGAGCTGTGCGGCGTGCGTGCGATTACTCGGGTCCTCCGCTGTGGGGTCAGGTGTCATCAAAGGCCCGGAGCCCCCTGCCCCCTCCCATAGGAAGTGTGAGCAGCTTCAAGGACACAGTATGTGCGTGTAGGCTGTTTTTAAATGACCAAAGTAGCTCAAAAGTTAGCAATCTTCTTACAAGCTAGAGGTAAAGGGGATTTGGGACTTGGAGACTAGGATCCTGTTGGGGTTGCTGGAGGCCTGGGGGCAGCTCACATGGTCATTCTTGGGCAGTCTTGTCTCCATGGTCTCTCGGAGGAGCATGGGCCTCTGAAGGTTAGCACACCCCACGAGGCAGCTTACATCCCGGGCCCCTCAAGCGTTGTGAGTACTGCTGGTGGTCAGTAGCAGGCTCAGAAGCCGGGTATCCCGCTGTCGACGGAGCACTAGCGTTGGGCAGTAACACTGTGGTGGACAGTCCCTGCCCCGGCCCTCGGGGAGAGGGCGCCAGCCACTGGCCAGCACCCAGCAGAGGGTGGGCTCCCGGCTGCCTGCGTGGCCTCTGACCCCGGGCCGGCGGAAGGGCTCCGGGCCCCGGTCAGAGGCCGCTGACCCCGAGTGCCTGCAGCTGCCCAGCCGCCCGCCTCCCCTTAGAGGACGCAGGCTGGGAGACTACGCTTGTGTCCATCTCAGACCTCCGTCCTCTCCGGCCTCCCCTGTGACTAAACACCTGGGGCCGGCGCACGCCTGGGGGAGCAGGCTGAGCGGGTCACCGGGGTCTCGGCGCACCGTGCAGACAGCAGTGTTTCTTATCCGGGCCGTTTGCTTCTATTGCATTTCCGTGTTTGTGTCCGTTTCCTCCCATAAAGAGACAGCGTCGGCCTCCAGGGTGAACGGCCACGCGGAGCTTGGCGCACCCCTGCGGCCGCTGGTGCTGCCCGGCAAGGCGGAGAGCGTGGCGTCCCTCAGCAGCCTGTGTAGCTACAGCAGCACCATCGTCCACGTGGGCGACAAGAAGCCACAGCCCGAGCTCGGTACGCCCGTGTTCTCCGAGTCGGAGCGGCCTGGTTCGCGATCAGGCGCAGAAGCAGGGCTGGGCGCCGCCGCCGTTTCCTTCCCCGCCGCGCTCCGGCGCCCCCTGGTGGTGCTGAGCCGGGCCTCCCGGCGACCGAGCGGGGGTCCTGGGCGTCCGCCTTCCTTGGGGCTGAGGGTCCCCACCCCCTCCCGTTTGAGGACAAGAGCCAGGACAGGTCGTACCTGCAGGGAGGCCAAGAGTGCCATCCCTGAGCTACCTTGTTCTCCACAACACCCACAGGTGGATTGAAACCCAGATTTGTTCTTTGCTGAGAAGAGAGGGACGGTGAGGGGAAAGTACACGGAAGAGAGTCAGTGGGTCCTGAACCAGGACAGGGGCCCTGAGCCAGCGCAGTGTGTCGTGCTCTCAAAGCTAAGGACAGCCCAGGAGCAGCATCTTCAACGTTGGGCTGAAACCCCAGATGCCCCACATCTCAGTTTGCTTCAAAGACTGATCCTGGAGCCGTCCAGGCCGTGGGGCTTTCTGTCCTTGTCTTTTGCCCTTGATTGTTAACTTTCTCAGAGGGTACCTGAACGCGCACGGATTTCAGCCCCGAGCTGCGGCAGCATGAAGCATCTCACGCGTGTGCGAGGGGCTACCTTCTTCAGAGGCATGGTGTGGGTTTTCCGTTGTTTTAAATCCCGGGGCCCGTCTTCTGTTCCAGAGCTGGTGGAAGACGCCGTGAGTGGGCCCGAGTCTCTGGCCGGCCGGCCGTGCGTCCTGGGCCCGGAGAAGGAGCCCCTCAGGACGCTGGGCCTCACCAAGGAAGTGCTGGCCGCGCACACCCAGAAGGAGGAGCAGAGCTTCCTGCTCAAGTTCAAGGAGATGCGGAAACTCAATGTCTTCCAGTCTCGGTGCCATTATTACTTACAGGAAAAGTCCAAGGGGCAGCTGAGTGAGAGAGGTAAGTGGCGAAACCCAATTTTAGAAATGTTCTTCTTGGTGGAACGGAGTCCAGTGCTCCTGTGGACGTGTGGAATGTCCCCAGTTAGAGACGGGCTGGAACTTAGTGGTGGTGCAGTCTGTTTCAGTAGAAACAGGTGTCCTCTGTGTCCCCAGGGGAACAGTGCTATCGAGCAGCGACAGTCCCAGGCTGGCCCCCGTGGAACGCAGTGCTGCCACATTAGACGTTTCTCACCGGGTGACCGTGAGGGGCCGGGGGCCCTACCTGCCCACGGTCCTGACGGGGCATGTGGTGTCAGACTCCTGAGGACACCGTAGGAGGGAGTGGCCCCCTTCTCCCCAGGAGACATGCCCTCCTGCTGGGCGGCCTCAGGGCTGGAGGACAGACCCTGGGAGTGTTACAGGCTGAGAGCCAGCAGGTGGTCGAAGGGCACGGGGTGAAGAAGAATAGACAGGGGGCGCCCGGGTGGCTCAGATGGTTGAGCGTCTGCCTTCGGCTCGGGTCATGGTCCCAGGGTCCTGGGATCGAGCCCCACGTCGGGCTCTCTGCTCAGCGGGGAGCCTGCTTCTCCCTCTGCCTCTCTCCCTGCTCATGCTCTCTCTCTCTCTCTCTGTATCTCTGTGTCTCAAATGAATAAATAAAATCTTTAAAAAAAAAAAAAAAGAATAGACAGGGCAGGACTGATCAGAGACACCACCTCTTCCCAGGGCTCCCCAGGCCAGACACAAGGATCAGAGTTAGTGAGCCCAGGAGACACATGCACCACAAGGACCCAGCTTCCCCTGCATCTGTAGGCAGATACACCACAAAGTGATGAAAGAGACTGATGCTGTCAAGGATTATGTCTTTTCTAGTCTTTTCCTTTTTTCCTTCTTCCCCAGACTTAGGGTGACCTGCCAGGCCACAGAGAATCTCTTTGGAAATTAGGAAAAGGTGTCATCTCCTACCCCGGGCAGACCCACCCTGTGGGCCTGGCTTAGTGCAGAGTTCCAGCTCCCTCTTGCCCCTTTGGCCCAGCAGATTTTGCAGTGCACAGACTCTGCAACTGTCCACAGCAGCCCTGTCTAGACCCTGATGTGCTATCCCAGGAGCCCAGTGCTTCAGCCACTAGTCCCACCAGGGGACAGGTTTCCTATAGAAAGAATACCAGACAGAGTCCGAATCACAAAGCCTCTACCCACTTAGCACTTTGCCTTGGACTGGCCATTTGTCTTCAGCATGGAGCAAAGGTAAGGAGCACCCCTTGGCACAGCTGACAGGTGTCCCCACACACCTGCTGCAGAAGCCCCGAGTTACCCTGTGTGACATGAGAGGAGAAACTGAGGTTCCTGGGACCTATCCCAGGCGTGGCATGACCCCCCAGCCCAAAGTACTGCTCATGCTGGCCCAGGTCTAGGGGAGGTGTGGGCACAAGCCCAGAGTCCCTTCTGCTACCTGTGGAGACCTCCAGCCTTCTCAAGAAGGACTGGTCACCAGAGAGAAGGAAGGTGGCTCCCAGAGTGTGTGCTCCTTCCACCCTCTGACCTCCACTCAGGCCGGAGTCCAGGCTTCATCTGACAGGCAAAGCAGGAAACATCTCGCTTTAAGGAACAGTAGTGACGAAGCCTGTAAAATTCAAAAATAAGGTTAAATGGGATCAGGGGTCTAACCCTTCACATTTCAACAAACCAGTGTTGGGGAACAGCAGAGACTTACCTGCCTTTTTACTTTTTGGACAAATGAGACCTTTTAAATACTACTTTTCATCACTATTGTTTTGTAAGAGAAAGGATATTTTAACACCAGAAGAAAACAGGGCACATGATTTTGCAATTAATGGCAATCCTTAAAATTGGTTGACTCTGGTTTTATGAACATTTTGCCCTGACTGTTCTCACTTCACTGAGGGCCAGGGAGCACCTGATGGTGGTCCTAGTGGCCGCAGGCTGACATTTGGAAACACAGGACTGCCGAACTTGGAGGTGTCCTTGTGTTCCGGGAGCCTACAAGTCTGAAAACGGACACAGCAGGAGTCACGTAAATGTTTATATCTTAACTCTGGTGTTTTCCCGTTATTTTAGCCGTGCCGGGACTAAGAAATACCTCTGGAATAGATTCATCTTGGAAAAAAACCGGGAAGAACAGAAAACTGAAGTCCAAACGGGCCAAGCCTCGACATTCCTCCGAGAGCACTGGGTCTGGGGGGCCTGCGCCCCACCGGCCCCCACTGATGGGCCTGAACGCCACAGCCTGGTCACCGTCGGACACGTCCCAGTCCAGCTGCCCCAGGACGCCCTTCCCTGCCTCCGTGCCTGCCTACTCCCTGCCCGTGTTTCCAGCCCCAGGAATCCTGCCCACACCAGGGACGGTGGTGGCGGCAGCCCTGGCCTCCCAGGCCAGCTTCGCAGTGCCCGCCGTGCCCATGGATGCCCAGCACGAGTTTGCCGTCCAACACCCGCCGTTCACTGTCCCCCTGGCCCCAGTCATGGCGTTGGTGTTACCCAACTGCTCCTTCCCTTCGGTGACCCCCAGCCTGCCCCAGGCCTTCTTCCCAGGCCAGGCTAACTTTCTGTCCGAGGTGATCCCTGCCTCACAGCCCGAGCTCCCTGGTCGGACCTCATCCCCCAAAGCGCCGTGCACGTGTCCTCAGGCGGAGCGTGGGCCAGCAGCGTCCCGCGCAGCCACCCCGGCCTCCCCGCTGGCCGCGTCTGGGCCCCCGGGCAGAGCCTCTCCTCCGCTCTTCCAGTCCCGGGGCAGCTCACCTCTGCAGCTCAACCTGCTGCAGCTGGAGGAGGCCCCTGAGGGCAGCAGCGCGGCCGCAGGAGCAACAGGGGCCTCGGGGACAGCGGGTGCGGGGCCCGATTGCAGACCTGCCACCTCCTGGGACTGGCAGCCAAAGGCCTCACCAATCGTAAGCATTTCCTGCCGTTTCTTCTCTAAAGCGGGCAGCGGGGGCTAACGCGCTCTGCTCTCGTACGGGTGCTTAGACGCTTGCGGCTCCTGCCAGACGGTTCCACTCGCGACGTAAATACACGGGCTGGACGTGAATGTCTTCCAGTTCAGCGACCCCGTCAGAGTAGGCCTGTGGGAGCCTTTTATTATTTAGGGATCCAAAGGAAGGAAGCCGGCTGGATTGTCTGATGGTGAATACAGGGGTCCAAATACCCCCACGTGACTTCGTGACTCGTTGCGAGCCCCAACATTTTACCTGAAGCTCCAAAGCAGAGTCCGCTTAAATGCCAGAACGCAGGCCCCTTGGAGGGCAGCAGGGGGAAGCTGGCGGTGGGGGCCCCCTGGGTGGAGGGGAGGACGGAGCTCTGAAACCAGGCCATCTGCGCCCCTCCTCCCAAGTCCTACGGGACGCTGGTGTGCATTTCTTGTTCGGTTCAGGAAACTGTGATTGTGCTTCCGATGAAACACTTGTGTGTTGTGACGGCGCCGAGGGGTGTTGGCGTTGCCCGCCCTTGCTCCCGGGACGGGAAACGCAACCTTGCGGTCGCAGATGAACGCCCTCCGTGGGCCCGGGGCCCCCCCGACTCCTGTGTCTGGGGTCCTGGGCCTACAGTTCTGGTTCTGAGGGTCGGAGGGTCAGGATGCCGCCAGACCAAGGCCGACCCCTCCGGGAAGCCAGAGCCCCCCACCCCCACCGCACCAGGGGCAGCGGCCGCTGGGGTGCGGGACCAGGACGAAGGCTTTTCTCTCAGGGATCCAATAACCACTGACTTTGGTGTGACTGGCCCCAAATTACGGCTGTTAGATGACACCACTAGCAGGGTGTTACCGTGGTCCCAGTAACCGTGGGATGTGTTCATTTGGCCTTCTTCGTTGGCACCTGAGGGAGGGCCAGTGACTGAAGGAGGACCACACTTGGCTCTGTCCCTGAGTAGCCCTGTGCGGACAGCACTGTGCGGCTCCCCCCAGCCCCGCTCTGTGCGCTGAGCCTCTCTCTGTGCACCAAGCCCCTCTCTGTACTCAGAACCCTGACTATGCGCCGAGCCCCACTCTGTGCACTGAGCCCTGACTGTGCGCTGAGCCCTGCTCTGTGCACTGAGCCCTGACTGTGCACTGAGCCCTGCTCTGTGCACTGAATCCTGACTGTGCGCTGAGCCTCTCTCTGTGCACTGAGCCCTGACTGTGCACCGAGGTCTGACTGTGCACCAAGCCCTGACCGTGCACAGAGCCTCTCTGCACTGTTCATTTGGCCTTCTTCATTGGCACCTGAGGGAGGGCCAGTGACCTAAGGAGGACCACACTTGGCTCTGTCCCTGAGTGGCCCTGTGCGGACAGCACTGTGTGGCTCCCCCCAGCCCCGCTCTCTGCACCAGCGCCCCGTTCTGTGCGCTGAGCGTCTCTCTGTGCACCAAGCCCCTCTCTGTACTCAGAACCCTGACTATGCTCCGAGCCCCACTCTGTGCACCGAGCCCTGACTGTGTGCAGAGCCTCTCTCTGTGCGCTGAGCCCCACTCTGTGCACTGAGCCCTGACTGTGCACTGAGCCCTGCTCTGTATGCAGAGCCCTGACTGTGCTGTCTTCTCCCTGTTCCCAAAGCATGAGGAACCCACAGACACCCGGAACAGCGATGCCCTCTCCACATCCAGCGGCCTGCTTGAGCTCTTGCTGCATGAGGACCTGTGCTCAGCCACAGGGTCGGCCCCGTCTGGGAGTGGAGCCTCGGCAACCTCTGATTTCCTGGGCTCAGGCTCGCTGGGCTGCGATACGTCCAGAAGTGGGACAGGTATGTTGGTCGCACTGGGAGCACCCAAATCCTGCAAGCGTGGGCATGTTTCAGTCACTGGATTTCACGTTTGTTTGGTCACAATGGTCACCTCATGTCCCTGGGCATGCCCAGCTTTCCCCGCACCCCAGGCCACAGGCCTGTGTGTGCTCAGGGCCCAGTATCCAGTGCAGACCAGGTCTCCACGGGCATCCAGCTGGTGCTCCAAGTGGCTCCCCAGAGCCCGCCACAGTGGGGACTGGCAGGCGAGGGCTCCTTCCTCCTGCACCCGCCCTGCCGGTCCGCATTCCCTCCACCAATTCACTATGGACATTGCTGTCCTTGCGGGCCTCCACCCCGCCGGTCCTTTGGGACCATCTTGGACCATCCCTCAGGCTCTCTGGGCCTGCCAGGAGGGCCAGTAGTGTTCCCCTTGCTGAGATAGCTCCCCTCATGTGAACCTAGGGTGTGGGCAGTATGCTTTACCAGGGAGGATCACTCGAGTGTGATCTGGAACAGCCGACTGAGAGCCCCGCCTTCACCTGTTCTCTGGGCTCGCTCCCCGCGGGAGGCTCATGGCAGAGTGTGCCAGGCCAGCTGCCCCCTGCTTACAAAACCAGCTTCTCTGTGGCCTGTCTTAGTCAAGGAACAGGGAGCATGATTTCTACTGGGGGGACACAGGTGGGGCAGAGGGAGAGGGAGAGAGAATCTTAAGCAGGCTCCACGCCCAGCACGCAGAGCTCGATGCAGGGCTCAATCCCACGACCCTGAGGTCATGACCTGAGCCAAAATCAAGAGTCGGATGCTTAACTGATGGAGCCCCCCTGGGCGTCCCAAAGGAGCGGCATTTCTAAGATGCAGCCCCATCTGGACTTCTCAGGGCTGACCCGGGAGAGAATCCTCTCCATGGTGCTAGCGGGAATTATCCAGATAATTTGAGACCTGGAAAGAGAAGGGAAAATCCACCAACCTAGGCACTCGTGACCAAGTAAAGCTCTTCACCCCCTAAAACTGCCGTTACACGAGGTTTAACTTCATGTGAGAGGTCCTCACTCGCCACGTGTTGGGTTTTTAAAGGCAGCAGCGACACGAGTCATACCAGCAAATACTTTGGAAGCATTGACTCTTCGGAGAATAACCACGAAGCAAAAGCAAAGGCGGACATGGAGGAAAGTGAGCACTTCATCAAGTACGTGCTCCAGGACCCCGTCTGGCTGCTGATGGCCGACACAGATGACAGCGTCATGATGACCTACCAGATGCCTTCCCGGTAACCCCCCACCTTCCCCTAGGGACATGGGGCTCCCCGAGCAGCAAGGCCGCCCAGTCGGGGGCACTTCCCTCTGAGAGCCTCATCTCCGATTGAGTGGAGCGCAGCGGACGGAGAAGCCGGGTCACTCTGGACGGCTCCGTGGTCCCGCGGAGCCCTGCTGTGTGGACGGTGTGCCCCGGGGCCCTGCGGAGTGACCTGCTGAGGGCTGTGAGGAGGACGGGCTCCCCGCCAGCCCCTGGGGCGCTGCGCTCCGTGCTCACGAAGCGTTTGTGCCAATGGTTCCCTTTGGCTCAGTTGCCCGTTCACCCTGCGGGCGAAATGGAGCGTGTCTGTCCTAGAGATGCGGGAGCCAAAGGCCAAGGGCGGTGAGCAGCCCGGGCCACCAGCTGCTCTGTGGCCACCGGGCCTGTGCCTCCGCCACTGTGGCCCTATGTCAGGCTGTTCCAGTGACCGCCGCGGTCCCTGATGCTCAGCCCCCACGGTGCGGGGAGCTGGGGCAAGAAGGAGGGAGGAACGCTGAGGCTCAGCACAGCCAGGCCTGGGGGGGTCCTGGGGCTCCGTCTCCAGAGTGGCTTCAAGCCAGCCCAGTGTTTGCAGGAGGCCAGGGACGGTTATTCCACCTACTGCCTTGACGGAGTTAACCAGCCTGTGCAGAACCAAGCGTCTGGGTACCCAGCTCCCCTGATTTAAAATAAAACCAAGATCGTGACTTGGATTATCATTTTAATAGAAAAACTACAGATTATTGGCGAGGGAGATTAAGGTGCCTTAAGTAGGGTAATTTATTTTAAAGAAAAAGGAAACTTGCATTAAACAAAATCACCTGAAATTCATTAATCCTGAAGGAGTTGCTAGAAAAAGAGTGTATTTTTTTTAAATCCGCAGAACCCCCTTAAGACACCGTGACGCTTACCTCTCTCTGTTCTGTGAAGGGCTCTGGAAGCAGTGCTGAAGGAAGACCGGGAGAAGCTGAGAGCGCTGCAGAGCTCCCAGCCCCGCTTCACCCCGCGCCAGGGGCGGGAGCTGCGGGAGGCGCACCCGTGGCTGCGGGCCGGCCGCCTGCCCGCCGCCCTGGACCTCATGGTGAGCTCGGCGCCCTTGGCGGCGCTGTGCTGGGGCCGCTGCCTGTTGCCCCGGCCGCTGTCCCGTAGGCCTCCGACTTCTCCAGCCAAAAACAGTTTGGTCATGGAGACAAACGATGCAGGGATGCTATTGAGCCTACTTCAAAGAACTTTGCAACCTTGTTCCCAAAAAGGTCTTCTGAACATTCCATCTCAAATGCCTATGGAAATTTGAATGCTGTTTCTTTGTTTCAATTCTGTTTCCAATTGAGAAAGCAAGCAGAACAGGAAGCAGCTGTCCTATCGTGGACCCTCCGTGTCCACTATCCACGTAGACCGTTAGGTAACGGTGGGCACACCACGCCCAGCGGCCTCAGGGGCCGGCAGCTGCGCCTTCTCCGCTCAGGACTTGCAGGGACGTGTCTGTGCCCAGCCCCGCTCCCCACCCACCCTCAGCCCCACACCCTGGAAGCCACTGGCTTCAGGGTGTCCGTGTCCTTCAGCCGCCGAACACACTGCCATGTCTGTCCTCCACCTTCGGGACAGGACCCCCGTGCCCTCCAGCACCGCCCGCTGCTCCAAGCCGCCGTGCTCCTTCAGGGGATCTTCACAGCGGCCTCCCCTCTGCAGGTCTTCCCCCTTGTCCCTACAGTCGTGTCCCTGCCAGCCGTGCCCCAGCCCAGTCCTAGTAAAGTGCTACAAAGCCATAAAAATCTGACACGCGCCCCCCCCATCTGCTGTTTCTCTTCCCACGCTCTCTGCAGCCACACGGGCCTCTCACCTGTCCCTGAATGCGGCCGGCAGGCCCCTGCCGTCTGGCCTTTGCACCTGCCCTTCCCTCTGCTTGGAAGCCCTTCGCTCAGTCATGCAGCTCCTCCTGGCTTCCTTCAGGGGTTTTCATCCCACGCCACAGGATTGTCTATTGCCTCATAGCAAAAAACCCCAAACTTTAGTGGCCTAAAGCAGTGAACACTTATGATCTCCCAGTGTTTCTTTGGTCTGGAAATTTAAGAGCAGCTTGGTCGGGCAGTTCTGGCTCAGGGTCTGTCCTGAAGGTGAAAGCAAGATGTTGGCCGGGGCGTCTGTGATCATCTGAAGGCTGGAAGACATTACTTCCCAGGAGGCTCCCTCACGCACCCCACATGGGCCTCTCTCCACGGGGCTGCCTGGGTGTCCTCATGGCATGGCAGCCTGCTCCACAGAGAGGACAGGAGGGAGCCACGGTGCCTCTTAGGACCCAGCCTCGGGGGTCCCATACTGCCCTCCAGCACATCTTCACCTCCTCTTGGTGGGAGGCGATCGCTGAGTGCAGCCCACGCCGCAGGGAAGGGGAGTGAGGGTCCACCCTGTGAGGGGAGGGTGTCACAGAACCCTCTTCCATCAGGAACCTTCTCTGGCCTGTTCTAAAGGTCCAGAGCAAGATTGCAGGCCTCGTCCATGTGCCGTGTCCCACGTCCACCTAAGTTTTCATCTTGAATAAACCGGGGACATTATTGTCCCTCTCCCCTTACCAGGATGTCCCCTCCCCTACCAGGGCAGGGATTTTCATCTTTGTTCACTGGTGAATCCCAGCACTTAGGACCTGCCTGGCACATTACAGGTGCTTAACAGATAGGGAATGAGCCAGTACATTCTTGATGCCCCATTTTCTGGATTAGAAAACTGAGGTTGGAGAAGGCAGTTAAACTGGACCTTGACTGCGGTCCCACAGTCAAGAAGGGAGGAGCTGGGACAGACCCCGGGGCCTACTGGCTCTGCTGTCCCTCACCATGTAGAGCTGCCTCTCAGATAAGGGCCCGGACGCTCCCCTGGCCTTGGGGAAGTGGGGAGTGGGGCCCCTGGGGAGCAGCACTAACCTCCCTCAAGAGCAGGCGAGGTCCCAGCAGCCCCTCAGAGTCTTCCCACCCTCTCCGCTCTCCAGCAGCCTCACAGGCTGACCCCAGGTCACCTGCACCTCCCTCAGGTAGAACCACTTTTTGGTAATGAAGATGTTATTTTTGTTACTGACTTTACATTTTTCCCTTTAAGGAATGTGTTTACTGTGAGAATAAGGGACAAGACGACATCTGCGTACCGTATGAGGAAGATGCTCCAACTCTGGGTCTCAGTGAAGCCACAGATGCCAAAGAGGAGGAAAATGGATCCCCCTTGAGTCACAGATTTGAAGAACGGACCTAACTCTCCTCCCTACGCCCGACAGCCCGTGATCTACATTAGATGGTGCTCAGAAGCGATGAAAGATTTTCACATCTGTTTGTAATGAAATGGACAGATAAACTTATGTTGCTTTTTTTGTTTTAGGAAAAAAAACCATAATTTTCTGAAGGAATGATTTAAAACGGTTGAGGGTGGGAAGGGTTTAGGAGGAAACAGACATATTTAAAACGTAAATACAGAGTTTGGGACAGATTTCATGATTATTTAACTTGAGAAAGACTGAATCCCCTGTGCATGCAGCAGGGAGGTTTCCCTAGAGCTCTCGGAGGTCCGTGGACTTGAGGAGGCTTCTCGCTGGCCCCCGGGGGGTGTCCAGAGGCATCTTCCAGGCTGTGGCAAACAGCGGGGATGCCCCTGGTCCTTCCGGAGCTGCCCTGGGTGTATTTGGATCGGATCAGATCCTGTCCTCTGGGGGCTGCTCTTCATCTAAGTCATCATTTAGTCAAACTAGTTGTTTTTGAAACATATCAAACGGAGATCACAGCCTCTCCTAATTTTCTGTCAAAGTGTTTCGCATGAATCGGCGTGAAGCGTACTCAGCAAACCAGCACCTTCTGCTTCGGCTGCTGCAGTGGCAGACGTTTCAATCTGCTGTAGCTTGTGTTTGGGCCGAACAAAGGAGAGATGCTCACTCTGGGCAGAAGAGGCCCCGTGGTTTGTGTGGCCAACTCCATCAGCCTAGCACACACCCAGAACCTTCTGCATATTTCTACATCATTCTTGTATCCTTTTCAGACCATGACCCATATGTAGATAAAATTCGGTGTTGACTATCTCTGTGGTGACTTCCCTTTGCAGACCAGGCTCTGACCGCCACATCTGGGACCCGTTGGTGTTTATCCTTCAGTTGGAGCCTCCCAGACATGAGCTCTGACACTGTGAGCTGGTGACCCCGTCTGTGTTTTCCTGGGTGCCGTGAGCTCGCCTCTCCCCTCACCCTGGGCTGGGACGCTGGCCCTCGTTCTTTTCGTGAGCCTGACCTCACTCGGGGCAGTTTCCGGTCCTTGCAGTGATGGTCCTAGCGTCACCAGCACCGTCTGGTCACTGGGACACCTGGGGAAGAGTGAGGCCAGTCTGCGCATCTCCTTACAAAACCTCATGCTGCATCATGTATCCTAAAGATTGTTTGGGGAAAGGCTATATTGGTCCCTGGAGTGAATGGAAAGTTACCACAGGTGAAACAATTGACTTAAAATCGGGTCGAGTTTGCAGAAACCGAAAAGAAAGCGGGCTTCCCCCTGTCCTCTGATGGAGAAGCGGCTGCTAGAGTAAATAAAGCCTCCTTGTAATGGCTTGGTTTTCAGTCTTACGTTTGGATATTAATCCGATTTCTCATAAGCTGAAATGTAAGAATACTGGTGTTTTTTTTTTAATTGTTTGTAAATTAACAGCACCTTCAGATGCCCAAAATGAGGTGATAACCTATGCGTCTGTGTGGAGAATAGATGCCTCCGAACCTGCCTCCTCCCTCTGAAGTCCGATCATTAAGGGATTAGATGCTAGTCAAGGTCACATGTATGTCACCTGAACATCAACTGTCAAAACGTTTTCCACTGTTATGAATGTTTACCATCAGCATTATTTTATTACATGATTTGTGCTCATTGATTGTTAAGTGCATAGCTTTAACCCGTGCTCAGAAGTTGACAATAGGAGCATTTTGTGAAATTGTTTACACGGTGCCATGCATTGAGACGTGTTTCCTTTAGTATGTGTGCTTACGCGGGTTATAAAACCTTTTTTTCTCGATTTTAAACTGAGCCTTCTTTTTAATCTATTCCTAAAAAGACATGTAAATAAGCTCTCAGAGTCTGTGTAATGACCTGGTAAGCCTTGCCGGACAAGTGGTTTGTTCACGCACAAACCAAACTTTCTTCACCCAGTGCAATATGTTTGTTTACTGCTTGTGTCTTTTTATGACTGTTTTTGCTTTTTAGAAAATTGGTAAATAAAGCAAGTATATTTTTGTTGTTAATTGTATATATTTTTAATGTAGCACAGAGCAAAAACAATAGAGATCAAAGATGACCAAAAGATTAAAAAAAAAGAAAAAAGAACTCCGAAATGCTGTGTGAGGGACACGTCTGTCACCAAGCGCTCCCTCATCTCTTCCATTGCACAGCCGGTCCCTTCCTGCGCGTGCACGTGGGCATCTCTCTTCCGCGCACCCTCATCACACACGCTGCCAGAGCTGCCCAGTGAACTCTTAGGATGTGAAAGTCACAAAATGTAAACTCTAATCCTGTGATCCAGTGCTCCCATGGGCTTTTCACTTGCAGATGCGGGGGGTGGGGGGGCTGCCTGACTCAGCTCCCAGCTCCTGTCCACTCTGAGGTGGCCCCAGTCTCCTACTCTGTTCCCTTTGTGCCCTGCCCGAGGTTGTCTGTTCCTCCTGGGCTAGCTAGCGGCATGCTGGCCATGGGGCTGAAGGCAGAGGTCAGAAGGATGCCAGCCAGAGAGGCCTCATGTCTCCATCAGAGACCATAGAGGCAGCACCGCACAATCCCCCCACCCCACTGGGACGCCTAGTTCTTGCCACGTTGATGAAGACTTGCGGGGCCTGGTCCAAAAGGGAGTTCTTGCTTCCAACCTCCTCCCACTTTTCATGCCAGTACCATGGGGAACCGAGCAAGGAGATGAATGGATCCTGAATCCAGTGGCCAGCCTCCCAGAAGCTCCCTGAGCAGGAGGGAGGGCTTGACTCCCTGCCTCCTGGCCTAGTGGTGATGGGGGGACGGGGTGGGGGTGGGGAGACAAAGGCAAAGTCCTCCCAGTGAGTATAGAAGCCTCTGCAAACTGGCCTTAAATGGCCAGATATGGCTGTTTCACCAAACTGAGTGCCACTGGGGACTCTTAATTGCATTTTTATTTACCATATAACCCCAAAGGCACCCCCCCTTTATTTCCAGACCAAAAGGAGCTTCACCAAGCTTTCTGGGCTGATTGCCTACAAGGGACCTGGACATCCATTGGCTGGCTGCTGCCTTTGTTCCCTGGGGATTTATGGCCTGCCACCCCTGCCGCTAACTGGTCCCCCTGTGGCCACCACAGCCCTGCCCAGCCTCTGCAGGCCTCTGTTCCTGGATCTTGGGGGATCAAAGGGCCCAAATGCTCAGGAAGTCTGTGCTCAAGCAACCTTTGAAGGTAGGATCAGTCCAAGAGACAAATGGCAGGAAATGGGTCCACTTGGGGAGGTCGTGCAAAGGAGGGAGAGAGGGCTGGGTGGCCCTGAGATGGAACAACCAGGCTTCTGGGAGGAAAAGGCCAACCCAGCCAGCCAATGGATGCACTAAGGGAAATTGAGGCGCACTTCAAAGATGGGGCCTTGGGCAACTTCTGGTTCAACCAAAGATCTTATTGATTCCGAATATCCTGCTCTATCCTTATGCCTTTTTTCCTCGGGGTACTTGGTCACACTATCTCGCACTTAATTTCTCCTTCCTTCAACTCTGTAGACAGCATTCCTCAAACCCCACTTTCCCATGTAAGACGAGACTCTTGAGGTCCCTATCCCTCCCTTCAGCCTCCTCCCTTCTCCTGACAGCTATTACCTATCCTTTTGTTTTTACAAAGTCAACTTTATATCATGTTCCATAACCATAATAAGTCTTCCTTGCCTTCTCTATAGATTGATTCTAAATGTTGAAACCTCATGAACAGTGTTACATTGTTGTGACTGTGAAAGAACTGTTAGCTTCTAGGTCAGTCAATGTGCTGAGATTACATTTCTCTTTGGGGGGAGTTTTTTGTTTTTCCTGGAGTTCCTAGTTGCCTCTCATTTTTTGCTTGCACTATTCACCTTTATCATGCCTTCCTCCCTATACCCATGCCCCAACCAATCAAGTGTTCTATTGATCTTTTCCCAGAGGCCTCCCCCGGGGCACTGACCATCCTGTTCCAACAGGAACTGCCTTTGATGGAGAGCACTCTAAAATACCTGTTTGGCTTTGTTCAAATAATACAATGGGTAAAGGGAGGCATACACATCAGACTACAAGAAATATCACTGAGTTTCTTTTTTCATATTTCAGATTCTCAAAGTAGTGGAAACTTAATTGTACTTACTTAGGGGTCTCCTTCCCCTAAGTAGTGGTGAAGAAGAGTAAAGTCACAGACCAGTTATGGGCTCTCATGGGGTCCACACTGAGCCCCCTCCCCTGTCAGCCCCACCACTAGGAGTAAGGGGAGAAGGGCAGTTGGGTTTCTGAGCAGCCAGGGGAGGGGGAAGGAAGAGACCTGAGCTTTCTGGCATGCAGGGGGTACTGAGAACAGCAGGGGATGACTGAAGTAAAGGAGTAGGTTTCTACCTGGATGAGCAATGCTAGGCTGGGAAGGTCTTAGAAGCCTGCTCACAGAAAAGCAAACAAGAGGCTGAGTGATGAGAGGTGAAAATCGACAGAAGAAACTCTCCGGTAGTTATAGATAGACGTCAGTGAGGTGACTTTGGGAAACGCCAAACCTCTTACCAAACTCACCCTGTCTGTAAAAGTCCTTCTAGTGGGGAGCCCAAAGTGAAATAGTCACAGGGAGTAAGATCCATCTTAGGTGGCTGGGGTGGGGCATATTTGTGGCCTAGTACTACCACCCACCTCACTGCAGTCCCTGGATGTTTCCTTCCCCTACTGCTTTCCAGCCAGGCTTGGGACATCCCCTCACCTTCCCTACCCACCCAGGCTTCTGCTGAGGCCAGGCTCTGTGCTGGAGGTAGATAGGAGGTCCTAGGTAGGTACCTTGACAAGAGATGCTTATGGTCTGGAGGGATGTGGACCAAACCCTGACAATCCCAATCCCTGGTGAGTAGTGCAGGACTGGGTAAGGGTGCAGGGCTACTGCGGGGCAGGTGCATTCCCACCAAAAAGAGCAAGAGGAATAGGGAAGCTGAGACCTAAACAGTGAGGAAATAGATATTTGGAGGAGTGTTGAAGAGGGTTCCAGGTGGCAGGCTCAGTCTTTGCGAAGGCCTGGCGGCCAGAGCCCATCTTGCCATTCCAGCCTGGCTGCGCTGTGAAGTGTACTTAGGCCAGTGGAGCAGGAAACAGGCGCCGGTCCCCAGGGTGCTGCCCAAGGGCGCGGCCCCCCGCCCACTCACGCCACCCGAAGGGAGGCCAGTCTGGCAGATGGGCGGCCTGCGGTGGGGGTGGCGGTCGTCTGGCGGACACAGGCTCACCCGCCATCCGCCGCCAGACAAAGCGGGCCTAGACAAAGGCGCGGCCAACACCTGTCGCTCTTGGCGCGGCCCCCGCTTTTCTCCACCGAAGCGGCTGCAGCTGCCAACTGTCATGGGCATCAAGTTACGGGGACCAGACGGCGGCCTATGCGAATCTGGTGAGGGGAGGGCTGGGAGGGAAAGGGAGCCGAGGGAGGACGGGGCGGGGGCGGGGAACCGGGGACGAAGGAGACTGGCCGGGGCGAATGAACAGGAGTGGGGACCACAGAAGGACTAGCGGGGAGCGGGGAGGACCGGGAAGAGTGGGCGGGAGGAGGACCAGGGAAGGGTGGGGAGGGGGTCAGGGATGTACCGCAGGGGCGGGGGGCGGGGTGTGGCTGGGAGGGAAAGGGAGGTCAAAGGGGGACAAGGGAGCGAAGGGGGTTAGGGGGACATGGGGAGCTCAGGAGAGACAGCGATGATGATTAGAAGAGAATGGGCGGCTGGTGGGGGGGGTGGTACCAGGGAAGAAGGGGCGGGCGGGGGAAGGGTGACCTGAGAAGGAGCGCCTGGTGGAGGGGCTGCGCCGGCGGGCCGGCGGACCCCGCCCCACTAGGATCCCCGCGCGGGCGGAGGGCGGTGTCGAGGGTCGAGTCCGGTGTCGCGACCCACAGATGCGCAAGAAACTCAACGGAGCCATAGGGCCGCTGCCACCGCCGCTACCCCGTGGGCCCCCATCTCCCCGGGGCTCCGCAGCTATCCCAAGCCGGACCCGTAGACCTTTCCAGGTCTAGAGACCGCGGCATTGACTGTGGTTCTGCCCTACAGAATCCAGCACCCCGACACTCGCTCAGGAGCGCTCCTCCCGGGAGGCACCTTGCACGAACTAGGACAAGTGTGACTGAATGAATGCTGCTCCCACGCACAGCAGACCTGGGGGCCTTGCTCAGGTAGGGAGGGCAACAGACGCAGCCCTGGCCGCCGCTCTCCGGGTCACCGCCCCCTCGGGTGCCCCAAGCTGCTGGGGTTGCGAGGAGGCAGGGCTGGGGCCCCGCCCGCCGACCACGCCCCACCAGCTGCCCGCCGACTCCGGCGACCGGGCCGGACAATGCGCGCCGCTCCCATTGGCCGCGGCTCGGGGCCCGCGCGGCCAATCCGTGCATTGAGATGCAAATAAGATGCTATAAAAGGGGCGGGGCCGCGGCAGGCGGAAGACGCGAAGGAGCGAGGGCTGCGGCTGCCCCGGCGGAGCGAGGCAAGGGGCGCGGGCGCTCATCGCGCTCGTCGCGCTCGTCGCGCTCGCCTCGCTCCGGGCGGTGCGGGTCATGGCTCCGCCCCTGGCGCCCGGCCGGGACCGTGCGAGCCGGGAGAATGAGGACGGCTGGGAGACTCGGGGGGACCGCAAGGTGCGGGCCGGGGCCTCAGGGGGGCAGGCGGGCGGGAGGCCCGGGACCTGGGCTCAGTCGCCCGCTTCCCGCAGGCCCGGAAGCCCCTGGTGGAGAAGAAGCGCCGCGCGCGGATCAACGAGAGCCTTCAGGAGCTGCGGCTGCTGCTGGCGGGCGCCGAGGTGAGACAGGGCCGGCGGGCGAGCTGGCGGGCGCCCTGGGGCCGCTGGGCCGGAGAGCGGGGTTCGCGGCGCGGCCCGGCCTCACCGACCCCCCCCACACGCCCCCGGCGCTCCCGCCGGCGCAGGTGCAGGCCAAGCTGGAGAACGCCGAGGTGCTGGAGCTGACGGTGCGGCGTGTGCAGGGCACGCTGCGGGGCCGGGCGCGCGGTGAGTGGCGGGGGGCGGGCGGGGCGCGGGGCGCGTTCGCCCAGCCCGCCCCCGGCCGAGGACTGGGGACTTCCCGCCCGGCGCCCCTGCACTGTCGGCGGCGAGGGCGACCTCCGGGTCTCGTGGGTGAGCCCTGTCCCCGCGGGCTGGGCGGGCCTGGCCACCGCAGTGGCTGCTTACCCGACGGGGCGCCGCTCTCTCCCTCCCACTCCTGGGCGCAGAGCGCGAGCAGCTGCAGACGGAAGCAAGCGAGCGCTTCGCGGCTGGCTACATCCAGTGCATGCACGAGGTGCACACGTTCGTGTCCACGTGCCAGGCCATCGATGCCACCGTCGCCGCAGAACTCCTGAACCACCTGCTCGAGTCCATGCCTCTGCGCGAGGGCAGCAGCTTCCGGGATCTGCTGGGGGACGCCCTGGCTGGGCCTCCGGGAGCCCCTGGGCGAAGCGGCTGGCCCACGGGAGGGGTCCTGGGGTCCCCTCTGCCCAGTCCCCCAGGCCCCGGGGACGACCTGTGCTCCGACCTGGAGGAGGCCCCCGAGGCTGAACTGACCCGAGCACCTGCTGAAGGGCCAGACTTGGTGCCAGCGGGCCTGGGCAGCCTGACCGCTGCCCGCATAGCCCAGAGCGTCTGGAGGCCTTGGTGACTAACACCAGCCCGAGGTTTGCGAGGGTGGGCGTGGCGTTCCCTTGCACTGTTCCCTCCTCCCTGTGGTCCAGATGTGGTGGGGCAGGGGCCCTGGCTGTCTCCCCAGGCCCTGCTCTCTTCCTCCAGTGGCTGGGTTGCAGGGCAGTCTGGGATGATCAGCCCAGTCAGGCCCCTAGCCCTGTTTCTTAAGGAAGTATCTCTTATGGACCCCACAGTCCCCCCCCTCCATGGGTGGAGGGCAGGAGCTACAGGCAGGAGGAGGAATCTTACGGAACCAGGGTTCTCCAGGGTTTCACTGTCCCAGCCTTCTCAGGTACTGTGTGGATCTGGGGGCAGAGGTGACCAGAATGGTGCCGAAGCCCTTCTCGGGCCTGGGCACTAGTGACGGGACAGAGGGACACCTCAGACCCTGACAGCCCTGGCCTGAGCAGAAGCTTGAACTTGCCACTTGAGTCAGGACACAGGAGAGGCAGGTGCTTCCTCCACCTGCCAGAGAGAAGCAAAGCTCCCTGGACGTCTTGAGTCTGTGTATTAGGTTACCATCAAATGTTCCAGTTTTCTTAAATAAAGCATTTTGGAGAGTTAGCTACCCTTCTGGAGTAGGACTGAACAATGTGGCGTCATTGATGTGTCTAATGTGTAAATACTACTCTAGGGGCATTTTTCTTGTATCTGATGCTGGCGAATGTTCCTAAAAGCTCTCACCCTTTGTCAGCAGCGTGAGGAGCACAGTGGTGGCGGAGAGGAGACACCCTGCGGCGTGTCTCACAGTGGACACTGCTTCCGCCTCCCCAGGAACTGTGTCACAGCAGCCTGGAGACGGATACCATTGCCATGGGGTTTGTCTCCAGAGTAACAAAGCAGCGGGGGAACAGCCTGTCCCCCGACCATTCTCTGGTTCGTGAGCTTCTAGGAACAAAACTAATGCCTACTTCCTAGCCGTGTGGTTTGGAAGTTTCTTTCAAAGACCTGTTTTAGGATCCACGAGCGTCATGCAGATGTCAGTCTACTTGTGTGAGGTGGTTACTTTTCCTGGCAGAAGAGGGATCTTCCCCCAGTACCAGTGAGTTCAGGGACATGGAGACCCTCCCCCTTCATGGCTTGAAAGCCCCCGTGGCTCTACTCAGCTTGGACTAGAGGTCAAAGTAGGCCCAAGAGGTCAGAGACCTTGGAAGGAGGGGGATGGGACGGGCAGCGAGGGTGGAGGGAGGTTCCCTCCTGGGCTGGGCCAGGGCCCGCAGACAGCATGTGGTCAGTTGACAGCAGTCACTGCCACAGGGAGCCTGGCCCGGTCACTCCTACTCTAGGACCCCAAAGCAGCTTGGGTTGCCAGTGCCCAGACTGGGGCTGCAGTGTGACAACCCAAGACTGACACGTGGGTCTCCTCTCTGGTTGGGCGCCTTTGCTTCAAGAACATCTTTCCCAGCAGCCCTTTGACAAAAGCCTCCCGGCGGGTCCTGGCCACCAGGGGTGTTTCACATTGGCTCCCTTGTGGTTCAGTCTCAGACCTCAGCCACTAGGCTCTAACCAGATGCAATTTATTTTTAGCGACTGGGGAGAGGTTGGGACGGGGTGGGAGAGGCAGCTCCGTAAGGGAGGGCTCAAGAGGGATGGAAACGTTATTCCTGGGATTATTTTAGCTGCCCCAGACAGACTGATGTAAGATGTGTCCATGGGGACATGGATGGAGCACAGGTGCCCGTGCAGACCTCTGTTGCCTGTGGCTTCCGACAGCGCCCAAAGGCCACTGTGATGAGTCCTAAAGCCATTTGGGGGGCATCCGCCAGGGACTGTTTGGAAGCATCAACTCCTTCCTCTCATGCCCACACTTTGTCACATACTCCCAGAGACCCTGGAAGAGGGACAAGGGGATCCAGGACTCGGGAAGCAAGGTGCAGGAGGCTGACCTGGAGGGAAGGGTGTCGCCTCCTCAGGTCAGAAGCCACTAAGCCAAAGCTCTGGTCCTGCCCTCCTACCACCTCTGATTGAGTCAGCTTCTACTGTGTGCCTCAGGAGCAGCCTCTTTACCAGACATGTAAGTGGTCCCCAGAGCGGCAACCACAATCAGCCTCTATGAGAGCTGCTTTCGCCTCTTTGCAGCCTGGACCACCAGCTTCCTGCCTGCATTCCTTCAAAAGCTCTTTGCAAATTTCCCACTCTGCCAGACAACTATTTCATACCACCTCCCCTCTCTGAAACCCCCAAGGCTCCCTCATAGGCCTTGCTCTTGACTTTGGTAGCATTGCTTCGTCATTCCCTGAGATGAGCCTCCCTCCCACTTCAAGTCCCTGGCCCACTGTATTAGTCTTCTGTGGCTGCCATAAATCGCCACAAACTTGGTGGCTTAAAGTAACATTAATTTATTATCTTGCATTTCTGTAGAAGTCTGACACAGGATTCACTAGGCTAAAGAAGAGCCTAGAGCTTTCAGAACAGCTACATTCCCTCAGGGAGGCTTGAGAGTGAATCCATTTCCTTTCCTTTTCCTGCTTCAGAGGTCACCCACATTCTTTGGCTGGTGGCCCCCTTCCTCCACCTTCAAAGCCAGCAACAATGCATCTATCACACCCTTCTTCCATAGTCACATCTCCTTCTGACCCTTGTGCCTCCCTCTTCCTTCCACTTTTAAGGACCCTCATGATGAGACTGGGCCCACCTGGATAATCCAGGATAATCTCCCTGTCTCCAGGCCCTTAATCCTCAATCAGATCTGCAAAACCTCTTTTGCCATGTAAGGTAACACACTCACAAGTTCTAGGAATGATGATGCGGACATCTTTGGGGGACCATTATTCTGCCAACCATACCCACGTGGGCCTCTGCCCAGGCATCCTGCCTTCCATCATGATGCAGTATGGTGCCAGCCTTCCATGCAGGCATTGGATTCGGTCCCCTCCGACCTCTCAGTGACTCTGCTGCATCACTAATCTCTCCTCCCTCTGCCTCATTCTGCAAAGAAGCTGAAATATCTCCATCTAGAGAAAGCGGAGATAAAACCTCCTTGGACTTGCCGTACCCTATTAGCTTCTGCCTCATTGCTCTCCTCGAAAGCAACATTCTGTAAAAGCGCTGTTCACGCTAGCTGTCTCCACTTGCGCACCTCTCACCTCCCTTCATGCCTCTCTGTCAGGCCATTGTTCCCTCCCCTCCAATGACCCTGCCCTGGTCAAAATCTCCAGTGACTGCCAAGTTTCCAAGTCCAGTGGTCCTGTCTTAAGTTTCTTGCTCAACCTTCTTCCAGTGAAGCACTCGTGGATTATCAGTCCCTCCCTCCTGAAACTCTCCTCTCGAACTCAAAAACACCGGGTGTCCTGGGTTGTCACTGGCCATCCCCAATCTCCTTTGCTAGATTCGCCTCTCCTAGATGCACACTTGAGGCCCTGTGTCCTTCCCTATCACCCCTGCCCAGACCCCACTTGGTCCATTTGGTTTGTTCCATCGTGCGCCCTTGATCCAAAGCCCACCTCCATCCTTGTGGGCCCCTACACTCTCCTGTTTGCTTAGTATCTCCACTCCGACGTCCAATGGGCATCACAAACCACAGCCCAAGCGCCACTGACTCTCACCCCCGATGCACTGTCACTACCCCACTCACTGCCCGTTCATGGCACCCTACTGATTAGGCAAAAAAATCTATAGAAGCCACACTCTTTGCCTGTCATCTCACCTCCAGCCGATCACGTGCATGCGCTATACTTTTTTTTTTTTTTTTTTTTTTAAGATTTATGTATTTATTTGAGAGAGAGCACGAGCAGGAGGGGCAGAGGGAGAGGGAAAGTCCCAAGCAGACTCCCTGCTGAGCGCAGAGTCCCACAATGGGATTGATCCCACCACCCGAGATCACAACCTGAGATCACGGCCTGAGCCCAAACCGAGTCGGGCACCCAACCGATTGCGCCCCCCAGGCTCCCCATGAGCTCTACTTCTAAATCCAGTCTCCAGTTGTCATCTTTCCACCGACAGAGTGCTGACATCCTCATCTCATCTTTAACCTGGACTTGGGCAGCAGGGCTAACTCGCCTCCCCACTTCCACGTGGGGCTCCTGGCAGAGGCCGCCTCCGGGGTCCCTCCCTCCCGTAGCTCTGCTCTAGGCTCCGGCCTTGGCTAGAGACCTGAGAGCGGGGATCCGGCCAGTCTCGCTCAGTGCTATTCCTGGACGGCCTGGAGCCGGCGCTGGGGAAACCGGAGGGATTTGGGAATAAGGGAGCGGAGCTCCAGGGGCCCTCGGGCTGGACTCCCGGCGCCCAGCTCACGGAGGCGCTCGGAGACGCCGGGGAGGCACCCTGGGGACATTCGGGAGGCATTCCGCGCTCAGCGGGGCGGAGGCATTGAACACGCCCCCACCCCGCCCGCCGGAGGCGAACCGCGGAGCCTCCTGGGAGATGTAGTTCTTCTCCTTCCACTTCCCTTTCTGCGAGGCCGCTTCAGGCGGAGCCGGCACCGCGACTCCCAGAGGCCTCCCGGCCCGGAGGCCACGCCCCCTTCCGCGAACGCCCAGAGCCGGGTCCTCCGCGGGACGGAGCCCAGCCGCCTCCGGGGACCTCGCGCGGTCGGCTGAGGGGCCGTGTGGCCGACCGAGGCTGGGCTGCCGACTCTCCAGCAGCCCTGCGACCGGGACAGGAAGAGAGGAAGGCGCCTCGTAGCTCGAGCCGCGCATCCGCGTGAGGACGCGAAGACAGAGGGCGCCCCGGCCGGCCTCTGCTCAGACTGCCGCCCGGTCTCGGGCGGTCCGGAGCATGAAAGTGCAGGCAAAGCCACCAGCGGCTGGTGCCGAGGAAGGAGGGGGTCGTTGCAGGCTGTGGAACGGAAGCAGGTTTGTTGAGGAGGGAGCACGAGCCTTGCTGACGGTGCCCGAGACAAGCCCCGTCTTGAGCGGCCTTCACTCTCCACCTGCGCCGAGCACCTGGTGTGGGCTGCGGCCCAAGACAAACTGACCGGACAGACCCCTGCTGTCGTGCAACTTGGATTCTCTTAAAATGGCCGAGAGCCCACAGAGAGCCACAGGCCACCGCGAACTGCAGAGGTAGACAGGCATCGCTTTTGAGAGCAGCCAGGGAAGCCACCTGCTCATCAGATTATTCAGGTCCGCCCTCGGGTTTGGGTGGATCTAGGAGGAGAAGGGATAAGGTTTTACACTGGGGACCCAGAGGCTACCAGCTTCTCGTGGGAGCGCCCAGGTATCTTACTCTGGCTGCACCTGTTCTGCTTCACTGTTGCCTCAACCATCAGTGGATGACACTTGGGGTACTATCCTCTTGCCCCCTCCAGATCCTGCCCTCCCTGAACCTCGGAAAATCTTGTCCGTGCCCTTAGGCATCTCAGTCACCCCTCACAGTGAGGCTAGCTCCCAACTGTAAGCTCCTACCTTCTGTCTTACCCACTCTCTCCCAACAAACTTGTTAAACCTTCTTGAGATCCCCTAGTCTGGTCCTGGCATTTGCTTCACAGTCAGGTTTCTTGAAAATCATTTCTATTCTCATTTTCTGCATTTGTTCACCTGTCTGCTCATCATAAAATTTCACTCTGGCCCACATTTCTGTTCACTCTACTGAAGACTTCTGGAAGTCTTTGATGAAGTCCTTATTGCCAAGCAGACTCTTCAGTTTTCTTCTTATGTAAACATTGCAGCATTTGGCACTGTCAATAACCTCATGCTTCTTAAAACCCTGTTCTCAGTCTAGTTGTCCTGCTTCTTCTTCAACCATTCCTTCTCAGATTCTAGACAGGGCTCTTCTCAGCCCACGATTTATTGCTCTGTTCGTGTTTCCTTCCTTAGTCCTCTTATCTCTAGACAAAAGTCTGTATATCTCCATGGCTTTCCCTCCTGTGTCACTGACTCTAAAAATGACTTCTGGCCCAGCTGGGCTCTCTGGAGCTCTCGTGGCGTTTATCCAGCTGCCCCTGGTTGTTGGCTCTCATGGCTCCCACAGGTTCTTCAAACTCAGCAAATTCCACCTGAACCCAGCTCTTCTGCAGGACCTGCACCTCTTGTCGTGTTCTGGATCCCTGAGAGCACCACGGCCGTCCTCAACCACCCAGGGCAGATGCCTGACAGTCAAGGAGATACCTCCTCGCCCTTCCTCTGCACCATGTGAGCAACATCCAGTAACTATCAGTTCTACCTCTTTAGTCGCTGTAACGAATGAATGAGTTTGCATCTCCTTCCTCGTCCCTCTCCCACTGTCCCTGCTGCCACGTTCTTAGGTCAGGTTCTTACCCCCCAGCTGGAGGATGGCAGTGATCCTTAGGAAAACTACACCTAGGATTACCTCCTGAACTGCAGTCCTTCAAAAGCCCAGCACTGTGCAGATGAGCAGAGCGCAGGAGGCCCACGACTCCCCTGGGTCCGCTCAGATCTTCAGAGCTCCGCCTCCAAGCCCCTCTCCCCTGCTCCCGTCCCTGTTTTCGTCTCCTTGCCAGGTGTGTGGCCGCACACACACATACACACACACACACACCCCTGCTGCTCTTCTCTGCAATTGCTTTCAAGGTTGGGAAGGTTTTCCCGGGCACCCAGTTTTAGGCAGTTTTCAAGTGTCTCTCTTTCATTTTCCTGATGGTATAACTAAGACAATGTTTATTTATTCTCTCACAATATTTACTGGATGCCTACTCTTTGTCAGGCATGATTCCAGTTGCTGGAGATAAAGTTTCTTCTCGAGCGTGCACTGTTAGCAGGGAACCAGACAAAAAATAGATGATATGGCAGGCAGTGTTTCTGTGCCAAGAAGAAAATAAAGTAGGTCAAGAGGACAGGGAGGAATGGCGCGGAAGCAGGGTGCAGGTGTAGGTGGGCTGGTGAGAGACAACCTGTCTGGTAGGCTTTATTCGAGCAGAGAAGTGATGATGTGGAGGAACGAGCAAGCAGCTCTCCAGGGAAGGGATGTTCCAGGGAGAAGAAATAGCAAGTGGGGCTGGTTCTGGGGCCTGGGCAGCTGGGTCCCCATAGTCTCCTCACAGTCGTTCCTTGTGTGTCTGTATTTCCTTCCGTAACAACAGCAGTGCCATCCCTTCATTGACACCAGGTGCCAGGGCCCTCGGTGTACGGGATCTTATCCGTTCCTTAAATGTCACAGTGACCCCGACCCAACGTAGGTATTACTAGTCTCCATTTTACGGGTGAGGAACTGAGGCTCAGAGAGATTTTTCTTTAAAAAGCCATACACACTCCCAGGAAAATTCAAGCATTACAGAAGGCCGGCCATGGAAAACCTGGGTCTTCCTTCTGTCTTCTCCCCCCATCCCTTCATCCCCCGCTCCAGGAGTCTCCACAGTTAACAGTTTCTTGGGTGACCCTTCTGATGCTTTCCATGCCTCTGCAAGCATGTATCTAGGATAGATGTCTTTTTCTGCAAATGGGGCCATCCTGTACGTACCATTCTGCACCTTTTTGACCCCAGCAGTCCAACCTTGATTCAGTGGTATACCTGTGATGTGGCATGCTCTGTCCTCAGCACCAGGGACACAGTGGTGAGGAGGAAAAGCCCCTTCCTCGCGGGGCCCGCCTGACCCACCGCGATGCCGCGCGCAGAGGCTTCTCATGCACAGTAGCCTCACCCGGGGTGTAGACAGGGTTTCCAGGGCTTTTCCAAGACCAGTGCTCAGCGAACAGCCTGGGTACTTTGCAACATGTACCCTATGTTTCTAGAATTAAGATGGCATGTCATTGAAAATGTGTAAATGTCAGATTGCTGCCCTGAAAACCTGTCTTGCATTACACTCCACCTTCAGTGGAGAAGGGGACAGTTTTCTGCACTCTCCTTAATAGTAGACATCCCTATCTCACTGATTTATGACGATGAAAACAAGTTTTTTAAGAGAAGGATATTGAATTTTGTGGGGGCAAAACGTGCACGGGTCTTGGTTAGAATGGCCTCTCTTTCTGTCTCTACCTTGTTCTCTTTCCTTCTTTGTGCTCTGCTGCCCCTCATCTCTGCCCTTCCCCATCGCACCTGTCCTCCACAGCCACCCTCCGTGGGCTCTCCCCCCACCTCTGTTCCTGCCTTTCCTTCCCTGTCTTGCTCCAGCCTTCCTCTGCCTTCGCCTCCCTCCCTTGGGGTAGCGCGCTGCCCTGTGGCTGCTGCCTGCCCCTCTCTCTGGCCGTGGGGCAGAGCGAGACAGCCCAGCTCTGCAGGGCAGGTGACTCTTCCTCCAGGCCCTCCGCTCCTCTCCTCCTGGGGCAGCGCCTTGCCTACCATAGTCACCATGCTGAGGAGAGCTGCGGGGCACCAAGGAAGCGTGCCCAGCGTTTGCTGAGGCGAGTCCTCGGGGAGCCCGGCTGCCCATGGGGAGAGGTGGGCTGGGAGTGGGGGGCAGGATGCTCCCCTTCTTCTGTTTCTTCCTCCAGTGCCCACAGACAGCTCCTGCTGGGCTTGACTCTGGTGGTTAAAAAAGAGGGCTACCCAGTTAACATAGCTGAGGACCAGTGCACGGAGGGGTCTTTCGTGGGGGCTTCAGACTTCAGTGAAGGCCCCGGGCTCAGCTGGAGATGCCGGGACAAAGTCAGGAGGGGGAACCAAATATTCCCACACATATCCTGTGGGAATATCAGAGCTACAGGGTGAGGCTGTGAGGCCAGACCCCAGCGTTTCTCTCGAAGGGTCTGGTGAGGGCTCCTTATGAACGCCGAGACTCTCCGCGGAGCCCAGCGGCCAGCTGGCTCCTCCTCCAAAAGCTCCCGCAGGTCCTTTGGGCACAGAGCTCTTGGCTTTTTGTCCTCGGGCTTTGCCTTAAGAGCTGGTCTGTAGCAAGGCCCACTCCCTGGACTTCTCCTGAGGCCTGGCTGTCTCCGTGCTCTGTAACAACATAGCTGGTGTGAGACCCCTCTGCTGGGCCCTGGACGCACGGGCCTCCCTGGCTCGGGCGGGCTGGGGGCGGGCAGCGAGCATGCACACGCTTCTCCAGAGAAGCTGAGAACACATCTCGGGGGCAGCCCGTGCCCCCTGTAACCAGGAAGAGTTCCAGCAGGAAATCCCACCACCCAGAGCAGCAGGGCCTCTGCCTTAAGGACAATGTAATTTCAGGGGAGACAGACATTTCCTGATCATTAATGCATAAGACACAAAGGCCACGAAAGAACAAGAAATAGGGCTGGAGGGTGGAGGAAAGGGTGACATGACCTTCCGCAAGCAGAGGCTCCTGAGGGAAGGCTTCCTGGAGGAGGTGGTATGTGAGCCTTGCAGGACAGCCAGGTTCTTGACAGGGGGAGGTAGAAGGTTAAGCAGAGGAGGAGGACTTACCTTTAGACCCCAGAGGTCACCATGCTCCTGAATCTGACTTGAGAATTTCCTGTGGCCGTCTCTGGTCCCTGGAATGACACGGGGGGATGGGGGGGGCAGGAACCAGGAGGGTGAAGCACCCAGAAGTGCTTCAGAGAGCGCTCCTTCTGGGGCTTCATTCTGCTTCTCCCCACATGAGCTCCCTCTCCAGCAGCTTCCCGGGGAGCAGCTTCCCAGGGTCAGTGGGGACTGGGATTGTCAGCGGCCTTGCAGTCCAGCAGTGCTGCTCGCCCTCCCTGAACTCAGGGAGGGTAGGTCGAGCCGGGGCAGCGGGAGCTGGCCACGGACTCCGTATCCCGTAGAAGGAAAATCACAGAAGTGGACAAGCAGAGTTATCTGTGGCCGTGTAGCAAGTCGCCGCACAAGTTAGCAGCCCAAGGCCAGCATCTGTTCCATCCCGGAGTCAGGGACCAGGCCCAGCTTCGTCGGGGGCTTGCGCCCTGGGCTGTGTTCGAGGCTGCGGACCGTGGCCGTCAGAGGCTCCACGCAGGCAGGCTGCACGCGCGAGCTCCCTCGCTGGTGGCGCCAGGACCAGTTCCTCCCGGGCTGTCCGACTGAGGGCCCCGTTCTGTCCTGCTCTCTGCCACACTGGTCTCTCCAGAGGGCGGCTCAGCGCGGGGCCGGCGGCTTCCCTCTGGGGGAGCCCGGGAGGGCAGGCGAGGAGGAAGGCCGCCTTTTTTGTAGCCTCATTTAAGAGGGCATCTGTCTGTCAGGTGCAGGCCGCACTCCAGGGGAGGGGATCACCCGGGCATGGGGACCCGGAGAGTGGGGTCATCGAGGGCCGTGGTAGGGGCCGCTCTGTTTCTGCTCCTCCAGCGGCCCCGGGCCTCCAGACGTCGCAATACTGCGTTCCGTGCATTGATATTCTGCTTATTTTACTGGCATTTTTCAAACTGTAGCCTGAATTGTTCCATCACGACAGAGGTGTACCCAGAGAGTTGTACCCAGTGCAGCAGTGGCAAGAGGTGCCCTCCTTTAAAAAGCATTCTGTCTACGTCATTCCCTGAGTAAGCCTTTCCAGGGCATCTGATTATTGTTCGTTCCCATTTCCCGAGTGACATGGAGCATCTTTTCTTAAGCTTACGAGTTATTTAGGGGCGCCTGGGCGGCTCAGTCGGTGAAGCGTCTGCCGTCGGCTCAGGTCATGATCCCGGGGTCCTGGGATCGAGCCCCGCATTGGGCTCCCTGCTCGGTGGGGAGTCTGCTTCTCCCTCTCCCACTCCCCCCCGCTCATGCGCTCTCTCTCTCTCTCTCAAATAAATAAAATCTTTTTTAAAAAAAGAAAAAGCTTACGAGTTATTTGTGTTTTCCTCAGAGCCACGGTGGGCCCGCAATCTCTTTATACTTCCAGAGCCCCTGATGGTCCAGTCTTGGGAGTGGAGGAACAGGGAGGAAAATCTGAGAAGGAAGTGTAGGAGCCCTGGTGCCCCCGGCCACACAGACAAGGCTTGGACCCCAGATGGATCCAAGTCTTGACAGAACGCCTTGTGATATTCCCGGAACAGAACAGCGTGGGAGGAGCTGACTCCCTGTCCCCAGGGGTGTCCTGACACAGGGTGCGCCACCTGCAGGCTCCGATGAGGCCTGAAGCCATACAGCAGCTTAGCCAGGGAGGGCAGGGGCCCTCAGCAGGAGGGGCGGTCTTCCACATCATGGTCATCTGGCCACTTCCCCTTTACTCTGCATGAGGGTGCTAGGGAGCTGGCACCTTTGGCTATTCTTCCTTTCATCGTCTGTGTAAGTAATAAACCGAATCTAGGAAGGGCTCAAGGTTTCTTTACTGGCAAAGCTGTCAGTCTTGATGGAATGGAAGGAAAAGGGAGGGAGAAGATGGATTCCCGGCCCCAGCCCTGCCCGATTTGGGGAGCATACTCCATAACTCCTCTTGCCTGGTGCCAATTCTTTCCTCCGAGGCTTGATGCAGCCCCCTGGAGGTTTGCCCACTTCTCCCTCAGGATACTGGACCCAGATCCGCCCCAGTGGTTCCACCAGGAGACACTCAGGCTGGAGGGGGTGCTCAGGTGGACCAGCAAAGTATAGAGGATGAGAGGCGCCTTCTCTCTTCCCCAACACTTTACTATGGAAATCTGCAGTTGTTCACATTTTCCTAGACTTTCTTGCATCTGGGCAACCATCCATGAGTCCATTTTTTTCTTGATGCATTCAGAGTGAATTAGAGACTCCAGGATGCTTTCCCCTGCGTGCTTCAGCATGCACACATTAACTAGAATTCATTGTCCACAGTATTCCTTTTGGCCCAAAACTTACAGTGAAGCGCCCTGCTCATAAGTGAACCCTTGCTGAGTTGTGACAAATCCATACACCTTTGTAACTCAGACCCTTACCAACATCCTGAGCATCCCCGTCACCCCGAGAAAGTCCCCTCATGCTCCTCAATCAGTCCCCACTCCCTCTCAGAGGCAAACACTCAGTACCCTGCCTGGCAATCATGGAGCACAAAGCAAGAGGAATTTCTAGAGCGTTAAAGCAGGTGAAAACCCATTGAAAATTTAAAAAATAGGTATATTAAAATTCAAAATATTTCTTAAGTTTAAATATTTATACAAAACCAATTGATGATTTTACCTTATCAGTTTTAATGGAAACAAACTCAGTCGTATTTCCAAAGTCTATTCCTTATTTTCAGTGGAGAGAATGGCCAGGTTGATTTCTTTTGACCACGTGATGAGCTTAACTGTTTCATGGTCATGAACTGCAGCTTACCGAGATGTCTTATGGGACGCCACTGGGACGGGCAGGGTGAACGGCCTTCTCGAGGCCGCTCCCAGAGTAGAGAGGCGTGCACTCCGCACTGTGAACTGTTCTAGAAGATGCAGACGCCAGACACGGGGATCATTGTACATCATCAAGTACTGATATTGCATGCTGCTTAGATAATTCCAGATGAAACTTCTGTAGTCCAGAGGATTTACGTCAGAATATTGAAGAGTCCAACTGGTGGCTGCTTTGCGGAAATCAGATGTATACACAGAAAATAATTTTTCTGCAGTTAAAAATTCAGAATCTGAAGACAGCTTTTTTTTTTTTTTTAAGGTTCCAGGAGTGCCATCCTGAACTTGGAATGTGTAGCCTTCAGAGGTATTTCCTGGCACAGCATTAGAATCTGAAGACGTGGCAGGAGAGTGGGAGCTTAATCTCCATCGGCTGCGCAGCTTTCTCATCATTAGCCCCACTGTCCAGCAATTCCTTTTCAACTTCCATATTTTTATTTTGAAACTCAGGCCGCATGTTCATATCTTCCGCTACAATCTTACATTCATCGGCGACTTTCAAGTTACATTTGTGCTGTAAGCAGAGGGACAGCATTAAGCACAGCTGGATGCACAGTCGTGTTTCACTGTCTAGCGCCCCACACAGACGTGAGATGTGTGCAGTCTGCACTGCGATGCTTTCAATGTCAACATATTGTAGTTTTCATTTGATATATATTTCAATATTTATAAATATCTTTGTGGGTGAAGTGCCTGATTGCATTTAATTTTGAACCTCATGGGGTATCTGGATGTGTTTTTAACGGAGGTTTTAGAACAGACATCAGAATATCCCTTCTGCTCATTAATTTTTTTTGAAATCACAAAAAAAGATACATGTGTATATCTTTTACACAGTGCCAAAGAAGCTTATCAAATCTGGTTTCACACAAGGGGCATTTTTGCACATGAAGATTATGAGTGAGGGAGGCACCAAGGTGACAGTCATATTTCGGGGAAAATCATGGTGTACGCGCTCTTGTATAACTCGCCATCCTTGCTCCCTCATTACATCCCTGCTCACGAGCACTTTTTATATCAACTCTCTTTCCAACCTCTACTTTCCTGCGCTAGACCTAGGAGGCTTTTTCTTTCATTCCGATAAAGTCAGTATACGTTATTTTATCCTTACGACATTACTCTCCATGCAAGCAGCCCTCACAGTCTGACACTTGTTCACAGTGGGCACAATCAGAGAGTAAGGAAAAGTATTTGCATCCTTAATTCTTGATAGGCGATCTACGTGGTTTGCTTACAGCATTACACATTTGTTCTGTATTTTATTAGACAAGACATAGGGACTTCCAGCAGTTTCTTGGGATTCTCTAAGATGCACGTTATTTTTTGTTCAAAGTGTCATAGCTAAAATCATTCAAAATATTCTGCCATTCAAGGCGCCTGGGTGGCTCAGTTAGTTAAACGACTGCCTTCGGCTCAGGTCATGATCCCAGGGTCCTGGGATGGAGCCCCGCATCGGGCTCCCTGCTCCTCGGGGAGCCTGCTTCTCTCTCTCCCTCTGCCTGCCGCTCCCCCTGCCTGTGCTCTCTGTCTCTCTCTCTGTGTGTCAAATAAATAAATAAAATCTTAAAAAAAAAAATTCTGCCATTCTTTGTTTCTCTGATTTCATCATCTTCTGCAAGTCGTCATCTAATAAACCATCAGATTGAATATTTAAAAAAAAACCACTTCCATTTTAGAGACCATCACAATGAAACATCAACTTTTCAAGGTCACAGATTCTGTTTAAATTTTTCTAATCTTTGAAACCTTTTTTTGCATTGCAAAAATTTGATTGTTATATTACTGCAGAAAAGTATGCATGAAAAATAAAGACAATTCTTTGGAATAAATGAGCCAATCACAGTGAATTCACTTGCCTAGAACATTAAAAAAAAAGTCTTTAGAAAAATCTTTGGACTATTATTTAGCAAAAAAAAAGAGGAAGTTCTGATACATGCTACAACATGGGTGAATCTTGAAAACATTTGCCAGGTGAAATGAGCCAAACAGAAGACAAACAGTGTAGGGTTCCACTTACACGAGTTACCTAGAGTAGGCAAATTCACGGAGACAAAGCAGATTAGAGTGTACTGGGGGCAGGGGAAGAAAGAGGTTGCGAGGTATCACTTGGCGTCTGGTGCGCTAAAAAGTTCTGGAAACAGTGGTTGTGGTGCAGGGTTGTGAAGGCACCTAATGGCGCTAAAGGGGACGCTTCAAATGGCTAAAATGGTAAGTTTTCTGTTATGTATATTTTATCACAATGAAAAAGTCAACTAAGGAAAGTCATCAACCGCGCAGAACATAAACATACCCAAGACCCCATAACTGCCTCCCTGGGCCCCTCCCAGTGAAGAGCCAGTGCGCACCAGGAGACCCGCATGGGAGCGTTCAGAGCGGTAGCATTTGCTGAGAGCCTCAGGCTGGACACAACTCAGCTGTCCGTAAACGCAAGGGCGCATTTGTGAGGGGCGCTGCCTCCAGACGGGAGTTACTCGGCAGTGACGAGAAGAGGTCAGGTCCGACCGCTAACAGTTCAGACGAGTCTCACCAACATGGTGCTGAGCGACAGAAGTCAGAGTTGGAAGAGCACATACTGTATGATTCCACTTATATGAGGTTCAAACCCAGGCAAAATCAACCTGGAGCATAGTGCTAACCTTGAGGGGTGGTGACTGGAAATGGCTTCTGGGATGCATGAAATATTCTGTTTTGTGATCTGAGTCCTAGTTAGTGGGAGTATTTACTTGGTGAAAATTCACCAAGCTATATACACTTAGGATTTGTGTACTTGCCTGTAAGTATGGTTTTACTTCAGTAAAAAAAAGTTTACTTAAAAAAAAAATCAAAGAAATCAATCATTACAAATAGCAGAAAATTATGTACCTGGTGGAAATAAAGTAGTAAAAGTATTTTTTATATAAAAAAGTGAATAATGGTGGGGCACCTGGGTGGCTCAGTTGTTAAGCATCTGCCTTCGGCTCAGGTCGTGACCCCAGGAATCCTGGGACCAAGCCCCGCATCGGGCTCTCACCCCTCATTGGGCTCCCGCCCCACATCGGGCTCCCTGCCCCGCAGGAAGCCTACTTCTCCCTCTCCCACTCCCTCTTTCACTGTGTCTGTGTTCCCTCTCTCGCTGTGTCTTTCTCTGTCAAATAAATAAATAAAATCTTTAAAAAAAGTGAATAATGGTGACCTATTTATCACTGACTTACATGAATGAAGTATAAAAGTGTCCTAGTAAATTTATTTTCCTGGTTAAAAATTCTCAGAAAATGTTAGATCAAATCTCATTTGTGAAAAGTCAAATATATTCATAAATAAGATGTGTATTGCTCATCTCAGTGCCTGAGATGGGGTCCAGAAAAGCCTTTTGAGGAAGTGACCTTTGAGCTGAATTTGGGGAGTGAGCAGCCGCTTCAGGAGTGGAAGTTGTTCTAATCAAAGGGAACGGCAGGGACCCAGGCTTGAGGTCCAAAGACCTGCTGTGTCCTGGAGAAAGAAAGGAGCCCAGGGGCAGCGCCACAGTCAAGGGATGGGACTCATGAGGTTGGAGGGGGGAGGAGGGGAGCTAATGGAGGACCTCATAAGCATGGCAGGGAGTTTGGATTTGATTCCAAGCAAATGGGAAGCAACTGCGAAACTTAAAGCAGGGGAGGGCAATAGGCCAAGCTGTGTTTTAAAATGATCTCTCTCCCTTTCTGAAAAATCAACTATAGGAGGGCAAGAGTCTAACAGGGAGGAGGCAGTCTCATTTGTCTCAGAAAGAAATGCCAACATGCCTCAGAGATACTGGGAGTTCGGTTCCAGAACACCACAATAAGGCCAATATTGCAGTTAAGTGAGTCAAGTGAACTTACTGGTTTCCCAGTGCATATTAAAGTTATGTTTACATGATATTGTAGTCTGTGAGGTGGGCAACAGTATTATGTCTAAAAAATATACATACTTTAATTAAAATATATTTTATTGCTAAAAAATGCTAACCGTCATCTGAGCTCTCATTGAGTCATAGTCCTTTTGCTGGAGGAGGTTCTTGCCTTGATGTTCATGGCCGGTGACAGATCAGGGTGGTGGCTGCTGATGGCCGGGGTGTCTGTGGCAGGTTCCTAAAATAAGACAACAAAGTTAGTTTGGTGCATCAATGGCCCCTTCCTTTCACGGACAATTTCTCTGTCACATGTGATGCTGTTTGATAGCATTTCACCCACAGTAGAACTTCCTGCCGCCGCTTTATCACCTAAGCGTATGTAATATCCTAAATCCTGTGTTGTCCCTTCAACGGTCTTCATGTCATCGTCACCAGGACTAGATTCTGTCTCAGAAAACCGCTTTCTTTGTTCATCCATAGGAAGCAACTCCTCACCCCTCACGTTTTAT
>NC_138371.1:2478013-2507932 GCF_054177405.1 Leptonychotes weddellii
GACTTCTCTCCCGCAGCTTCTTCACCTCTCTCAGCCTTCACAGAATTGAAGAGAGTCAGGGCCTTGCTCTGGATTGGGCTTTGGCTTAAGGGAATGTTGATCTTCTATCCAGACCATGAGAACTTTCTCCACATCAGCAATAAGCCTGTTTTGCTTTCTTCTCAACTGTGTGTTCACTGGCGTGGCCCTTCTAATTTCCCTAAGAACTTCTCTTTTGCATTCACAACTGGGAGGACTGTTTGGTGCAAGAGGCCTAGCCTTTGACCTGTCTCAGTTTTGACATGCCTGCCTCAGTAAGTGTCATCATTTCTAGCCTTTGATTGAAAGTGAGAGATATGTGGGCGCCTGGGTGGCTCAGTTGGTTAAGCGACTGCCTTCGGCTCAGGTCATGATCCTGGAGTCCCGGGATCGAGTCCCGCATCGGGCTCCCTGCTCGGCAGGGAGTCTGCTTCTCCCTCTGACACTCCCCCCTCTCATGCCCTCTCTCTATCTCATTCTCTCTCAAATGAATAAATAAAATCTTTAAAAAAATAAAAAATTTAAAAAATTTAAAAAAAGAAAGTGAGAGATATGTAACTCTTCCTTTCACTTCAGCACTTAGAGGTCATTGCAGGGTTATTAACCAACCTAATTTCAGTATTGTTGTGGCTCAGGGAACAGGGAGCCCGAGGAGAGGGAGAGGGATGGGGAACGGCCAGTGGGTGGAGCAGTGAGGACACACACGACATTTATTGGTCACGTTTGTTGTCTTCTATGGGCGCCACTCATAGTGCCCAAAACGATTGCAGTAGTAACATCAAAGATCACTGAGCACAGATCATCATAACGAATATAGTGAACAAGTTTGAAATATTGCAAAAATTACCAAGTGAGAAAATGCTATTGGAAAAATGGGGCCAGGAGACTTGCTTGACACTGGATTGCCACAAATCTTTCATTTGTAAAAACTACGGTATCTGTGATGCACAATATAAGCAAAGCACAATAAAATGAGATATGCCTATAATGGGGCTTGGTCTAGGGTCACAGTGGCAGAAATGGGACGTGGAAGAGTTTTGGAAGCAGAACAAGCAAGATCTACTAACGAATTGTATGTGTGGGATGAGGGAAAGGTAGGAATCAAGGCTGATGCCTAGGTAAATGGTGATTTGAGAAAGACGAGGGTGAATAGGTTTTGGGGAGAGGGCAGGAGTTGTATTTGGCATATACTGTAAATGGCATGATTTGAGGTGCCTACTAGATATCCAAGTGGGGATGCTGAGGAGGTAGGTGGGGATATATGTATGTACAGTTCTGAGAGGAGGTCAAGGCCAGAGACATGTACAGGTGTGTCATCAGAATACAGGTGTATTTAAAGCCAAAGAACTAATAAAGATGATTTTGGAAGTGAGTAAATTAAAGACAAAAGAGGGTCTAGGACCATGCCCTGGGCGTGTCAATGTTTAGATAAAGGGAAGCCAATATCAAATCTGAAAAGAGGGCTCGGAGTGGGCCACATTTCCCTTCTAACTTGAGGCTGGTGGGACTACAGGGCCTAGGGATTACAACCCCCACAGGGTTTCTTTCTGCCATGACAGTAGCTGGCTTTATCATTCTGTGAAATGGCTACAAATTGCAGACAGAGGGCGCAAGCAGAACATGCGCCCATCCATTGTCTTTTCAGGATACTGAAATTTTTCTAATTGTGGAAAGGTCTATGGCTCCCCCACTGAGTTACACTCATCTTTTTGGTATTTAGGACCCCTTGTGAAATGACCCCAAGGTAACTTGGACCTCAAGTCCTACCCACCTACCCAACTCCTCTCCATCCGTTACAGAGATGTGGCAGCCCTGCACCCCATTGTGCGCTGCCCTCTAGCCAAGATGAATCTAACATTCACACCTGACTTTGGAAGCCCCAGAGAAGGTGTGCAGTCCAGGCCCCCTCACAGCCGTGCACTCCACACATGCACTTGGGTGCCCATGCACACACGTCTCTTGTAGTCTGAGGACTTTCCACTCTGGCTAGTGGATACAGGAACTATTCCTGGCCCTGTATGAACTTCGAGAATTACTAGTCCTGTTCCTTCCTGTTTTTCCCCCAGCCTTAGGCGGTCATCCTACTCTAGTGCTCATCGGTTCTCACCTGAAGATGCAAGGGGACCCCTCTGCAGACCTGTCCAACAGGCTACAGTACTTTCCTCCAAAGGCTGTTAAGAGATTATATCAAATTATCATATGCAAAGTGCCTAACTAGCGCCTGGCCCCAAACAGGCGGCACCCAGTGTTCTCAGTTTTCTGCCCCTTCTTCATAATAAAAATAGCGAAGTGAATTACTTTTGCACAGTGTGAAGCTTTTTCTGACATTTATGCAAACTTCCCCACACCAGAGTTGCTATAAAATCCTTCCTGCCGCCTGGAATACAGCACAGCTGTCATTTCTTCATTCTCCTTCTTCATTCTAGCTGCCTGCTGCCTGGGCCCATGGACAGTACCTTATGTGCTGGGTTTTTGAGGTGTCAGTAGTCCACTCTGGACATCAAGCTCTTCCAGTTATTATTGTCGTGTAACAAATTACCCCCAAACTTAGCAGCTTAAGAAACATTTTTTGGGGCGCCTGGGTGGCTCAGTCGTTAAGCGTCTGCCTTCGGCCCAGGTCATGATCCCAGCGTCCTGAGATCGAGCCCCGCGTCAGGCTCCCTGCTCGGCGGGAAGCCTGCTTCTCCCTCTCCCACTCCCCCTGCTTGTGTTCCCTCTCTCGCTGTGTCTCTCTCTGTCAGATAAATAAAATCTTTAAAAAAAAAAAAAGAAACATTTTTTGCTTGTCATTCTGTGGCTCAGGATTCTTGAAGGGCTCAGCTGGGCAGTCCTTGCTCGAGGTCTCTCACGAGGTCACAGTCAGATGTTGGCTGGGGCTGGAGTCATCTGAGGGTTCCACTGGGACGGATGTCCTCGATGACTCACCTGACAAGGCAGGCAGCCAGCGCTGGCTATTGGCTGCGAGCTCAGCCTGTGTTGCTGAGTTCTGTGCCTACATGGAACTTCTCCAGCGCAGCTGGTGACCGACTCCCCAGCAGGTGTCTCCAGAGAAGCAGGCAGAAGCTGCATGGCCTTTTATGACCTAGCCTTGGCGATCAGATAATGGCACATCTTTCCCTCTCTAACAGCCAAGGCAGTCACAGTTCACCCAGCTTCAAGGGGAGAGGACTCACAGCCTACCTCTTGATGGAAGGTGGCAGGGATACATTTTAGAAGAGCATGAGGGATGGGAGATATTGTTGCAGCAAACTTGGGAAAATACCGTCTGCCACACAGGCAGCTGGTAATGTCCTGGGACAACAGGTGCCTTCCTTGTCTCTAGACAGTTTACACTCTTAAAATCAGAAATTAGGATTTTTTTTCTAAGAGCAAAATAGCAAACTCAGTTTGGGCAGTCCTGGGCAAGCACACAGGAGGCACTGCTCTCGGCTCCAACCTTCTGGACATTCCTGAGGTAGGAAGGCTTGTGTCATGCACTTTGAGCTTCAAAAACAGACATATTCATTCATTCATCCAATATAATGAGCAGCTATTATGTGCCAGGTGCTGGGGGTACAGTTATGTGTAAAGCCAAACGTGGTTCCTGACCTCTACTGGCTTACATTCTGATGGGAGATACAGCTCATGAACGAAGTAATTACATAAATACCTGTAAAACTGTGACGGGGACAAAAGCTCTAACGGAGAGGTGTAAAGGGGGATCGTGCTTAGGGCACTCAAGGAAGGTTTTCCTGAGGAATGGATGACTCCGCTGAAATCTGAGGAATGAATGGAATTTCACCAGGAGAAGGGAGTCAAGGAGAACATACCAAGCCAAGGGACCCACTGAGAAAACGTCTTGGGACAAGAGAAAGACAAGGATGAGGGACTGAGCGAAGCTCTGAGAGAGAAGCCTGACTGGAGGCTGTGATTCAGTGACACAGACTTGGTGGGGGAGGGAGTCAGGGAGTGGATCTAAAAGGCATTCAGGACATAAGACTGGTAGGACTTGGTGATGGAGGGTGTCCTGGGCATCCACCCCTGCCTAATAAAGTACCACACACCTAGCGGCTTAAAGCCCCATCCATCTAGTATCCCACCGTTTCCATGGGTTGGGAATCTGGGCACAACTGGGTCCTCTGCGAGGCTGCAGTCAGGTGTTGGCCAGGGGTTGGGCTCTCGTCTGAGGCTCAACAAGAAGGATCTGCTTCAAAGCTCAGACAGCTGTTGGTGGCATTCGTTTCCTTGTGGGCTCTTGGATTGAAAACCTGAGATTCTTGCTGACTTGTCACCTGGAAGCCATCCTCAGTTCCTTACTGTGGTCCTCTCCACAACATGGTGGCTTGCTTCTTCAGAGCCAGCAAGGGAGGGAGGGTCCCCAAGCAGGACAGGTGTCACAGACCTGTGTGAAAGAATCACATCCACATAGTCACATACATCCTGACACCTTTGTTGGACTCTGTTGGCCAGAGCAAGTCATGGGCCCTGGTCACACTCAAGGGATGGGGACCACACAAGGGTTGAATCCTAGGAGATGGAGATCATGGGGGCCACTCGGAGGCTCTCTTCCATAGAGGAGTTCTGGGGTGGAGCACAGGGCTGTGTCAACCCAGGAAGAATAGATTGAAGGGGGTAGGGGTGGGGAGTGGAGAGAAGGGTTCCAGTTGGGACACGTTGAATTTGAGGCACTTTTGAGACATCCAAGAGGTATCACGTGGGTACTTATTTGAATTCACGATCTGGAGCTGGTAGGAAATATAAATTAATAAACCATGTTCAGATGAACAGTAATTCAAGCCAAGTGTGGATGGGATTGTCCAGGGAGGGGGTACAGAATGAGGAGAAGACCCAGGATCTAGTCTTAAAGAATTCCATCCAGGAGTAGCTGGGCAGAAGGCGCTGGGCCTGTGGATGAAGAGAGACCGAGCGGCCAGAGAACAGGAATAAAACCAGGAGAGTGATGTGTCTCACAAGCCAAAGAGAAAGAGGCCACCATTGTCAATACTGCTGGGATTCATGGAAGATGACTGGAAAGCTCAGTTCCATTTAGCAACAGAGTGGGAGTCACTGGAGGCCTTAGCAGGAACTGTTCTGGAGAAGTGGTGAGGTCAAGCTGGGGTCCGGTCGGCCGCCCTGTGCACGAGAGGCAACGGAATGGGAGACTGTGAGTATTGTTAGAGTATTTCCGCTGTGAGGAGGAGGCAGGTCCTGTCCAGAGGGTACGGAGGGAGCAGTGAGGTTTCAAACAGTGCTGAGTGACGTGCAGCGCAGAAGAGAGGCATGGAGGCTTGCTGGGCCCTGCAGAGTCCCAAAGCCACATCTCACCAGAAACAAGTTGGGTTTCTTACTCATGCCAGCAGCGACGGAGACCACCGCCCGGGGACACCTAGCTAGGGGGATGCTGTAAAGTGCTTCGGGGACTGGGGTGTGTGGTAGGTAGTTCTGTGGGGCTCTGCTGCGGATGCGGACTGGGTGTCAGGAAGAGGAGGTAATTCCGGGACGGGGTGCCTTAATCAATCTTATCCAAAAGGCAGGAGGCCCAGACAAAGCTTGCTCGTACTGGGCAGGGCCGAGGGAGGTTCGGTCATTTCTGTGGCTTGGACGACACTCAGTCTGTGTGCGTTCAACATGATGAGAGTGGTCTCGTGTTCTTCGTCTGTCGGAGGCTGGCGTCCACGTTGGCTCACTGCGTCCATCCAGCAGGAGGACGCCGAGACCTCGCTGTGCGCACGGCCGGCGGGCTCGCCCGCTGCTTCTCCAGGGCACCTCGCGGAAGCGCCTTCTTTCCCGCCCGCCACCAGCCTGCACTGGCGCGCACAGGCCGACGGAAGCGCCCTGCACGGTTTCCCCGGGCTTCGGTGCTAGCGCCCGGGACCGCCGGCCTTCTCGTCTCTACAGCGGGCCAGGAATGCGGGCCTGCCGAGGCGGTGTGAGGACGAAGGGACCGAACGCCTTCCCGGACATCGGGGCCCGCTACGCTGCCCCTTAAGCGCTAACATTTCTGTCCACACCGGCCTTCTAGGAACCGGATGCCCGGCCAAGCGAGAGCAGGAAGGGCCGGCCCTGCCGCCTGCAGGGAACGTGGCGGCCGCGGCGTCGCCCCCGCCCACCCAAAGCGAAGGCAACCTGCGCGCATGCGCGCCGCCCCGCCCGCCCGCGCGCAGGACTCTGGGGCGGCCGCGCCACGCCGCGCGCCGATTGGTGGTGCTTCGGACCCGCCTTCGGGTGATTGACGGCGCCCGGGCCGCCACCGCCCCGCTGCCGCCGCCGCCGCCGCCGCCGCTGCCGCCGTCGCCGCCCGCAGGCTGCGCGACCGCCGCCGCCGCCGCCCCGCCTCGGCCATGGACCTGTTCGGGGACCTGCCGGAGCCCGAGCGCTCGCCGCGCCCGTCTGTCGGTAAGCGGTGGCCGCCCGGCCGGCCGGCGAGGGGAGGGCGGGCGGCGGCGGCCTGGAGGCCCGCGGCGCCTGAGGCGGGCGGCGGGGCGGAGCGGGGGCGAGCGCGGCCTGCGCGGGGCCGGCGGCGGGCCTCCGCCATGTCTGCTGCGCGCGGGGTGGGGGCAGGCGCGGGAGCGGGCCGCCGGCCGCCGCGTCCTTTGTGTGCGGCCCGCACGTGCGGCGGCGGAGGGCGGCCCGGGCCCGCGCCGCCGGCCCCGCGGGCGTGACTGCGGCCGGGCTGCAAGTTCGGGCTGCAGGTGGCTTTGTGTTTACCCCCGACGCCGCAGCCAGCGCCGCCGTCATCCTTGGTGCGTCAGGCCCAGAGGGGAGCGCTCGTCCTCCGCGCTCTTACGATTTGACTTTTCGCAGGAGTTTTCTCTCGCGTCCGCGGCCCCGCAGAGGCAGCAGCACTAGCGCACGTGCGCTCGTCTGCTGCGCGCCGGGCCTGTGCGGGTGCGTGAGCTCCACGCACGAGCGGCTGGGACCAGGCCTTCGTTAGCGCGGCGTGTCCAGTGCGCAGGGCTCGCTGCGGGTTTGACTGTGCGGGACTTACTAGCACTTGCCCACGCAGGACGTTCAGCGGACGCTGCCCCGCAGGGCCGCATTTCTGAGCCTGTCTGGTGGCAGACGACCTGGGAAATTTTAAGAACAAGTTCAGATTTCCAGGCTCCCCTCCGTCCACTGGATCGGAAAGCCTCCAAGGTAGGGTCCTGAATGTGTGTTGTTAAATCCCCAGGGGATTTTGACCGGCCAGCTCAGCAGGAGTCTGGAGACCGAGGTTTTGGAAGCCACTGTTGGAGGGAACAGGAAGGGGACAAGATCCAGCCTTGGCTTGCAAAAAGAGCTTGTATCTGAATGCAAGTGATTGTGATTCCAACTGGCAAAGTTACGGACTGTGGGAAACGCGAGTGCCTGGGGGAGTGATGCTTGTAGTCCGTCCAGGAAGACTGCGGAAGGAGGCGGTGCTGGAATGGGGCCTCTGACGTGATTTGCAGAGATTCTAGGCGAGGGAACGGTGTGGGGGGACGTTCGGTCCTCTGGTTTGTGCGAGCATACCAGTGTGGAGGAGCGGTGAACTTGGGCCCTGAGGAACGGCTGGTCCTGCCCTGCACGGGGCTTGGGTTCTGCTTCTCAGGTGTGAACGGCCGGGCCAGCCTTTATGGAGCCGTTATACCCAGTAATGGCACTTAACTCTTGCCCACTTACCGTTCTGATGGTGCAGAAACATCTAAATAACTGTCTCTGAGCCATTCACTTGCTAAATTGTTCTAGTTGTGGGTAAAATTGTTCTACTTGTAGGTGAAAACTCTGGCTTTGTGTATGCAGTCTTTTTTTTTTTTTTTTTTTAACCCTGTCGATGGAGTATACCTTCTCTCTGAGTCTGTTTGGGGCAGAGTTTGGATTTGCAGATGTGCCTGTAAGCCTATCATTTAAAGAAAAAAATCTCCATTATTTTTTACCCGGAATTAATTTATCTGCTCAGGAGAAGGCACCCTTTATGAGATACAAAATCTGACAACTCCTGACTCTTACAAGCTGGTGTTTGGCAGCTTGCCACCGAACACAGTGAGTGGGGGGGGAGGGGGCGGGGGGCATCTCCAACCCTGCCTGGGATGCCAGGGGAGCAGGGGGGCTGCAGTGTTTAAACCCCTGTTCCCTGGAAAGTGGATTAGTGAACTGCTCCCTGCTTGTGGGAAGGGCACTGACGCTGTCACAGGGCCTGCTTGGCTGAGTGTATTTTTAAAAATAGCTTTAAAAACAAAGAAGGCATGCTTTCTGAATTTGTAGATGGCAGGAAGCTGAGCGGGATAAGTACTAAAGTGAGTGACAGAGTTGGGATCCAAAGTTATCTTGACAGGCAGTTAATACCAACAAAATGAGATTTAACAGGTTAAAACAATCATTTGAACAAGAACAGAACCTGGGGCACTTGGGTGGCTCAGTCAGTGACACGTCTGCCTTCGGCCAGGACCGAGCCCCACGTTAGCGAGGAGCCTGCTTCTCCCTCTCCCTCTGCTGCTCCCCTACTTGTGCTCGCTCTCTGTCAAATAAAATCTTAAAAAAAAAAAAAAAAAAAGAATCTGATTTCATGATCTTGTGAAAAAACTGTGATTTTTGAAAGACTAATTTAAATGCCATACTTTGTTTCAGAAAATCAATGATATTGGTTGATAAAATTAAAAATGGAGTAAATGAAAGGAAAATAAGGTTGGTTTCATAAAGTGGATGGGAAGATGAGCAAAACTGCACCATCGTGATCCTCACACATGATGTGCGGGTGCTCAGGCAGGGAGCAATAAAGACCTAGTCATTTTCACGGTCTCAGAGAAGAGTGGTTTTGGACATGTAATCAAACTGGTTTCACATCCACTAACTAACTGCCTTCTTCTGTGACTGTTCCCACATCTGTAAAGTAGGATTGCCGCCTCCTACTGTTAGCACGTGTTAGAGAGTACTACATGCTCGGTGCTTAGTATGGTCAGTGCTTAGTAGATGCTAGTGCTTAGATGTTAGTATATGAGCTGTTAACCTTACGGCTATTTAAAAGAAAAAACATGCACTCTTAACTGGATTTTGTGAGTGTCCAAAGGGAGGAACTTTCACACTGCTCAGATCACATCGAGTGTATTTTGTTCTTTGGTTTTTGTTTTAAACATTCCATCTAATGTTCCTGCCTGCGAGCCTCTTAATTTTTATCGTCTGAAGAAAAATGTAGAAGGAACGCATTAAATGGTTTCAGATTTTGTGTTAAATGAGTAGTTTTCACGCCAGCACTTATAGATTTGATTGCTGAGTGGCTCAAGTTTTTGTATATAGAGAGTTGACCTAAACGAGGAAGTATGCCCATATCAGACAGGAATGAAACTTCTCTGCTCTCTCATACTCCTAAAAGTGCTACCTTGATGTCTTTAAGATCAACAGCTTATACTTGATAATCCAAACAAGTTAAAGGTGTCCTGGTTTAAAGTCGCTCTGACAATAAGTTGGTTTCAGTTTTATAGGGTGGTTCTTTCACTTACAAGGTTGCTACACCGCTATACTTTAAAACTGATGGTCAGCGGGCAGAACTAAGTAAATTCTGCGTGGTAGGCCATCTTCAAAATATTTCTTTCCAGGGGCACCTGGGTGGCTCAGATGGTTAAGCGTCTGCCTTCGGCTCAGGTCATGATCCCAGGGTCCTGGGATCGAGTCCCGCATCTCCCCCTCCCTCTGCTTCTCCCCCTGCTCATATTCTCTCTCTCTCTGTATCTCTGTGTCTCGAATGAATAAATTAAAAAAAAAAAAATTTCTTTCCAGAAAAACCCTGGAGATCTAAATATAAAATAAAGGTTAAGATACTAGAAAAAAACACTAACTGTAAAACTTCAGGGGCAAGCAAGAAAAAACTCTTAAGAAATTAAAATGGATTTAACTATGTAAAAATAAAAATTTCTGCAGGGCAAAATACTACAAAAGCAAAAAAAAACAGAAAATAATTTTGTAGGGGCGCCTGAGTGGCTCAATAGGTTAAGTGTCTGCCTTCAGCTCAGGTCGTGATCCCAAGGTCCAGAGGTGGGAGCCCCACATTGAGCTTCCTGCTCAGCGGGGAGTCTATTTATCCTTCTTTCTCTCAAATAAATAAATAAAAAATTTTTTTGAATCATCTCTAATTTTTTAATAGCTCTGAGGGATGTGAACCCTCTTTTTTTTTTTTAAGATTTTATTTATTTGAGAGAGAACAAGCAGGTGGGAGGGGCAGAGGGAGAGGGAGAAGCAGACTCCCCACTATGCTTCGGGAACCTGATGCGGGGCTCGATCCCAGGACCCCGTGATCATGACCTGAGCTGAAGGCAGACACTTAACCGACTGAGCCACCCAGGCGCCCTTAAATAAATAAAGTCTTAAAATAAAATTTCGTACACATTACCAATGATCCCTAGTAAATGAAAGGTTTAAACACATGAGTAAGAAAAAGACAGGTAGCCCATTTGAAATTGTCAAAGGCTGTATCCTGACAGTTTATGGAAGAAGAAATGCAAATGACCAGTCAGCCGAAACCAGTGCTTAGCTTCCTCAGTCACTGAGGAAAGGAGTAGCAAATCACTAATGCATCATGTTTTCAGCCAGCAGATTAAAAATTTGCATCATGGTGGTGAAGATGGAGAGAAATGGACATTCTCATAAAGTGTGTTGGGGGTAGACATTACCACCACTTTTTGGAAACAGATTTGGACATCTGTCAGATTCAAACCACTCATGCTTTGACCTAGCGGTCTAGCAGATTCAGTAGGGATAGATGTCTAAGGTTGTTTACTGTGGCATTATTGTCATGCGAGAAACTGGAATCAGTCTGCATGCCCATCAGTGAGGGGACTGAACATGTGTGTGGCAGTGCCTCCCACACAGAACAGAACACAGCTGTTGGAAAGAGTAGTTAGACCCAGATGTGCTGGCCTGGAACCTGCCCGGAGGGCTTACATGAACAAGGGTATATGGAGAATGTGGTGTACAGTACGCTTCTGCCTCTTAAAAAGTAAAATGCATGTACACAAGTGCATCAGCTTAAAAGAAATTGGAACATGACACTCAGCTGTTACCCTACTTCCCCAAAGTCATACTTTGTCTAATTATTGCTGATGACCCCCATCACTTTGGATTACTCTTTATCCAAAATGGAATGTAAGGTTCTGGGTAATCAGATGTTTCCATTATAGCATCTATTACCTACAGATTTTTTTTTTTTTTAAGATTTTATTTTTAAGTAATCCCCACACACAGTGTAGGGCAAGAACTCACAACCCCGAGATCAAGAGTTGCGTGCTCTACTGACGGAGCCAGCCAGGCGCCCCACAGATTTTTATTTTTATTTTTTTAAGAATCCAAATACAGGGGCGCCTGGGTGGCTCAGTCGTTAAGCGTCTGCCTTCGGCTCAGGTCATGATCCCAGGGTCCTGGGATTGAGCCCCACATCGGGCTCCCTGCTCAGCGGGAAGCCTGCTTCTCCCTCTCCCACTCCCCCTGCTTGTGTTCCCTCTCTCGCTGTGTCTCTCTGTCAGATAAATAAATAAAATCTTAAAAAAAAAAAAAAGAATCCCAATACAAGTTATTATAAGTGATCCTTTCAATGATGCAAAAAGTATTCCAGAGATCAAGAATCTTGGGATTATCTTCAGAGGGTTGTCGGAGGGTTAAATGAGATGGTGTGTGGAGGCAGGGTGGCGCCTCGCAAGGGCTCGGACGGAAACAAGGATGCCTGGCTTTGCCTGCCCACTCTTCACCGGCTCTCCCTTAGTTCCACCTGATTGCCTCAGTCTCCTCATCAGTGAGGAACGGCAATAATAGTACTCACGTCATAAAACTGGTGTAAGGATTTAGTGCATTGGAAACACGAAGAGAGCCCTGGAACAGTGCCTGGCAGGCAGGCAGTATTAATTATTCTTAAGAGCCGTTTTCACTTGTGACCACCAAAAATGAGAAGATCTCGTTGTGTTTAATTGAAGTAGCACTCACAGTATTCCAGAGTGAGAAAGGAGAAGCGGGGAGGCTCATTTGATTCGGCACGAGGAAATGGGCCACTGTCTGGGGATGGTGCTCAGATCAGGGCACTATTTCAGAGTTGTAGCCGAAGGACAGAGGCCAGGCTGGTGCTAAGCTGGAAGCTCTGTGGTGACAAATGCTTGTAAGAGCTGAAAATGTATTACCTGGGAAGGAGGACTTTCCCCACTGGACATTGGCAAGGGAAAGACCTGATTTAGATGGGTAGTTTAATTTGGAAATTAAAATCTGACCTGACCCAGGGGTTGGTTGCTCTTCAGGTTGGCCTCCTCCCTGTAATGTTCTCTCTCCCCAAGAAGCCCGGCTCTCTGGCCCCACTGAACATAGTGTGCTTGCTCTGCATCGTGCCATACAGTTTTCAGTCTGTGAGGAGAATGGGCATTTGATGGTTAGACCCAGTTTGGTTTGGGTTCCTCTTGGAAGTGCCCTGCGAGAATATTAGGGATTCTTGTAGGAGGATTACAGAGTGAGTAAATGGTTGTTCTAAATGCCGTTTAATGTCCTCATGATGCTGCTGTTTGAATACCTCCGTAGAGTGTATATGTCACTTGTGAGGAAAATGAAAGTATTTGCAGTTACTTAGGCTGTTTGGAATCCTGAGGGATAACAGTATAATTTAATGGAGTAGACATTTCCCATTTTGAATTAGGGTGTAAAGCAGAAGAGTTGCTTTTTGTTAAATCAGGAATTTATAAGGTATTTAAGGTACTTTTGACCTAAAAACTCCTGAAGAAGTTTCTTTCCTTGGAGTTTCTAAATTTTAAATTAAATTTTTTTTATTATTTGTTTCTTTATTTATTTTTTAAGTAGGTTCCACACCCAGCATGGAGCCCAACACGGGGCTCAAACTCACGACCCTGAGATCAAGACCTGAGCTTCCCCAACTTAACCGACTGAGCCACCCAGGCGCCCCTAAATTTTTGTTTTTAGAAGAGTAGAATTGGGGGCGCCTGGGTGGCTCAGTTGGTTAAGCATCTGACTTTGATTTCGCCTAAGGTCAATGGTCTCAGGGTCATGGGATTGGCCTCTGTGGGGCTCTGCGCTCAGTGCTGTCTGCTTGTCCTTCTCCCTCTGTTCCTCCCACTGCTCGCATGCTTGTGCATGTGCGCTTTCTCTCTCAAATGAATAAATAAACCTTAAAAAAAAAAAAAGTTGAATTGATACCCAGCTCATTTCTACATAGAGGCAAAGGGTCGATATAGATGAGCCTTTTGGAGCATACAGTTGAACTGGTTTTTAAATGAGTACATTTCTGTACTTGAACTCTGAGGAACAAGAGGTGGGACAAACTTCATAGGATGGGAATGTGCACACCTACATCTTCAGCCCTTTGTTTCCCCCATTTCTTGTGTGCAGTCCCTATATTTAATAGCTTAAATAGAAATTTTGGGGAAAGCTGGAGAATGAAGAACGGTGGTTAAATTTTATGTGGAAAGGGACAATTGAATAAAAAACATTTAAGACCAGTCCTCTTGGTGTGTAAATCTTCAGGTTTTTAGATTTAAAAAATTTCCCTGGCTTTCTCCTGAGTTTATGTTGGAGTATCTGAAATTCCTCATTTTCTCCATAGGTAGTAATTAAGTGGGCACTGTGCTGGGGATGCCAAGTTCACGCAGATTTGCTTCCGTCAGCCTCTCACCTTCTCTGTGCTCATTGTTTGAGATTCTAGTGGGTGGTTCGTTCAGAATGCTATTGAAATCAGACTTTTTAAGACTGTAGATCTTTGGTCAGACAGAGATCCCTCTGTCTTTTGACGTTTTATCTTGAGGGACCAAATAATTGTTTTCTTGCTCTAGAACTAGTATATTTCTTCCCAGGATTCATTTTTTAAAAAAAAGGTTTTCAGTGTTTGCTACTTGCAGGAATGAAATTACCGAGAAAAATATTTGTTTTCCTCAGAATATCCAGTGGCGCCCATTGGGTCATGTTTCATTGCATTTATGTTGACTGTAACTGTTGGAAGCGAACGTGTGTGTTAAATAGCTACTGAGAAGATACTTTGTAGAATTTGGTACAGCTAGGAGGAGAAAATTTGAATAGCAAACATCTCAAAAGGCCTCCCCCTTTGACCACCTGTCCTGGCTGATGACCGACTGCTCTTTAAGCAGGCTCTCTGTGTTCTAGGCAAAGAAGCTCAGAAGGGACCTCTGCTTTTTGATGACCTCCCTCCGGCCAGCAGTACTGACTCAGGTACAGTCTTCAGGCTCTCCCAGGTGTGTGTCAACGTGTCATCCTGGGGTTGTAGTTGTCTGAATCTTTCTCCCTTTCCCCCATTTTCAACACACAGATGTTTTAGGTGTTGGACTGTCTTAAGTTTTGAATCCATGGCATCAGGTAAGGCAGAAAAATCCGCTAGTCGCTAGCCCTGAGGAACTGCGTAAAAATGTTGAGCAGTTTTCTCTGGTTCATTTGAGTGTTTATTTTATTAGCTGAAATAAGATTTAACTCTTTCAGGCAGATATTTGTTTCCTTTGAATTGAGAGGACCTTAAAATAAAATAGGTTCAAGACATTATTTACCGAAGTATGAGTTGCCACTGGATTGACACGAGAGGTTTTGAGTTTATTTCAATGACCTGCATTGGTGTCCTGGTGGGATGGATTCTGAAACTTAAGCCTCATCCAGCTTTTGTGGGCTCACTAAGTGTTCTGCTGTGTTTCAGGGTCAGGGGGACCTTTGCTTTTTGATGATCTCCCACCAGCCAGCAGTGGTGATTCAGGTAAGTGGTAGGGAAAAAATTCAGTGTGTTGATGAGAATAATACATACAAAATTTATTCTTATGTAAAATGTATTTGTTAATAGATTTTAACAGGGTTTAGGATGACATTAAGTACAGCATAAGATTTATTAAAATAAAAAATACATAGGCACCATCAGGTGGAAGCAAAAAGATCATATACTACGTCACTTTTTGGTGATTATTTTTTACTTGGAATTCAACCTCTTGCAAATAACTTTAAGAATTAAGAGTTCAGTCATTTACTTTGAACTTTGTTATTAACAACAACAACAACAAATCTCAGAGTATGTCTCTGCCTCTGTCCCTGACAAACTCAGATATATTCAGCAGAAGTATCTGAATATATGAAATAGTTACAACATGTTTAATATCCCTGAACCTGATAGTTTTCTCTTTTATGGCACTTACATTAAAAAGACTTTGATCTTAAGAAAATGAAATCTGAATGACACTGGTTTAGTGACTGGTACAGACCATGTGCAGGAATTTTCTTGAAATTCAAGACCTCGGTTGATTATTTTCAGTCAATCCTTACACGTTCTCAAGAATCTCTTTATTGATTTGATTTCATTTTTGTCAGGCCTATTAACATTGGTTGCACCTGTTCCTGTAAATGTGTTTTCCTCTTTACGTCCCAGTTAGGTAGAGGGAAGAGCAGAGCAGATTCCTGTCCGTTGTCACCGTGATGAATCTGTTACTCCATATGACTGAGAGCTTCTCACGTGGAATTCCCCCAAGTGGGGGCAGGGCAGGGGGCACAGGACAGAGGGAGGGGACGGTGGGGGATGCAGGCTGTCTGTTTTCATATGCAGTTATCTTCTGGTGTAAGAACCTTCCTTATGTCATCAAGTGAAACATTTGCTGCTTTTTAAGTAGATTTTTTTGTGTTATTAATTCATTACATAAAAAGCAGGATTAGTCTAGAATATGTAGATTAAATTAGTATACTTCCCGTATTTAGAAAAAGTTGTTATAATCATCTTACACAAGAATTCTCGGGTTTTCAGGCCTGTGGACCCATACTAAAACCGTACAGCATTCTCACACAGTTAAGGCTAAAACTATCCCAATAAAGACAGTATTCTTTTTTCTTAAGATTTTATTTATTTGGGGGAGAGGGAGCATGCAGGGGCAGGGGCAGAGGGAGAATCAGACTCTGAGCTGAGCAGGGAGCCTGACACAGGCAGGACTCGATCCCAGGACGCTGGGATCATGACCTGAGCCAAAGGCAGACGCTTAACTGACTGAGCCACCCAGGCGCCCCAAGACAGTATTCTTATAATGAAAGTTAATGTGTGCAAACAGGGCTTTTAACAGATTTAATAAAAGAAAGAAAATTGACCATAGCTATGTCTTAGTTCTTCATAGGGCAAAAGACAGTCAACTAGTAACAACTTAGAAGATTTCAGCACCATTATTAACAAGCTTGATTTTTTCGGATATAGAATCTAACCTTGCATCCAATATATTGGATTTCTTGAGAAGACATAGTCACCATTTACAAAAATCGACTACATTCTAGGCCATAAAGTAAGTCCCAACAAAGAATTGATTTCATGTACAGACCACATTCTCTGGCTACACTGTGATTCAATCAGAAGTCAACAACAAAGCTATAAAAATATCTGTTTTGCAAGTTAAAAGAGAGGAAGATTGTTTTACATACACACTGGGAAAGCTGGAACCGACAGTAAGTGACAGGCTACGGGAGAGACCTCTGGGGAAAGTGTATTGGAAACATCTGTGAAATTTTCCCTGTTAATGTGCCTGATTATGTGGGGCGGGACTTGTGTGTTAGGTTCTCCTGTTGCAGACGTCTGTCCTTTTGCAAGTAATTGACTCTTCTTGAGGGCAGGGATGTTTTCTTCCCTTCTTCCTCGGTGCTCAGAAATGTCTGGCAAACACTAGTTGAGTAACGGTTGCCTGTCTTCATACTGAAACGCAGAGAATAGAGCCCCTTTATTAGGACAGCGGCTGCCATGGGATACGTGATGACCCAGGCACCATGATAAATGCTTTACATACCTTGTCCCCATCGGTTTTAAAGTCACCTTCCAAGATGACAGAATTCTCCCTGTGTCACAGATGAAGAAACTTAAGTAGCTTGCCTCAAGGGCACACCTCCATGAGTGGCAGAACTGGGACTTGAAACGAGACTTTGCTCTGCCCAAAATGGGCTCGCACTGCAGGCGCTCTTAGCGTCAGCTTCGAGGACGGATTCGTCCCTCTACAAGTGTGGATGGCTTCAGCAGCCCTGTTTTGCCTTTCACGACACCAACAGTTCCTAAAGCCTGACATTTACCTCATGTTAACCCCCTTTTGGCACTTACTTTTTTTTTTTTTTTTAAAGATTTTATTTATTTGAGAGAGAGAGAATGAGAGAGAGTGAGCACATGAGAGGGGGGAGGGTCAGAGGGAGAAGCAGACTCCCTGCCGAGCAGGGAGCCCGATGTGGGACTCGATCCAGGGACTCCAGGGTCATGATCTGAGCCGAAGGCAGTCGCTTAACCAACTGAGCCACCCAGGTGCCCCACTTACTACGTTTTGACTTGTTTAGGATGTGTCACTTGGCAGATTTTGGAAACTTCCCTGTTTACAAATAAAAGCCTGTGGCTCTGAGACACCATGTGTGTGCAATGGGGTCCTCCCCGCTGGTTCCCCGGGCGCGCTGCCCCGCCCTCGAGGTCGTAGTCGTGACCACGGCACCTGCCTCTCTGCCCCTACTCACGCGCCACATCGTGTGGTGTCCCGGGTCGGGGGTGGGGCCTGGTCTGGGGGCTTCCCTGCCAGTCTATAGCTCTGTCTCTCTCTGGCTTTGCCTTGTGTCCAGGTCCTCTCGACACGTCGATGTCCCAGACGGTAAAGAATGAAGAGAAAGGAGCAAAGAGAAAAGCCCCCGAAGAAGAGAAGAATGGCAGTGAAGAGCTTGTGGAAAAGAAAGTTTGTAAAGGTTTTCAGACAGTTTGAAAACAAATGTATTAGACTTCATATTTTAAAACAACCCAGAGCAAAATCGAGCTCCGCTTTCTGATTTATGGCGCTTCCTTTTTGTGTCTATATTTAAGAAGCCAGTAGGGTTCCCTTTTTGCAAACAGATTGCCAAATTTACTTTTGCCTCCTCTCTTTACTTGCCCCATTCGTGTGTGATCCTACCTTTGGTCAGATACAAAACCTACATTTGTTCCTCGAGGGTGAAAACACCAGGTGGTTTTGACTTTACCTTCTCTAGTGAACAGTTAGCTTATTGAGCACCCACTTTCTCTCTGACTCCCTGTTGCTGTTCACGCCTGTTGATGAGCACCTTGAATTCTGTGACTAGCTTAGTAGGCAGCGTCCCAAGAGAGAGCCTGAGGCTGGAAAAAGCAGTTGGAATTTGTCATCAGCTATGTAACTTGTCAGAGTAGAGAAGAAATGAGAGGTATCCGTTAGAGAGAGGTAGCTGTGGGTGCTCACGCACTGTACCAGCCCACTTCGTCCCATGCCGCAGAGGTGCGAGAGGGTTACTAGCTCGCTATAAGGACGGGGTCTTCAGCTTAGCTCGTCGCTGCCCTTAGCTCGGGAGTACGATGCCTGCCAGCAGCGGCTCTGTAAAGTGTTCATTTCAGTAGTTACGTGGCCCTGCGGTGTCTGCAAACAAACGTAGCCTAGCTGTTAAATATAAATAGACTGCTGTGCCTCCGGTGGGCTCTTTCATCCTTCTCTTCCTCAGGCAGAGTAGAAGCAACTGTCTTACCATTTGTTCAAGTTCTTTACCAGCCTCAGGCATGGAAATCGATATTTTCAGATGTCCAACAGGGCATTTGGGGTAAACTCTACTTGCATTTCCTTAAACTCGGAATTTTTGTGCCCTCAGTAGTTACCGACAAGACTAGATGTGCACATAATTCCTTGCCCGGTTCGGGATGACCGCACATTCCTTGCTCTGGTACTTCGACCTAATGCCTTGGCTGGCGCTGTCGGTTACTAACGTACTGTCATCTGTTGCCTCCTCTTTGCTGTTCAGCCTTTGAGAGACTGTCTTCGTCCAACAGTGGTCTGATTTTAGTTCCAGCTGGGGAGCTGGGGAGCTAGATGGCTTGAGGGTACAGCTTCTTTATGTGCACAGTTAGGACATTACTGAGTAAAACAGCCAGAGTTCCCTCTCATTTGCTCTGGGACTAGGGCTTCTGGAGGGAAGAGCACAGTTTTGTATTGGCTTTTTGTTCTCTTTTCCTTAGCCTCCTCAGTGATCTTCGGTTTGAAAGGCTATGTGGCCGAGCGGAAGGGCGAGCGGGAGGAGATGCAGGACGCCCACGTCATCCTGAATGATATCACGGAGGAGTGTAGGCCCCCGTCGTCCCTCATGTGAGTGTCCATGCTCCGACAAGCCTGGTTGGCACAGAAGTCTCTGTTCTGACTGGGTGGTTGGACCGTGTTCAGTTGTATTTACTGGAAAGAATGGCTTATCGATGGGACTGCTTGGTTTGGGGTCAGGGGTTCTTAGCTGGGGTTGATTTTGCACACTGCTGCCCCTCCCTGACATTTTTGGGTGTCACGTGGAGGGGTGTGCAACTGGCATCCGGTGGTTGGGGGGTGCTTGGGATGCTGCTAAATATCCTACAGAGCACAGGACAGCCCTGCAGCAGAGAATTGTCCAGCCCCAAATGTCCTTCCTGCCAAAGCTGAGAAACCTGTTAAACGGGAAAGGAGTCTCCACATTGTGGGTCTTTGGGGTGTGGTATTCTTCATCAGTATCTGAAGAGCTTCCAGCAGAGAATATTCTTATTCTGTGAGCCAGTAGGTAGAGTGGAAAGCTGCTAATTACAGCTGCACATGGGGATCAAGGAGAGCTAGCGTAATAGGGCCCAAAAAGAGAAGGAAAAGCAGAAATGGCATCAAAGAGAAGAAAAACGGGGAAAATTTCCCTGCAACTGCACAAACTAAAATGAAGCCTTTGGATAAGCTTTAGGCATGGAGGGAAACCACCAGAAGGTAGGACATCAGGGTATGTCCTACCAAGGTAAGTGAACGTGCATTACATTTACACATACTGTGAGGTGTCTACTATATAATTACATAATCCGTATGCCACCAGGTTTCCATAATCACGTAATGTGTAGGTTACATTCAGTAACTGACACCAGGTGGCCATTAACATGCAGTGTGCTGAGCCATTGGTGCCAGAGGCCTTTGTCCAGTTGAGGAAGTAAGGTCTCTGCAGGGGACCTGGTCCTCCGCGGAGGGGACTGTGTATGTACATGTGCTCACTGTTGTTAGGCTGCCCTTGCTCACCTGGAGTGTGCTCTGGGGTTACTTTTGAAGCCAGGAAAGGGACTTCTGGAGAGCCCCAGGGGAGGGGACCTCACTGGGATCACTGAACCGTACTGAGCAAGTACCATGCATATGAGAACGGTTCAGGGTTAGGAACCAGAGGAAGTTGTTTTTTCATGGCTCAGGATGTCTCCGTTGAAAAGGAACTCAAACCATGTTTGAAAAAGCAGCTCTGCACAGAAAATGTCATTTCTCATAGGCATTTTTGTTCGTTCTTCTCAAAACAGTTCAAATCATGAATGACATTTGTTCCATATATGCACATTTTCTGGCAAAATTTGGAAGGGGAATAGGGATAAGAGTGGTGAGATAGGCCTCGAGAATTAGATGTTGGATCAGTCTGAGCAGCAGTTCTGGAATTACCCTCTGCTCTCTTAGATGTTTTTTATTGTCTTGGATCAGTAACTGTTTTATCAGTGTGTTAGCTTATAAAACTAAATCCAATTTAAATAGAAAAAAGTTCTAGTCTTCAGTGAAAGATCAGTTAATAGATCTTGATTTTTGAAAAAAAAATGTGAGTCTTCAACTTTTTTTAAATTATTATTTTTAAGTAATCTCTGTACCCATTGTGGGGCTCAAACCCACAACCCGGAGATCAAAGAGTCGCACACTCTTCTGACTGAGCCAGCCAGGCACCCCTATTTTCATGGCATTTTTAAATTAAAAGTTAAAAAATTTGGGGCGCCTGGCTGGCTCAGTCGGTAGAGCGTGCAACTCTTGATTTCAGGGTCGTGAGTTTGAGCCCCATGTTGGGTGTAGAGATTACTTAAATCAGTGAATTTAAAAAAAAAATAAAAATGAAAATACCATCAAAGTTACTTCAGCATTTGTCTCAGTTAATGCTGTGTCCTTTTTTCTCATTTGTGACAATATGGTGTCTTTACCAGGGGACATCCTCTGTCTTGTGAATGCTCACTGTTTTGAGAGAAGATTTAGAGGCCTTGGGACGCCTGCGTGGCTCAGTCAGTTAAGCTCAGGTCATGATCTTGAGGTTCTGGGATCGAGCCCCAGGTCAGGCTCCCTGCTTAGCGGGGAGCCTGCTTCTCCCTCTCTCCCCCTCCCCCACCCACGTGCGCATGTGCACTCTCTCTCGTAAATAAGATTAAAAAAAAAAAAAGGATTTAGAGGTCTTAGTGGAGAGGCGTGATCTTTGTGAAAATCTCATTAACCGTCAGTTCATTCTTCCAGTACCCGGGTTTCATATTTCGCTGTTTTTGATGGTCACGGAGGAATTCGAGCCTCAAAGTTTGCTGCACAGAATTTGCATCAGAACTTAATCAGGAAGTTTCCTAAAGGTAGGACTGAGAACTAAATTGGTTTGTGTCCATCTTGGTGTTTTTTGTTTGTGTAAATCAGGAAGATAAGCCACATTGGAAAGAATCCTTAGTGGCTCTCTGAAGGTGGGGCCGAGGAGAGTGGGCTCTGGGGTGAGCAGGTGGTGGCCGAGTAGTGTGCTGGCCTAGGACTTCGTGTCTGCGTGATGGCACATTGTGTGGAATGTTTGTGTAGGAGTGTGTATTTGGGAGACTGTAGACCAGACTCAAATGAGCCTGCCTTGCAGGCGAGGAAGTAGAGATGTTCTTGGTCACAGTACAAAAACAAAATGGCAGCAAGAGGAGAATTTCCTCTTAAGAGTTTGTTGTCTTGTTTTTTCTGTAATAGGAGATGTAATCAGTGTAGAGAAAACCGTGAAGAGATGCCTTTTGGACACTTTCAAGCATACTGATGAAGAGTTTCTTAAACAAGCTTCAAGCCAGTAAGTGTGACCACATAAAGATATGTGAGTGGTGGGTATGTGTTTGTGTGTGGTTTTCCTTAAACGCATTTTAGATCTTCTTTTAGCCGAGTGTTAGTGCTCACTGTCTGAAAAGTACCTAGCACTGAGTAAGCTCTCATAACTGTAACTGAATCTGAAATAGTAAAAAAGAAAGTTCTTGAGAAACTTGCCACGTTGACTGACCAGTCAGCTCTGGAGTGCATCTCGAAGTTGCTGGCATGTTGGTGGTGACTGGACTTCCGACGTGTCTCCCTGCAGGAAGCCTGCCTGGAAGGATGGCTCCACCGCGACGTGTGTTCTGGCCGTGGACAACATTCTCTATATCGCCAACCTCGGAGATAGTCGGGTGTGTGCTAGTCGGGTGGCCCGCGAGTGTGCAGCAGGATGGACGTGCCGGCGGGGGTGAAGTCTGTCTTGTGGGGCTGCTGCCGGGGCCTCTGCAGAGTCGACGATCCGGGTGGGGGACCGGCAGCCACGCTCGAGGCAGTTTGTTCTCTGGCACACTTACGCCCTGGGCAGTGTGTGTGCACGCCTGTCTCAGGGCTGTGGGCCATTGGTGTGCAAGGCGCTTAAGTATTTCCCAGCTGCGTTTCTCTGACCTCAGACAGTAACCCTTGCCTCCCAAAGTCATTGTGATTTCAGAAAAAGTCAAAAGTAGTTGGAGAAGTGCTAGGCGATGTGCCATTTGTCCAGAGCCCAGGCCACATGGCCAAGGGAAGAAAACCCAGTTTCCCACTGTGACATGTCCCGTGGTGACACCTGTGTCCCAGCCCCAGTTGTGGGGAGTGACTTCAGGCTGGAGGGCGGCACCCTACAGTCAGGGCTCCCTGCTCCCCTTCAGAACCTGACGGTCATTTCCATCACCTCTTGCAGCGAGTCTTGCGCTCCGTCAGTAGTCACAGTGCCGAAGTGACCCTTCCCACGCTCAGGCGGCGTCTGCTGATCTGCTGCTCCCACCCCCATCACAGAGTGGCTTCTAAATAAATGCCCGGCCCTGGGGGTGCAGCAGTGAACATCACAGGCAGTCCCTGCACAAGTGGGTCTTATATTCTGGTGATTTTCTAATAGATGATCCCAGGTGCACATGTGTTTAGGCTAAATAACGTAACAAATAACATGTAAAATCAGCCCAAAAAAAGCCTCTGGAGTCAGATCCGCATTGCTCTGCTGGCTCTGCTCCTGGCTCTGCTCCTGGCTCTGCTCCGTGACTGTAGGCACGATACCCATTCTCCAGGCCTCGGCTTCCTTCTCTGGAAATCTGAGGTTTTCCCGGAAGTCCCCATGCAGCAGACATGACGGTGGGGCGCATGGAGGCCAGTGTAGTCGGCGCCCTCTGCCCCCATGTCTGCCTCCTGTAGACTCATGGGATAGTGCCACTTGGAGGGGCTTTGACCCTCGGCAGGGGCCTCCCTTCTGTGTCACAGGCGAGAAGACAGCAGCCCATGGGGGAAGGGCACGGTGCTCAGCCAGCGGTGCGAGCTCCAGACTGGAGACGCAGAACAGGGCTTCTCTCCCTGGCTGCCGGGACGCTCCTCTGCTGCTTGAGCCTCTGAACTCGTGTTTGTCAGCAGGAGGTGGAATCTGAAAGTCCATGGTTAAGCTTTGTCTTCAGCTGGCGACTTTGAGTTTCCTGACTGTTGTAATCTCCATGTTCCCAGGCAATCCTGTGTCGTTTTAATGAGGAGAGTCAAAAGCATGCAGCCTTAAGCCTCAGCAAGGAGCATAATCCCACACAGTACGAAGAGCGAATGAGAATACAGAAGGCTGGAGGAAACGTCAGGTGACGGGGACTGGCGGGCACTCCGGGGAGGTGGGCTGTCCCCTGTGGGAGTGGTCGGGTAGAACCTTCCATGTGATGCAGTCTGCAGCGAGATGAGACTGTCCGAGGTCTAACCTGGAGAAGCAGGTGAATGGATGTTGTAGGATTTCACATTATGTCCAAGTGGGAGCAAAAGAGGGTACCGGAAACATGGCTCCCTGCATCTGCAGAAGAGGAAGCCTGCCTCAAATTCAAGTTCTCCATCTGCAACATTTTCTCTGTGACTAGGAACTTTCTTAAATACTACTCTGAATAAGCTACAGTTGTAGGCAAATTCTCCAGAGAGAAAATCTGAAGTGGTGAAGACAATAGGTCTTTGTAGCGCGTGCTGAGCATCCCTGGGCTTCCTGGCACAGGGGGCCCTGCCTGGCTGGCTCTGTCTGCGGCCCCAGTTCACCTCTCCGGGTGTCTCTGACGACCGCATGCCTGCCCTGGTTTAGATCTGCCGCGTCCCTGAGGTAGCTGCTGGAGGCGAATGTCTTTTCTGTACCGCAGGAGAATTCCCCTTCAAGGACGTTGTGCTAGGAGTTTGGCCAGAGTGTCTTCTGGTTCATTTTACAGCTTGACCATTAGGATATTATGTTCCGTTGGGATGAGAGAGCAGTAAGGTATCCGTGTAAGATTGTAGTTGCTTGTCCTTGGAACGGCAGCTTCGTCCCCATCGTTCACTGTGGCTAGCCGGGTTCAGGCCGGTAGTGCCGAGGGCTCTCTGGGGAGCAGTCAGAACTCTGAGTTTGTTCAGAAGTTTCTTAGAACTTTAAAATTCTGCTTTTGCCTGAACTCTGTGGAGAGATTTTGACATTGACAGTCTTATGGCTGGCAGTTATTTTCTGTTTCCCAGTCTGCACAAAATTAAGAGCAGGGTTTGGGTGCCTTAGAGACGTGACTGGACGGTGCGGCTCACGATGGGCCCCTCACGGCAGGAGGGCTGGGGGCTCCGAGCAGCAGGGCCAGGCTCTGGTCTGTCCCTCACCGGAGGCCTGGGCTGGCCTGCTGGGTGTTTTTCTCCACGCCCTTCCACTTGTGTCATTAAAGCATTCGTTTGAAAGTTTTTCGGAAAAAAATTGAAAATAGTAAAACATCAACCGCCTGGATTCAGTAGTTAACGTTTTGCCCTATTAGCTTTGTGTGCGCATGTGAGGCCGGCCTGTGTGAAGGTTGGTCGCAGACACAGCCACGCGGGAAGGAAGGACTCCGGGGGTTGGGTTCTCGCCCGCCTCGTCTAAATTCCTGTTCCCCCACCTACTTGTAGCGTCTTTGAACCCAGCGTCCGGCTTACCTCCTCCCACTTACCGTGTGGCACAGTCATCCTTGGCTGCACTCGGGCTGGCCGGGGGGGAGGCCGGCGGTCGTGTGGGGTCACCAGTGGCCCGTTTGCCTGCATTTTTCGTGGGTCATTGAAGTGGCTTGTGTGCATTTCCTCTCCTCTGGAAGCCGGGCCTGAAGGACTCAGAGTGCGGTCAGCTTGTCCTGCCGTGCTCTGAAATACAGATGGCTGGCTTCTCCTGGGTCTGCGGTTCCGTGAACTCCCGCTGTCCCCTGTCCCTCCAGCAGGGCGGGGAGCACGATGCTGGCTTCTGTGGTGCGGCTCAGGAGTCGTTCGTGTTCTCTCTACCGGGTTGCGGCACGAACGGGTGTTTGGGACCTGCCACTCAGTCTTGTTGAAACAAGCCAGCTTCGTGACTCGGGTTGGGGGGGATCCACGCCCAGTACCTCGTCACTTGGTCACTGAAGGAGCCCTTCGTTGGGTTCTCACGGTGCTTGTGCTTGGCGCTGCTTCCTGAGAGTCGCCCCACCCTTTGGGCTTCGGCTCTGCTCCTGAGTCCTCTGGCCCCTCTCGCTGTTCCTTTCACTGATTGTACTTGAGAAGACTGCTCGGCTGTCCGTAGATGCCAGCGGGTCTGTGCCCACTGGGAGGGTGACTTTGTGGCCGCGTTGAAGTGCCGGCGGCCAGGCTGGATCCTGACCCCAAAGCGCAGCCCAGGCCAGGCCGGCGTTTCCTACCACACACGTCCATCCGCCTCGCCTCTCCAGAGCTCTCGTCCGTTGGGGAAACCTCCACAGACTTCCACGAACAGTGTTGGGGTTTGCCGAGCACTCAGGTCCCTTGTTGTGTGGCTTCTCTGGTTTCACACGTGAAGGTCTGAGGGCCTGCGAGCTTGCAGCTGCCCGAGCTCGCGTAGCACATAGGCCCGCCAGAACTGTTCTTGGGGGCACCGAGCCGGGGCTCTCTCCCCTGCTCAGAGAACCCTGATGACACGCATCCTGTTTAGAGGTCGCCTCCCCATTCTGGATGCCTCGTTTAAAAATAGAACGGGTAGAAGTTGAATGTGCAGAATACTACAATTAATCCAGTTTAAAGTGAATCCTATCCATTCTGCTTCAGAATCTGGGACTAGTTGCTTCCAGGGGTTTTCCAGGTCTGAATTGGTGTAAATACAAATCCTTCTAGTCTAGTCCAGCCGTTCTTATCCTGGCTGCGTGCTCAAATCACCTGAAGGAGCTTTAGGACACAAACAAAACAGAAGCAAAGCCAGGCCCCAGCCCAGTCCCGTCAAGTCCAGCCTGGCTGCGGGCAGATCAGCGGGTTAGGCTGCGGGCTGCTCCGTCAGGGTGCTGCGGGGCTGGGGCGCCGAGGACAGCAGGGACGTTCCTGATCTAGGGCGGTGACGAGCAGCATGAAGTGCGCAGGGACAGCGTGCTGGTTAATGATGCAGCCCCCACAGGCTCCATCCCTCGCTCTGCCTGGAAGTCTCGTGAACCCGCGATCTGTCAGATGGAGTCTTTGTGTTTCCCTCATTTTAGGGATGGTCGTGTGTTGGGTGTGCTGGAGGTGTCACGCTCCATCGGGGACGGGCAGTACAAGCGCTGCGGGGTCACCTCGGTGCCGGACATCAGACGCTGCCAGCTGACCCCCAATGACAGGTAGCAGTGCCCCAGCAAAGGCGCGGGGTCTTGTTCTCTTCCCGACTTGTAGTGTGGATCCTGAGCCTGGTGTGGGTGGGGGAGGCCCTGTCAGGGGCACTGCCCGGGCCTGGCGGGGCAGGACGGACAGACCCAGGGGCTCCCCAGTCCGGTAGGCGAGGGTACACGTGAGTGGGCGATTCCGGCACCGTGTGTCAGGGGAGTGTGGGGTGCTCTGGGAGACTTGGGCCACATCCCTGTGGGAGGAAGGAGAAGGGCCCTCCGGCAGAGGGAAAACCCACAGAGCCCTTATGGTGGGACAGTGGGACAGAAGGCCGGGCAGGTGCCAGTCCTGGACAGTGATGGAGGAGTGACAGCAAGGTGCTCTGGGGACGGGTTGGGAAGGGTCCTGAGTCCCGCGCTGAGGAGTCTGAATTTTAGCTCATGCTTGCTGGAGAACCAGGGGTGGTGTTGAAGCAGAGCCGGGCTAGGTGGAGAAAGAGGTGGCCGTGCTCAGCTGCCCACGGAGATGGCGCCCTGCCTGGCCACAGCCAGGGGACGCCCTCAGTGAGGAGCCCCTGCTAGGCCTGCCCCCTGTGCTGTGCGAGGGAGCCTCCCCCTGGCCCTGCCTGCTCGGCCTCTGCCCAGTCTCCACTCGTGCCTCTGGCCCACGCGGCCGCTGTGCTCTTACCAACCTTGGGGGCCTGGGACGCTTCCACCAGCCCCTCTGGTTCTCTGAACCCCGGGCCCCCTGTTGTGTGCACTGTGCGAGCGCCCCTGCTTGGGGTCGTCGTCGTGGGTTTGTGGGACGGGTCGCTCGGGGTCTGTCACCAAACTGGAGGGGGCGGGAGCCTGCCCAGCCTTGTGCCTACTGGGTTCCAGGCACAGCGTGTGATCAGTATTTTTGGATGAGTGCCCCTCAGAGGAGGAAAACCAGGACCTGGGTGTGAGAATGAGCAAACAAGGAGGATTCTGCCTCAATACCGTGGGGAAGCTCATGTCTTAGCCTTCGAGTATTTATCTCATCTCCATCGTCATGCTGTTTTATGAAGTTTGCTGCCACGGCCCGTTTATATTTCTCGTCCGTGCTGTAGGTTCATTCTGCTGGCCTGTGACGGCCTCTTCAAGGTCTTCACGCCAGAAGAAGCGGTGAACTTCATCCTGTCCTGCCTGGAGGTAAGAGAGCTCACCAGCGAGGACCAGCTGTGGGAGCTGCGCTTGGGGTGCGGGCCTGGGGCGGTTTGCCCGGTGAGCTCCCCCGCAGGGACTCACTGCCTTGCTCTGACGGTGGCTGGGGAACAGCGCCGCCTCGTGGAGATGGCGTCTCGGAGGGTGACAGGGGACCCTCTCCTGCCCGCTAGGATGAGAAGATCCAGAGCCGGGAAGGGAAGCCCACCGTGGACGCCCGCTACGAAGCTGCCTGCAACAGGCTGGCCAACAAGGCGGTGCAGCGGGGCTCGGCGGACAACGTCACTGTGATGGTGGTGCGGATAGGGTCCCCGTGAGGGCTGGCGGGGCAGCGAGGGCGCGGCGGGGCCGGGAGCGCGGCATGGTATTGACTTCACAGGTTCATCGTGTGTGTGTGCACATTCTGTGTGTTTCGTGTACTCCTGTGGGACTCCCATGGTTGTAAATAAAGGTTTCTTTTTTTTTTCCTAGTGTTTTATTTTATTACTTTTGAGCAATTCTTGACCCTTCAGGGGTTGTGTGTGTTTCTGGATACGCTCTGGGTCTTCCTTACTAAACCATCGTTGGCATCTCGGATTGGCCCGTGACAGGGACCCACCGGCTGCTTAGTGTGCAGCGTTTTGTAGTTCCTGGCACCTTTCCTGTGCTCTCTTGCTCTTGAAATGACCCTGGTTGGGGAAGTGGCATTGTACGGGGAGGAGACTGAGGTAGGAACCTGCCCAGACGGGCTGTCAGAGCCAAGGAAGGCTACGTAAACGTTGCGCAGGATGCGAGGCTTCGCTGGGGGACGGGACGGGATACGAAGCTGCTACTCTCTGGCGTAGTGGGTCTCGGGCAGGCCTTCCCAGAACGGCATGGAATTCGGCTGCCTTCAGATTCAGCCCCACTGGTAGTAGATGCGGTGTGTGGCCAAGGACTGTGGAGCGCCGGCGTGCCTGGGACTGGCATCTGGATGCCGTGGGTGGGAAGCGGGCAGGCTCCTGCTTTGAGCAGTCAGGCTGCCGTCCGGGAATGGCCTCTGAACCCCAGCTTCCAGTTTCAGGAACGTGTGCTCCCTCTGCCCTGTGCCGGGCTGAGGCCGGTCTTTGCGGGGACACTTGGAAGGGGGACCCTTGTGGTAAAGATGTTAACAAGTGCGTAACTACCCTGTATACAAGAATAAAGTACTTCTCGAGTCCTAGTAGAAAACAGGTCACACGGTCGCTGTAATCGTATTTCAGTAAAGCGGCTCCTAGGCCTTGTGTAGAGTTTGCCGCAGGATGATGAAAGTTTCTAAAACCTTGCCTGGGAAGAGGCTGTTTGCTAATGCTCTCGGGCCCCCACCCAGCTCACGCCTTATCGCCCCTTCAGCTCCGTTAGCAGAGCTGAGTCCCTGCTGCAAGCACCTCGGAAGCGTTCTGAGCACGCCCTTCCCCAGTGTGGAGCACAGGTTCCATCCCTGACCTCGCACGGCGGGCACCCCTGAAGAAAGGACCCCGGCATCCCAGAGCCGGGAAATAGGACAGTTGATTCAGTCCACATCTCCCCACCACAACCCAGGCGCCCCTAACTCCCTGAACACCACCGTCCCAGAGCTGGGGGTGGCTTCGCGTGGAGGCTTCCCTGGCAGGCCCCCACCCCTGCCATGGTCTTCACATGGTCCAGGGCCCCCCTGGGGCGGGAGGCCACCCTCCACCTCCCCTCCCCCAGTCCACTGCTCGCCATCCGCAGTGGGTCTGGGTGAAATGATGAAGATCCGTTATTTTAAGGTTTGCCCTTTGTTTTTATAACTCTGGATAGTCGCGTAGCATGAGAACTCTGAAGTACTTGAGCATCTCATCCAGTCAGTTATATATATAAATACATTCCATCTGGCAACATTATACAATAAATACTTCAACAAATTGTGGTATAATACACTTAGGTTGAGCAAAGGAAAGATCTGTGGCTTTTTCAAGGGTGAAGGAGAACTTCTTTGAAGTATCTGCGCCCGCTGGGTGCAAAGTGAAATCCAGAGAAGGGTGTGGCCCCACAGCCCTTATCAGAGTGCTTCCCGGTAGGGCGGGTTCGGGCCCTACTGAGAATCGCACCGGGCCTGCCAAGGGCACCACGTGGCTCCCTACGTGTGGGGCGCCTGGGCCCCCCCCAGGCCGGGAGGGAGGGAGAGAGGGAGTGGGCTCTCAGTGGAGAGGGACGCTGTGGGCTCTGGGGGTCCGGCAGACCTGGCCGCAGTC
>NC_138371.1:2508032-2522332 GCF_054177405.1 Leptonychotes weddellii
CCCAGGTCCCACCACTGTTACAGCATCACGGTGGACTCGGGATCTAGGTCTTGGAGAACCAAGACCAGCTTTCTGGGCACCATCTCCATCTGTCTTCTCCACCTGAGCTCAGGGCTGCATGTCTCCCCAGGGGGGAGACACATGGAAGAACCACAGAGCTGGCTGGACCCCGCAGGGCCACAGGTGGGCAGCGGGAGTTGTTGGCTCATGGGAAGCCTCTGCTTTATCTGTTCAGATGGATGGGCAGGGCCTGCTCGTCTCTGATCTGCAAAGATGTTCTAGATCTTTTGTTTGGTGGCTGGATCCCAACGGTGAGTCAGAGCCTCCTAGGGGATGGGAAGAGGGACCTGTCTAGGACAGGCTTTACAGCAGTGAGGGGACCACAGGGCGCTCTGCAAAGGCCATCTGCAGGGTGAACTTACGAGTTCTCTTGCACATGTTAGACTCTGTCCCCCCACAAGCCCCTTTCCAGTGTCACTCTGGCGCCCGAGGCTGCTGTGTGACTCCTGTGGTCACTGCAGGAGGTCCAGGCCAAAGGCACCGGTGGGGAGATGCACGTGGGGACCAGGAAGCCCCAGGTGGAGACGAGGGGAGGGACGGGGAGGCTGCTGTGTAGGCCCAGCACGCTCTCCCTGGGAGGCCCTCTGGCCCGGTGCAGGCTGCCCCTCCTCCCCGCAGGGCATCCAGGCAGGTGACCAGCCTTTCGCCTCCGTGCTGGCGTTCCGGCAGCCCACAAAAACACCAAAAAAAATGGAAAAGGTGGGGCTGGGCCAAGGCAAAGAGGCTGAGGCCATCTGGGCAAGCTGCCCTATAGGCCAGAAGGGGAACCGGTCTGCAACCAGGAACAAAAGCAAGTCCTCCTGGGCACTGAGCCCGCTAGAAACATGGGCTGAATAACAGCCCAACAGGGCTCTTCTTTTGAAAGACGGCACCCTGAAATCCCTCCTGGTTCTGGGACTGCCCGTTTGCGTGTCCCCTCCCCGGGCTGCCGGTAGTCGGCCACCTCCGGGCTGACCTGCAGTGGCCAGTGTGGGCGGCTCCAGTGGGCCTCGTCCTGCGTGTGGCCTCCGCCACCCCAACACCGCCCAGAGAATGTTTGGACCCCACTTCCGTTCACTGGGCGAAACGAAGGGCGCGGTGTGGCCGCTCACACGCCAAGGAGGACGGCGCTGAAGTGGGAGCCGCTGTGCACCGTGAGGGCTGAGCCACTGGCGTTGTCCAGGAAGACAGAGGTGTACTGGCCCGTCTGCAGGGAAGCCACAGTCAGCCCGGGTTCTCCTGGCCTGCACGTGCGCCCCACACAGAAGCAGACCAGCCCCCGAAGCTCTCAGGGCCAGGGCCGGGCTGGGCCGGGCTGGGCCGGCCTTGCCCTCAAACCCGGCGCCTCTGACCCCTCTTCCAGGGCTTTCTCCCTGGCTCGCTGCTCCCATAGCTCACATATGTCTGGGTGAGCCTCTGCTCGGGGCCAGCAACAGGTTCAAGACCCAAAACAGGTTTCCCTGCTGCATGTGGTTCTCCAAACTGGGGTGAGGGTGGCCTCCAGCCATTTAGCAGAGCCTTCGTGGGCCCGGGACTCTGGCCTGCCTGCTCCAAGTGTGGTCCACGTAGCAACAGCGGCACATTCCCTGAGAACTCCCAGAGAAGCAGAATCTGGGGGCCCACCCACCTTCCGCATCTTAGGACCCCAGGTGGACCACGTGGCCCCCAGCAGTACCTGGGGCCAGACCCTTGAATGCCTTCCAGCACCCACAGCCGGCCGCACTCAGTCGGCCCCCGATTCCACATGAGCTTGAGCACATTACTTAACCCTTCTCCGCCTTAGTTCCCTTATTTAGAAACAGTGGAAACACTGTACGTCAGCTATACTTCAATAACATTTTCTTAAAAAAGCAAAAAAATAGTACTACCGACCTCAAAGCACTATGATAATTAAGCAGATAATTTACGTAAAGAGCTTAGAACAGGGCCTGGTGTAGTGCTGTTGAAGGGCCCGCTGTGATTCCATACATCTGCACTTCAGGGTTTTCTTGTTTAGTAAATCCCACCTTCGCATCGGTTTCTCAGTCCCTTGCCAAAAGCCCCCCAGTGCCAGAAAGAGACTGTCAGGTAGGGTTCTGTGTAGAAGGTAGGCCTCCTGCTTCCCACAGTCTCAACAGGCCCAGGCCAGGCGTGGAGCGAACCTCCGTTCCCTCTGCCACCAGTCCCTACACGGAGCACCTGCCCTCAGTGTGGGATGATGGGCAGGTCTGACGACTGCAGACTGAGCAGCGGAGCGCCTGCTGAGGAGGACTGGCCAGCGCTTGGGGGAAGCGTGAGCCTGCGTGAACCCCCTGGTGTGGCCCGCAACCTCTCCCAGGCCCGGAGTCTGCCGGCACTGCTCCCAGAGATCCAGAGCCCCCATCAGCACCCCTCCCTCCCAGGTCACCCCCCAGTCGTGCCCAAGCCTGCCCCACGCACCTGCAGGTACAGAACGCCATTGACCGAGATGGTGAAGAGCTCACTGCTGCCCTCCAGGCCCATGACAGCCTCCAGGGAGCTGTGGCCGAAACAGAAAGAGGATCAGCCCACACCCCCAGGCTCCACCAACCTCACCCACAGATCACCCCAGCAACCAACACGGGCCCAGCTAAGTGCAGTGGTAACAGCTGTCTTGGCCAGATGTTCTGGTGGAGGTGGCGGCTGAACTGGATCCCCAAGAAGAGTCAGGACAGTGTCCACAGGGCCAAAGGGGTTCTGCGGGTGCCGGGAAAGGCAAGCCGGGGCCCAAGCCAGGGGCTGAGAAGTCCTGGCTCTGCTGGAAACAGGACATGGGCTGGGCTGGGGCCGGGTGGCAGCAACTGACGCTAAAACGTGGGTTCAGGCCTCCGAACGCAGGATGAGAAGTTCTGAACTTCATTCCCTTCTACAGCTGTTGTGGGGTGCCTGGGCTCTGCTGGGGGTTCAGAGGCGCAGCTGCTGCCCTCGGGGGCCACAGGTGCGAGGAAAGGGGGGTGCGATCATGTCAGGGAGCCCACGGCCACGAGGAGAGAGACTGGTGGTGGGCTGCAGTGGTCAGGAGAGGCCTCTCCGAGGAGGAACCACTGGTGCCTCTGGGTGACAGTCAACCCCCTGCAGGGGTGAGGGGAGCCCGAGGCTGGGAAGCGGTGGGTTAAGAACAGGGAGCCCCCTTGCCGGGAAGGGAAGGCCTGCTGCCAACCCCTGCTGGGACTGGGAGGCCAGGAAGAGGTGTGGGATCGCCCGGGGCCACAGTGCGGCGGCGATGGGTGATGGAGGAGGGGGTCTGTCCAAGCCAGACGGGGCGCGGGTGGGGGCCACGTGGGGGCGGGTCTGGCGCCGGGGTCCCCCCCCCCCGCGCCCACTCACGCGTTCCGCTGGCACCGGGACTGGATGCAGATGAGCAGGCGCAGGCGGTCCCGGGGGCGCGTCGGCCCCCGCCTGGGCTGCTCGGCGAGCGCTGCGGGGCAAGGCGGGGGCGGTCACGGGCGGCCGGGGGCCACGCGCGCTGGGGCGGACCCCCTCCCGCCTCGGGCCTCACCCGCGTGCAGCGTGGCGGCGAGCGCGTAGAAACCGGCGACGGGCGCCGTGTACTGGCCGCTGGTCAGGTTCAGGCCGGGGCCGCGGCGGAAGGCGCCCTCGGCGTCCGGCTGCGGGGCGCACGGAGGTCAGTCGGGGCCCGCCCGCCGCCCGCCCGCGCCCCCCGCCCCGCCCCGCCCGCCGGCCGGGACTCACCAGGTAGTAGCCGCCCAGCTCGTGCAGCGCGCGCCGCTCCACCGACGCGTCCCGGCGCAGGCGGCCGTGGAAGGCGGCCTCGACGCGCGGCGCCCGCGGGCCCGGGGCCAGGGGCGCCGCCAACAGCGCCAGCACGCCCGCGTCCCCCGCCGCCGCCTCCTCGTTCTCCCGGATGGCGGCCGTGCCGTCGGCGGGGCCGCGCGTGCAGGGCTCGGGCTCCGTGCGCTCGCGCTGCCGCACCGCGCCTGCCGCAGAGCTAGCCGTGGCCGCGCCCGCCCGTGCCCCTGCCCCTTGCTCGGAACCCGCCCTGCCGCGCGCTGGGAGCCCGCTGCCCACGGCAGCCGACCAACGCGCTGGTCCACGCCCGGGGATCCGCGGAGACCCCTCCGGGGCTGCAGGGCCCGCAGGCCCCGCTTCCCGAGCCCGCGCTGCTGCCGCTTCCCTTCAGGCTTTGGCTAGCAGGGAGCTCGCGGTACCCTTGCCCTGCCTCACGTCGCCCGGGTTCTCCTGCCTCACCCCGCCAGCCTCCCCACGCTTCCCCCTCACGCTGCTGTCTCCTCCGCTTCCAGTTCTCCTGTGCCCCCGAGAGCAATCATATAAGCGGCCCTGCTCACTTCTGCAAGGAAGCTGCGTGTAAGGAAGTACTGCGCGGAGATTCTTTAGCTTTGCGAAGCTGGTCTTTTTAAATAAACAGTACACTGAATTGAAGGGGGGAAAGGCTCTCTTAGTAGTTCTCACAATAAAGTGAACTCTGGTAAACATAGTGAACATGCAGGGCCAGCTCCTGGGCAGGACAGCTCCGCTCAGCTGTCCGCCCTCCCTCTGCCGCCTCCCGCTCAGCGGCCCCAGCTTGGGCCGCACCTGCGCTGCCCACTACACGCTCCTTCCTGCCCCCCGTGGGGCTCTTGGCCGGCCGCTGACACCTGCCACGGGAACAGGCAGGGACACAGTGGTCCAGGGGAAGAAGTTGGGGTCTCAGTCGGGGGCCCATGTCACCTGGGGTGAGTCTCAAATCCCCATGGTTTCTTTGTGATCAGAAGAGCACTTTGCAAGGTTAAGGACCTCTGAGCCCTTCCCGACGATCCTCACTTGGCCGGGGTGGGGTACAGGTGTCCTGGCCTTGGCTGGGCTCACCTGACTCCCAGAGGGGGCATGGGTGCTGGTCCCCGAGCCCCCGCGCAACACTGAGTGCCAAGTCCACCATCTCTGTGAAGCCTCCTTCTTACCACACTCCTGCCAACCCCCGCCCCTGAGCCCAGCACAGAGGGGCCTCCTTGAGTGCTGGCCGATGGGGGGATATCTAGCCACCTCGGCTCCCCCGGGAGACCCTCCCGCGGCTGCACGCACACCGAGGGGGTGTGTGTCCCCACAGGTGCACTCCCCCTACCTTTCAGCAGCAGCTGGAACTCCTTCAGCAGTACCTCAGGAGGGACGATGGGACCAGGGGGGCCCTGGGGGCCGGGGGGCCCTGGGGGCCCTGGCAGGCCAAGCTGAAAAGGAACCTCAGCAGTGAGGCTAACTGAGCAGGGAGGCAGGGGACTGCTGGGACCCCTTTGCAAGCTCTTGCCACTAAGAGGCAGGCAAGAGGGGGTCCTGCTTTGCCCTGTGGGGCGGAGGTCAGCCTCTGGGCCTCAGACTCCTCTGCAGAGACAGTAAGGCTCCACTTTGAAAGCCACCAGCTCTGAGTGTGCAGACTGGATTGTGCCTGAGGCCCAGGGCTGGCTGGGGTGGTGGGGCCCCTGGGGGGGGCTCCAAGCAGGCAAGGACCCCAAGTGGGGACACAGAGGGGTTCCCAGATGGAGGGAAAGAGGGAGAGAGGGACACCGCAGGTCAGCCGAGGTCAGCAGGTTCTCACTGTGCCTGACCCTGCGCCGGGGCCTGGGGCCCTCAGGGAGCCCACCTGGGCTGGGGTGGGACCCCAACACAGGAGCAAGTCAGTCCCCCGCAAGGAAGGGCACAGGGGAGCCCCAGCTTAGCTTGGGGTGGGGCCAGGTGGCTCCAAGGGGTGGCAGTGAGGCGAGGCCATGGTGACAGCCCAGCAGGCCACCTGCCTCAGGCCCAGAGCCCGGCACTCCAGTGTTGGGGCCGACCCGGGGCAGGGAGAGGCCAGCCCTGGGCGGGGCGGTTGGCAGAGAAGCCCAAACCCAGTGTGAGCAACACAGCCCTAGCTCAGAGCTCCCCATCCCAGGGGACAGGTAGACATCAGGACCAGGTGCCAGGGTTCTGGCTAGGCTGAACGACAGTTGGAACCCCACAGCATGCAGGGTCCCCAGGCTCCCCACCTCCTGGGAGCCAGACGGTGTGTCACTCCAGCCTTACTGCAGCCCCCCAGCTCGGTCCCTGACTGCCCCCCTAGGCCAGCCCAGGCCTCCCTCACTAGGATACAGAGGGAAGAGAAAGGGGGGTGGCTGATGGGGTTGCCTAGCTTTCTAGGGGTGCAGGAAAAATGATAGGTACAAGCCTCAAACTCAGGGTCACCTGGGCCCCCCCAGCTTGGCACTTTCTGGGCTCTCTGACCCCAGGCCAAGGGGGAGGGTCTGTCCTCGCTGGCAAGGCTCAGGGTGCGCCAGTGGGGCTGGTGAGGGGTGCAAGGGGGTGATGGTGGTGGGCTGGCAGTGCGTGGGGGGCCCGCAGGTGGAGGCCCCCTGCTTGCCGTGCCCGCCCCCCCACAGGAAACACACACACAGAGCTGGAGCTCTTGTGCTCACCTTCAGCTTCCTGGCCTTGCCTCTGCCTCCCCTCTTGCCGTTGACACCTTTGTCACTCTGCCTGATGAAGAGCATCCAGGCATCCCTGGGGTCGAAGTTACGTGCTCCCTCGGTGGTGGGCTCCTGGAACACAGCCGGCCCCCGGGTTGGTTCGCCTCCCCCAGTGGGTGCCCGCCAAACAGATGGAACTTTTCAGGACGTCACCGTGCGGGACGGGCCTTCAGCGCCCTCGGACCCCTGTCCGTGTCAACAGCGGTGCCCTCCGAGGCAGCACAGCCCCCCATCCGTGCTTCCCTCCCTCCTGACGCATGCAGGACGACCAGGCCACACCATGGCCGGGGCGCTGTGCGAGAAGACTTTGTGGGTGGAGGAAGATGGGGTGCAGAGCTCCATAGCAGGCGAGAAGTGAGAACCCTGGCGTGGCTGGGCTGCCTGGCCTCTTGTGGCCTCCCTCCGTGGGAGCTGCAGTGAACACACCACCCTGGGAGACTCACCAGGAGGATCGGACCAACAGACTCACAAGTGCCAGGGAAGAGGCGACTGTGACCATCAGGGCCCCCTGTGCGGCCCCCACTGATGTTCCAGGGACGCCCATTTCGGCCCTTGGGGTAGCCGCAGCTTGCGGTACAAGATGGTTGGAGGGCTGGTGGCCTCGCACTGCTATGTTATGACCCAAGGCCCCTGCACTGAGTCACTCGGCTTCTCCAGGACCTCCAAAACAAGGACAGTGATGATTCCAGAAACGTCCATTCCCCCACATGCTGCATTCTGACCAGTCCTCACACTGAGGAAAATTCCAGGAGGTGCCTTCCAGGGAGAGGCCTTTGGCCCATTAGTCAGTGGACTTCAGGTAGTCTGGGCTCTAGGCAAGGCCTCCAGCTGGGAAGGAAATCAGCTCGAGGGCTCAGATGAGGGCATGAGCACCAGTGCAGGTGGCCGATGGAAGGACCCGGGGTTTTCGAGCCGGCCAGGACCTTCCGTCAGAGCCAGGGCCAGCGGTCTCCTGGCCGCTCTGCAGGGCCCGGGACCTCCCTTTGGGAGCCCGTGTGCTACGGGGGTGGGGGGAGACAGGGCTTTCCATGTCAGAGGAGCCTGGGGTTGGACAGAGGAAGGCCTCAGAGTGCCCAGGGCCTCCCCACGACCTGCTGGGTGCTGGGCCCTGCCACGTGCTGTCCTGCTGCTTTGCGCGCCGTGGACACAGGACTGGATTCCGCTTTACGGCCTCACGCTGCCTTTGGCGGGCACACATGCTGGGAGTATTCCACACAGGCTGGATGGGCGCACCAAGCTGACCCCCCAGCTGGACTCGGACCCCAGTTTGGTTTGGGGGGAGCAGAAACAGGTGGAACCATGTCAGCCTGCAGCCCCAGCAGACAGGCCTGTGGGTGGGTGCTGGGCAGCGGTCCTGGCCCCACCGAGGGCTCCAGCCTTGAGGGGCTCTCAGAAAGGAGGTGGGGAGCCTCTGCTACCACGTTGTCCCCCAAAGACAGTCCAAGGCCAGAACCCCTCCTGGAAGCACAGAAGGCCCCTTGCCTCCTGGGGACTATCCTGACATCTCCCTCCTCCAGAAGGTGTGGCCAATTGTCTGGGTGGGGTTTGCCTTCCTTGGCTTCCAGGGGTGGGGAGGAGGACTTGGGAGAGGCTCCTCCCAGGGAGCCCCAGGGCTGGCTGCCACCTTCACCCTCTTTAGAGGTATCCTTGGACTTTGTCGCTCCAAGTCCCCCGCACTGCCCCTAAGCAGCTTCCCTGAGGGCCCTCTCCCCTCCCTGTCTGAAAGGCCCCACCCACATTGAGGGCTCCTCGGAAGCCCCCGAGCCCCACTTCCCCCACCTTGACCACTCGTCACTGCCCTCACAGGAAGGAACAGGGCAGAACGAAAAATCACCCCTTCATGGTCAGAAGTCACAGGCCCCCATACTCCCCAGACCCAAAGGGAGGCACTTCTTTGGATTTGTTTTTCAGACAGAACTTCACCTAATAGATTGGGGGGAGGGTGGCCAGTAATTGGCTCACACTTTTACAACCAGGTTCTTCCCAATTCCAGGAGAACCAAGTTATTTACGTTTTATTCACTTCCCAACTTCCTTCTGCCTCCCCCACCCCCAGGCGTTTTACCTGGGCTGGCAGAATGTTGCACGAACTACCCCAAAGCCCAGGTGAAGGCCGGCTGGCTGCGCAGAGGGGCCGCGTCCAGACGGCCTGTGTCTCCCCCAGCCCCGCAAGCTAAGCCCCGCTTCCATCCCCACTTCAGACAGGACGACACCCGGGTCAGCCCAGGTCCCTGCCCGCGACGCCGCGCCTCCCACCGCCCGAAGCAAGCGCCCTCCGCCCTTAGGGCACCCGGACCTCAGGGGGCTGCGGACTCGGGCTGGGGAAACTGAGGCCCGGCGCGCGCAGGAAGGCCGCGGCTTCTTACCGACGGGCGGGCGGGCGGCCCGGCGCGGCTCTCCCCGGGGCCCGCGGGCAGCTCGTTCCCGGGGCCCGGCTCCTGGCGGGCGCGGCTGTCCGCGGGCTCGCGGGGCTCCGGAGAGCCGAGGCCTGCGGCGGCGGCCAGCAGGCCAGCACAGACGAGCAGCAGGCGGGCCCCGGCGGGGCGGCGGGCGGGGGCCATGCGGGCGGCGGGTCCCTCTGGCCTCCGACGTCTCGGGATCGCGCTCCCGCTCCGCGCCTTATAACGCGCTTGAATCCCCCGCCTCGCCCGCCGCGCGTCACGGGCCTGCGCCCCCTGCCGGCCCCGGCGGGAACTGCAGCGTCTGCATGGCCGCGCGCGCGCGCGCGCGCGTGTGTCTGTGTGCCCGGGTGTGTGCCTAAGTCTACCTGTATGTGTACGTGTGCGTGTGCGTGTGCGCGCCTGTGTGTCTGCTTCTGTGCCTGTGTGTGTGTGTGTGTGTGTGTGTGTGTGTGTGTGTGTAGCGCCGGGAGGCGGAGAGTGGGGAGGGAGGGGACGCTGCAGCAGAGGGGGGCGTGCAGGGCGGGGCGCGGGGTGGGAAAGAGGGGCACGGAGTAGGGTGGGGCTACGAGGAGGGGACTAGGGGGGCCAACAGGGGCGCAGGGAGGGCTCTCTCGCGTTGGCTGGAGCCCCCAGTCCTGTTGAGCGGGTCTGCGCTCCATCTCCAGGCCCCGTGGCCCCTCCCTTTGCGCTGTCAGCTCTTCTTCTCAGGAGAGCCGGGGTGACCCTTCATCTGAACCTGGACCCTCTGCCCTCTCGACACCATTTTCTCTCCGGGCAGCCGGGTCGCCTCCCTCCTCTGAGCCTGTGGGCAGCCCTTCTCCCATCTGTTCCGCTCTGAGGCCTGTGGGGACCACGAGGCTTATCCTGGTGGCACCCTGTGAGGTCCAGACCCCACCAACACAGGTTTAGTACATCCAAGCAGGAAGACACTCCAAGACCCTCCCCAGTGCCTCTTTCCCATGTGGGGACCCCTCTTCCGGGGCTGCCTTCTCCCCGTGGTTGGGGTGCCCTAACCTCAGAGTGGGCTGCCTTCCCCATCCCGGTGCTCAGAAGGAATCCTGGGTCAGCCACCCTGCGCTGATGTGGTTGAACCAGGGCTCAGGCTGGGAGGACCGAGCCCTGTGGTGACCTCGCCAGGCGCGGGGGCTAGATCCCAAGGCCCAGCCCAGGGCCCTGCTGGAGGGGGGGACCCAGATCCTGCAGGCCTGAACTCCAGGCTCCTCCAGCCGGCCCCCCCACCCCCTCTGGGCTGCTTTGTTCTATTCCACGCCCACTGCCTCTCCGTCTGCAGCAGAAGGCAGGAGGGCAGCACTGAGGCGCCCACACCTGGTGGGCACACCACGTCCTTTGTTCACGAGCAGAAGGCGCAGCTGAGGGACATGCTTCCAAGGGCCTGCCACCCCCATCAGGAGATGATTTCCACCTCTTCAGAAGAGAAGAGGCCTCACCCTGTTGTATTTCACAGACACTGGGAACTGAAAGCCAGTGGCGCCCTCCCTAGCCAGGGGGAGGGGTCATGGGAAGTCCCCAGCCAGGAGCCCCCCACTCCTGCACTGTTTCAGAGGCTGGCTTCCTGTGCCTGACGGGGGAGGGGGAGAGGTGGGGGGCTGTGGGGGGCACAGGAAATATTTCATACTTTAGAAAAAGCCTGGTATTAGGTGTTCATTGTTCTGTGACCCTGCCTCTTTTCCTTTAGGAGGTGAGTATGGTGATAGAGTTGGGGTTTTTTGGGGGGAGGGTGTTTAAACAAACCAAATACCCTGCCTACCCTGAGAGTCTTTCCCCCAGGGGTCAGTGTGTCCCACATACTTATTCTGTGGGGTATCTTTCGGAGGCAAATTAAGACTGCAACAGAGAAGTTCTGTCTGTATCTTGAAAAAAAAAATTTTTTTTAATTATCAGTAGAATGAAAAATTTGAAATTCCTATAGAAACTGCAGATCCCCAAGAAGACATTTGGTAAACACTGGCTTGTAATATGCACTCAACAAAATACATGAACTTCTTTCATCTGCAAACATTCAACTGTTTGTCGCTAATAAGGAATCAAATTGGCTGAGGCTGTTGTAATGACTTCAGAGAATTAAGGATTTCTTGGGTGGGTTCTCATTTCTGGTCCCCCAAGGAAAGTCTGTTAGGAAGCTGGGTGTGTAGAACTTTGTAATGACATGTTTGTGCTGGGACATGGGCCTCAGTGTTAACTATTATAATTTTGTTCAGTTTCATTTATTCAGGAAGACTTTATCTGAGTCCATAGGACGCCAAGTGTGGGGCGTGTTCTCTCTACCAATCTGCTGGTAGAGAGAGGCTCCTGGCCCCGGGAGATGGAGCTTGCGAACGGTCATTTCATGTTTCTGAAAACACACGTCCACACCCAGCCCCTCCTCCGCTTTTCACCGACCACACGGAGACCACACGGACTAGCCCCGCGAGGCGGGTGGCTTATGTAGGGACACCCAGCCGGGGTTCGGGGCCAGGGCCAGGCCTTCTTGCCCACTGGGCATGGTCCCATCTTCACAATCACACCTCTTGGCCATTATGGTCCTTCTTATTCTGGATAGTGGGAAATATGAGCTACATGATGAGCTTGAAGGTTCTTGATGAAAATGTGGCCCTGTCCTTTCCCTAAAGCAAGCCAATACCCATAGGCGTGGGATTTCCCGAGGGGGTCTGGCTGGGAGGTCCAGGGAAACACGTGTGGCTGGCCACTCTTGAACCCAGTGAGCTCACCCACAGAGCATTCCAACCTTGGGTGGTAGGTGGAATGCCATGGGGGCAGCCCTGCATGGGGGGAGGGAAGAGGCTTCTCTTGGGGGCCACTTGCAGACCCTGACTCTGCCTCGCTGCTGATGGTGGCCAGTTTGTTCCAGAGATCCTTGGAGTTTTCTTCTAGTTTTCTTGCTTGAGAGCTGGGATCAATGCACACCTGGCTCTGGGGCCTGCTCTAGGGTGAGCTGAGGTCATGGTGGGCACTGTGCAGGGCCATGGGTGAGGCCTGCTTGCCTTCTAGGCTGCCTAAGTTGTAAAGGTCCCTGGCTTAGGCCATCAGCACCATGTCATGGGGGGCTGCCTTCAGACGGATGTGAAGACAGAGGCTCCAGGCAGAGCATGATTGGAGCACAGGATAGACCAACCCGGCAGTGGGCCTGCTCAGCAAACCTGGTTCTTGCTTGGCCATCTGGAGCAAAAGTCATATTTGGCTTTGGAGGAGGCCCTCCTTTAGGCATTCATCTCTCCGAGACTCAGTTTGCTGGACTACAGAGTGGGCATAATGGCTGTTGCCCCTGAGCCTGTCTGGGATCCCACTCATAAGTGAGGTGTGAGCAGGCAAAGCCAAGACCCTCAGCATGGAGGCCAGGTTGCTTGGGTGCCCCAATTCTGGGTGGCTGGCCTGGATATTCTGTGCAGGAACGTGATGCATACTGCTCTCAGGGCCCGATGCCATTTGGCCCAACCTACACTGTGGAAAGGTGAAGCTCGGGCTCTGTCACCTTTGGAAATACTGGGGCCTTCTGGGAATGGAAGGATCCAATTTGGGGCATGTGATCCTTAAGATGTTCATGTGACTTCATTTCCACCTCACAGTGCGGGGCCCTAGCCCGCATGAGGCCAGCTTTGAGGACAGGAGCTGTTGCCATGTGAAAAGCAGTTATTTTCTCAAACAGTGAACAATCCTAGTGATGTCATGGGCCCTGCCAGAGGACCCAAATCAAATCTGTTCTGGTGCTAATACAGCCTCCCAACACACTGTCCCGAGGTGATGACGCAGCCTGGCTCTGGGGCTGGAGAGCACAGAGGGCCAGGACCTTTCGGTGGGGCTCCCTCCATGTTCTGGGGTCCCATTTCAGAAATGAAATCCACCCAGAGGAGGGTGGGGGTTAGGCAAGGATCACACAGATCAAGGACCAGTAGAAACTGGGTTCTGGTGATTCCAGACAGCTTGTCCCCCTGCAGCAGCAGCCCCTGGAGTCGGAACAGGGGCAGCATCCGGGCTGAGGTCACGGATCCCAGGGTGGAAGTATGGAATGAGTGGCCACAGAAAGGAGCCCAGACGGAGCCCGAGGTGGCCTCCCCCATGCACCCTCATGCTCGGCTGAAACTTAATCCTCATTCTTGGGCCCTCATGTCACGGCCTCAGCCCTGGCTTCCCATCAGCCTGCTGTACTCAAGCTGTTCCCACTCTTCTCTTTTCCTCCAAAGAAGGACCTTTGCCGATGAAGTCATGGGAATAAAAGCTCCCTTTGCCCCTGAAAACAGTGGGAGCCTGAAGTCAACTTGTTGTGTGGCCTCTCAATGTCCAGGCAGGCGACTTTTGCAGCTTACTGGAACTTTCCAAACACATGACATCATCTAATTCTCAAATCGTGTGATTATCCCCATTGCACAGATGAAGAAACTGAGCCTGAGATCTTGGGACTGGCCCAAGGTCACTCGTCCGGCCTTTGCAACTTGGGGTCAGTAGCTCATGCAATGAAGAGTTACTCCATTCCTGCTGCGTGCCAGGCACAGGGGCGAGTGCTGGGACTAAGCCATGCACATCCCGGACAAGTCTGTGGGCAACCTCAGCCCCCACAGGGGAAGGGTCCTTTCTCACTTCTACCCAGAGTGTCTCTTGGCTTATTGTCTGCTCATTGTTTCCACGTTTTCAATTAATTCACTTAAAAAAAATCAGTCTAGCTCGCCTTCAGTTTTAATGTAAGAGGGTAGTTCTGTCTTGCCATCTTGAGAAGAATTATATATATTTTTAAAGATTTCATTTATTTGAGAGCGAGAGAGAGAGAGAATGAGAGAGAGAACATGAGAGGGGGGAGGGTCAGAGGGAGAAGCAGACTCTCTGCTGAGCAGGGAGCCCGATGTGGGACTTGATCCCGGGACTCCAGGATCATGACCTGAGCTGAAAGCAGTTGCTTAACCAACTGAGCTACCCAGGCGCCTGGAGAAGAATTATATTCTTAAATGTGATTGTGATCTCAATGGCCCCCAGCCCCTGCCCTGAAAAGCCCTTGGACTGACTATCAGCGTTGAGGAAACCCTGCTGGCCCCCAGGGTGCTTATTCCAAATAGGAAATGACGTCCTCCATGAAGGTTCTCTCTGAAGCCCGCTTCCCTCTTCAGTTAATCAGCGTCATACCTGGCCACCCTCCCGTGTGCCTGCTCCGGGCGCCCAGCAGAATCAGATGCACACGCAACAACAGTAGCCATACTGCGGGCTGGGGGGTCCTGGGGATCAAAGACTAATGACACAGCCCTGGAGGAGTGGACATCCTTACCTTGCACGTGGCTGTAACCACCCTTTCTTAAGTCACAGACAAATTCCTGGTTGAAACGCCTACTTTCCCCTGGGCCAACTGGTCAACCAGCCAACTGGAACCGTGGTCTGAATTGACAACAGTGAACTGTCATTTGACCAGT
>NC_138371.1:2522432-2528070 GCF_054177405.1 Leptonychotes weddellii
TTTGGTGGACTTTTGCACATGCTCCAAGGTTATTCATTCTCCTTTCTAGAAACCCATACTAGCCCCCAAACCAGGGGCCTTTGATAAGGGAAGAGGATGGCTTGGGTTGCTCCACAGACATTCCCTGTGCTAATGTCCATGGGTGTCTGTCTTCCATGAGAATCCGCTGAGTGTCCAGTTAGTGCAGTAGAAATCTTCCATTTGTCCATCCTGGTGCCCTGCCCACTCTTCTCTACCTGCTCTCTGCCAATGGCCGTTCTCCCTTGGATTCTGGTTGGGTCTGGCCAGTGGGAGGCACCAGCAGGAGACTAGGGGGCAGGAAAGAGAGTGAGGTTGGGGCGTCTATTCTGCCACTTCGTCCCCACTGGGCCATAGGTGATAGTGGCCCAGGCTGTGTTTCTTTAGCAAAGGCCCCAGGTCCTTGGCACCCTCTCCCTCCTGCTCTCTGTCTGGAGGCTGCATCCGCTCCTTCCCATGCAGAGGGGCAGAGAGCTGGCAACAGCTCCCCACTGTCGCTAGGTTCCCCACTGGGAGCCTCTTCAGCCCTCGCTGAATTCCCTCTACCTGCCCACACCTTGGAAGTAGCCCTTTGTTAGACTGCCCTCTGTTACTCAATTTCAGGGGTCTTCTGTTTCCTCCTGGGACCCTGAAGGACACAATCGGCCTGATCTAGGTGCCCCTGAATAGGGGCGGCTCAGCGGATCAGATGAGGGGCAGCTTGGCACCTAAAGGTTGAGGACCAGGCCCTGGAGGGGGCTGTGCTTCTCCCACCCCAGACTCTTCCCCGCCCCCCTGCCCCATTGCTGTGAGGTGTGCAGGAGCAGAAGCAGGCCTTATTCGAGAATACCACCTTTCCAACCCATTCATGATAAAAAGAAGTCCATTCAACATGTTGAGTCTTTGTTTTGAAACAGTGTTTGGCTAAGTACCTTCAATAACTGTTTAGAAAACATTGCAGAGGATTTTCATAGGGAAAGATTCAAGGATCCCAGAAACCGTCATCTTCACGTTCATCCACTCCACTAGCTGACTAGGTGGCCTCGATCTGGAGCTCTTGCTCCTTTGGAAGCAGACGCCCAGGAGGCCCTGCTCTGTCTAAGCCCCGGGGGGCAAGTTCAATCATCCCACAGGAAACGGGCATGAGGCTTCAGGTCTGGGAGCAAGGTGGACGCGAGGGGACCTAGGGATTCCTTCATCAGAGCCCAGGGATGCCAGAGGACTCTCTGGTCCCCAGGGGGTTTCAAACACGAGACTTCAAGGAGAGGAAATTCAGTCCAGAGGGAGGCAGGAGCTCCCGAGGCCCCAGACGGTCAGGGCCAGGGCTGGAGCCAGGCTGGACCTGGGACCCCCGACTTGTAGCCCCGTGTGCCTCAATGAAGCTCGCAACAAAGGGGGAGGGCCACTTAGCACCAGTGAGAGTCCTTCAGTGGGATACCTTGTTAAGGACCAGTGAGAAGGAGTGGGGGGGGGTGTTGAACCAGCTCTCCGTGGGACCCCAGTCAGACTCAGGGGGTGGGGGCAGCCCCGAGGCACCCTGAGTCACACTGCATGCTGGTAGGGGAGCGCATTGGGCACTACCCTCGCTTAGGAGGCCACCTGGGAGCGAGGCACCAACGTGCCCAAGAGGCGTCCCCAGAAATCCCTGCAGGACCCCACCCTCTCCCCTCGTGGGCCCACTGCTGGGGACTTTCATTCTTACATTGGAGAAAAACACCCCAAGAAACAGGGGAGATCCTGGCCAGAGAGCATGCCTTCCTGCTCACCTCCCTGGGAAGCCTTCACTCACCCTCTCTCCCTCAACCCCCACAGAGACAGCAGACCCTCTCTCCTGACCCCACGCCCTGCCTCCTTCCTTCCCAGTGCATAATGGACGTGGAGCCTGAGGCCCAGAGAGGGGCAGCTGCCGGCTGTGGTCACACAGCTGAGGGCCAGGCAGAACAGGCTCGCAGAGGCCCGGTGCCCACGCACCCCAGGACCTTTGCTCTGTGATGCAGCTTCCTGGGCCATTCCTCCCTTGTGCAACACCATCAGAAGCCATGGGTGGGACCCCCCGGCCGGGGACGGCCACCATTCGGAGTGCTGTCTCAGTGTGACCCCCGGGGCCCCTTGGCTCCTGTGTCTGAGGCCTCAGACCCTCCGTGGGCAAGAGAGCAGCTTCTCCCCTCCATGCGGGTGGCCGGAGTCCAAGCCCTCACGGCGTGCAGTTTAGTGCGATGGCTGTGGGGACCCAGGCTGGGTCCTCTGATGTCCCTGGTGGCCCGAGCCCAGCACCGAGTGAACAAACAAGCACAACCCCAAGGGGGGCCAGCCCTCGGGGTCGGGGCGCAGCCGGGCCCTGCCCCCGTGTGACGAGGAGCCGCTCAGGGCTCCTGGGCCGGGCTGAAGGGCTGGGTCCACTTGGACACGTCCAGAAAGACGGTGGAGGCCCCGTGGTAGAGCCAGAGGCGGGGCAGGGAGCCGTGGCGAGTCCAGGCGTCACGCCCCCGGTCGTAGGCCTCCATCTCCACGTGGTAGTCGCCGTCCATGCCCTGCCAGCGGCCACCGGTCACGTACAGCGTGTCACCCAGCGGCACCAGGGCCCCGTTCTCATGCAGGCTGTGCAGAGACTGCACCTGTGGGCGGGCAGCGGTCAGGGCCTCGGGGGCGGGGGCGGGGCGGGCGCCACGCAGAGAGGACAGCCAGCTCCCTGTCCTGCTCCCTGCACCCTCACCCAGGCTGTCCCTTTGGCGGGGAGACCCCGGTGCTCTCCTCTCCGGCCCACATCTCCCGGGACCACATTTCCAGGCCCCTTGCTCTCCCAGGCCCCAATTCAGTCATACGTGAAGTCGGGGCGTCAGATGGGCTGGGGGGCATGGAAGCCCGAGCCTGGAGCTGCCTCCCGGGGCAAGTTCTGGGCCGGGCTCTGATTCATGGTTGCTCTCTCGGAGGGGAGAGACGTGGCCTCAGCTCTGACCGACACACACACACACACGCACACACACACACCAGGGGCCGTTCATGCCTTGGGGAGCCTCACTTTGCCCCGTACCTCCTGCCTCGGCCCATGGCCGGGGCTGGGACTGTGAGGTGAGAGCCAGAGGCCAGAGAGAGATGTGGATCCTTCTGGAAGAGCCCAGTGTGCATGGGAAGGAAGAGGCCTGTCTGTGGCCTGCACATGAAGGCGGTCATGGGCAGCCAGCCCCCCTCCCCTCAGGCCTGGAGGAGGCAAAGTGGAGCCCCTCGTGGCTGGGATGCCCCCCCAGAGAAGTGGCTTGGGCCCTGCCGAGGCCTGGCCATGGTCCAGCTGGGAGGGCCCAAAAGAAAGAGCCGGCCTGGCAGGACCCCCTGCACCTGTCTTGCCACAGTAATGGGAGCCTCCAGTCGGCTGGGCACTGATGCCAGGGGACAGCTGCAGGCGGCAGGATGGCAGAGGCCCCGCTGTGGGCCAGCCAGCCAGGGCCGGGGCGAGGGCAGGGAACAGTCCACCTCCTCTGGCCTCCAGGAACTGAGACTCAGGGCAGGTGGGGCGGGCCCGGGCTGCTGGGCTATTGCTGAGACCACCGCATGGGCACTGGGCACCATCCCTCCTCTTTCCCCAGAAGAAGCTCAGAGGAAGACTAAGGCTTGAGATGCCCAGCAGGGCTCTCTCAGTGGCAGAAGTGATAGCGAGGAGGGAAATGGGGCACCAAGGAGCTGGATGCTCCCACTCTCCTCACAGCCAAGGGGTCCCCTTCCCTCCTCAGCCACCCCCACGGGTGGGAGACACCCTCCGGGGCCTGGCCCACACCAGGCTGTCCCTGCAACACTCGGGGTTGAGCCTGGTTTTGCTCCTGGAGAAGAATAGATCACCCCGTGCTGGGGCAGAGCACCACGGTGACCAGGAGTCCCCGGTCCTTGGCTCTCCTGTCCTCACCGGAGCTCCGCCCGGGCTCTGGGCCTCATCAGTCCCTCCACTGTGGTGACATCCCCAGGCCCCACCATCCCCAGGCCAGCTCTCTGCAGTGTCAGGGGTCCCGGGTGGGGGGGTGTCGCCCTGGGAGGTGAGGCTGAGACCCACCTTCTGCCACAGGTTGGCCCCAGGGTCGTACATGTAGACCTTCTTAGTGTTGTCGCCGACCAGGTAGAGGGCCCCCTGCAGCGTGGCACAGCGCGGCGAGGACAGGTACTTGGGGAGGAAGGGCGAGGCGATCACGCTCCACGCGTCTGCGGGGACAACGCACCGGGCCCACCCTCACCAGGGGGCCTCCGCCTCTTTCCCGCCCGTCGGCCCAGTCGGGGGACTAGGGGCCCCACCTGACCCTGGGTCCTGTCGGCCTCCCAAGGGACCCTCACACCCACCCTGCAAAATGGGTTCTGTGATCATCACCATCAGAGGGTGAGAGGGGGAGCGGGGGGAGAGACAGGGCAGGAAGGCCACCGAGCCAGGGAGAGCCCCCCCTGGAGCCCCAACCCTGGCACGGAGTCCAGAGCCAAAGCCGGCATCCACCAAGACTTGCAGGCCTGGGCCCCTGCTCCTGGCCCCTGGGGCCGGTTCCAGGCAGACGTCACAGCCAGGCAGCTTTGGGACCCGGAGATGGGCTCCCCGTCCCCTGCCCCAGGCACCCTGCCACGAGGCCTGGTTCCCTGCCCCCTGGGCCCCCGCCGTCCTCCGCTGCCTCGTCCACCTCTGCTGGGGCTGTGGCCATTTGTAAGAGGCCTGTGGCTGCCTGCTCCTTGCCCCCCCGCCCCGTCCCCAGGGCCCCCACCATCCGCTCGCTGGCACCCAGCCCCACGTCGGGGGGACGTGGCGGCCGTGCCCCCACCTGTGATAGGGTTGTAGCTCTGCAGAGCTAGAGGGGTGTACTTGCAGGCGCGGGACCCCACCAGGTACAGCCGGCCCCCGCAGCTGGCCGCCGAGAAGTTGCTGACGTACTTGAGGGCGGGGCTGCTGGGCGTCCAGGTGTCCGTGTAGGGGTCATAGCTCTCCACCTCCACCGCGTCCAGAGTGGTGCCTGTCGGGCAGGGTGCAGGTCAGGGCCGCCGGGGGCCAGGCCGAGGGAGGGGCCCTGCACGCGCAGAGGCGGCAGCGAGCACCCTAGGAGGGGCGGGGAGGGGCGAGGGAAGGAGGGCGCGGCCTCGCCAGGCTCGTGACTTACCCCTTCCACGGAGAGGGAACTGAGGCAAGGCCGCTGGCCCGAGGCCACACCGGGGGCGTGGGTGTGGGCACCTGGGCCCAGGAACACTCGAGTCCAGACTGCACGACGGGGGCCCCAGGGCCACGCCTAGATGCCCCCCCCCCAGCCTTGGGCTCAGGACCTTGTGAGTGCTGTCTGCTCTCAGCTCGGGCTCGGCAGCCATGGGGGCGAAAGGGGCTGCCCAGGGCAGGTGGGGCACCCAGCCGTGGCCTCACGGCCAGTCTGTCACCCACAGGGGCCTTGGGAAACTCTTGCTCAGCCACAGTCATTTTGTTTTTCAATATTTATCTGACCGTAAGTGTCCCTGGGGTGACCCTTGCCACAGCTCTGGGGTGTCAAGGGGATAAGGTGGGCCTCTGTGCTCAGGCTGGGGGCAGGGTGGGAGCAAAGGTGACAGCAAAGGGGGAACCACTGTGGGTCTCCTCACCCCAGGGACTCCATAGAGGGGGTGACCCTGAGCGGAGGGCTGAGCCCACGGCTCTGGG
>NC_138371.1:2528570-2561169 GCF_054177405.1 Leptonychotes weddellii
GCTCAGGTCATGATCCCAGAGTCCTGGGATCGAGCCCCGCATCGGGCTCCCTGCTCGGCGGGAAGCCTGCTTCTCCCTCTCCCACTCCCCCTGCTTGTGTTCCCTCTCTCGCTGTGTCTCTCTCTGTCAAATAAATAAATAAAATCTTTAAAAAAAAAAACCAAGAACAAAATAACAAAGTCCTGACTGGGTGTTATGCACAAACAATGAATCATGGAACACTACATCAAAAACTAATGATGTAATGTAGGGGGATTAACATAACAATAAGAAAACTAAAAAAAAAAAAATAACAAAGCCCTGAAAAGAGAACCGTGAACTGTGGGTGCCAAGGAACAGGGAGGGCCCTGCTGAGCTATGGCGCCGGAGGCGGGAGCTTAGGCACCCCCCGCACCCCCCCGCCCCACCGGTGCCCCTAGAGAGCAGGGCAGGACCCCGGGAGCCCAGCCAGGACAGGACAGGTCAGGGGCCCCGGCCAGCATCCCTCCTGCCTGACCCCCTTCCAGGGAGGCCCCCTGGCCAAGTGAGGACAAAAGATGAGCCCAAGGCCACTGCCCCAGGCCTCACATTCCTGTCACCCCTGGGTTCCCGGTAGCTACCACCGCCCCGGGAGCCAGTGGGCAGGGTGCCCACCCACCTTCTCATGGGGCCTCAGCTGCATCTACTGACACCTGCCACCCTCAGGTCCCAGAACCAACGGGGTGGGGGCTTCCGGAGAGTCTCAGAGCCTCAGCCTGGTGCCTGTCCAGGCCGGCAACGAGGAGGGCTTCGGCGGGCAGGACCCAGAGGGCCTGAAGCCAGCAGCGGCTGGGCACTGGACACTGGGGTCCCGGCTGCGGCTGGAGGGTGTGGTCCGCCTCCCCATCGCCCACCTCTCCAGCCAGGACACCGAGGGCAGTGTGTCGGCTGAGCCCTCACCGTGCCCCAAGGGGCCCAGCTTGACCGGGGCTGGGGGCTCTGTGTCCAAACACCCAGCGCTGTGATCTCTATGCCCCGCCGGTTATCCTACCATAACCTGCCCCCCCCTGCAGCTCCCTGCCCCAAATCCCACCTCCCGTTCCCCGATGCCCACACTCCAGAGCCCCTGGGACCCTACCTCTCAGTCGGCTCCTGGACCTTGGAGAACTCAGGCCGGAGAATAGGACTTCCCAGCCGGCGAGGGGCCCGGAGGGCCTGCTGGGCTGGGCTGGGCTGGGCTGGGCACCACGTGGGGATGGACAGAAGGGTATTTTTAGCACTGTCTGCATTGGGAGGGAGTGGGGGAGGGAGAGAGCTGATGCTCCTCCCAGGCTGTCTGCTCTGAAAGCCCACACTGGCCCCGTCAGGAAGGCTGAGGTCTCCTGGACCCCAGGGACCAGGACGGACAGCAGGAAGCATTCCAGGGGGGGACAGTGGAGCCTGGGCTGGAGACTCAGGGGGGCGTGGAGGCCCCAGCTCAGGGCCTGGGTGTCAGTAGGGCCTGACGGGTACTCGCTTCTCTAACGGTCATTGACAGGTGCCCCAGTGGCCTTTTGTTCATCTCTCAACCGGGGGAAAGTGACTATCACAAGGAAATGCAGATTGGTGAGCAAAGGCTTTCTAAACTTGGGGTCCTCAGTGGTGGTCGGGAAGCCTTTGGTGGTTAAAGCGAGGCCCAGAGAGGTAAGGAGGCATCCCTGAGTGCTTTGCTGGGCTGGCGACAGAGACACTGGACCCGAGGCTCCTGGTCACAGCGTGGCTTCGGCCCTGGCGCGGCCCTGGCGTCCTCACTCGTCGTGAGAACCAGAGGTAGCAAAGAAATAGGGTCATCTAAAAATACAGCAGCGGTGGCCTGCAGTCTCCCCCTCAGCTCTGGGTTCACAGTGGTCACAGGGGAAGCCCTCACAGCTGGAACCCAGCTGGACCCAGGCCCCGGACAGGGGGTCTCTGGACATCTCTTCTGCCAACGGTCAGAGCGAAGCTTTCCCAGCCGAGGACGTGCGTGTGCGCCTGCAGCCCGGGGAGGCCAGGTGAGGGCCTCCACCTGTCGCCCCTCCTTCCCTCACTCGCGTGGGCCTTGCTAATACCACTGTTCCCCAGTCTGGAGGGTCGGGGGGGGCCGAGTCTGATGAAGGCCTCCGGCTGCCCCCCCAGAGACTGGCCTGACGCGGTTCCAGTGGGGGAGGCTCCCAGGGCGACAGCCCCCACTCCTGGCAAAGTTAGGTGATTTCTTAAGGGTATCGGGATATCATGACAGCTTGGGTCCTGGACAGGTGACCCCTGTCTGGCCATCATAGCCGCTGGCCCTGCTCCCTACGGGATGGCTGTGAGCTCGGAGCCACAGTTCTGCTCTCACGGTGTGTGCGGTCTGGTTAGAACTCAGTCCTTACACAGATGGCGGCCACGACTGACTGATGACAGGTTTGCAAGGTGCTTCCAAACTCTGCTCACTTGTGCTTCCTGATTCCATGCTGCCCTCCCCAGCCCTGCCCAGCTCGGTCATAGCCCAGCTCATCCCTTCCCAGTCTGCCCGGTTCAGCCCAGGCCAGCCCAGCCCAGGTCAGCCCAGTTCAGCCCGGCCCAGCCCAGCTCAGCCCAGTTCAGCCCGGCCTAGCCCAGCTCAGTTCACCCTAGTTCAGCCCAGCTCAGCCCAGCCCAGCCCCCGCTTCAGATGGTCCCAGGATCTCCCTGCTAGCCTTCAGCATCAGCCTCATGTGGTCGCAGAGGGAAGGCGGACGCTCATGGAGGTCTCCAGGACCATCCTGGGGAGGCCACTAGAGGGGAACAGAGGCGTCATTCCTGCTCCTGTCTTTGTAGCCACAACACAAAGGGTTAATGTGTACCCAGCCCAGGCTGGAGGAAAGAGGACAGGGTATTCTGATGACAGGCCCCTGTCACCGGGAGCTGCCTCCCCTGGAGGCCTAAGGAACGTGGGGAGAGCAGACCTAGCGCCTCACATGACCAGTCAGTTTGGGAAACTCGACACCAGGCACTGGAAACAGATCTTTATCAACAGATTGCTACAGAGTGGCGCAATCTTTAAAAATATGCTGCTTGTTCCTTCTCATGATGATAAAAATAACACATGTTCATTTGTGGAGCATTTGGAAAACATGAAGCAGAACAATTCGACCGGTAGAAGACAAGCCCCACGAACACACGGGAATCTCCCCGCCGGTCTTCCCCGCGTCAACGTTCGGACGGCGGTGGGCGTGTTTGCGCATCCTGTTTCATCGCTTTATATTACAGCCCCAGCGTTTCTGATGCGATCGGTCTTTGAAAATAGGATCTTCGATTTCATCAAACTGTGACCATATCACACTTTAAGAATTCGAAGGGACATCCAGTCATTCCTATTAATGGACATTTGGAAATGTCATGTCCTTTTGGACTACGAGAAATGATACGGTGCCGCCTCTGTGATTCAGAGTCAGAGGGTGAAGTCCCCGAGTTAGGGTGTGTGCTCATCTCTAGAGCTCGATGCACCTTCCGGGGGGCAGGCTGGCATGGCGACTGGGGCGCTTCCTCCAGCAGGAGGGCACCCGCAGGTGGTGAGGCCATCTGGCGCACCTGTCCTGCCCAGCCCCTCCTCGGGGGTTTTAGAGCTTTACCTGCTTCCAGTATCTCTTATTCCATCTGGGATTTTTGGGGGGGCAGGGGCTGCCCTAACGTCCTACTCCCGCCACTCTCAAATAGTTTACCAACACTCTGGGGACTACTATTGACCATTCCTTCTTTCCCCCACGGATTTGCTGTGGCGTCTTTGTCTTAGGGCAAAGTTTTCTGTGTGAAGCATCTCAGCTTTCTCTGTTCTGGTTTGTTGATCTGAGAGAAAGGTATTTTGGGGTCAGAACCACCTGGTTTTGATGGACTACTGCTCTACAATTATGAGACTTCATATCTAAAACGACTCTTCCACTTCAATCTTGTTTGCTGTATTAGTTATCTGTTGCTGCATGACAAATGACCCCCAAATCTAGTGTCTTCTAAGATTTTATTTATTTATTTGAGAGAGTGAGAGCTAGAGAGATCACAGAGACAGAGGGAGAAGCAGACTCACCGCTGAGCAGAGAGCCTGACGTGGGGCTCGATCCCAGGACCCTGGGATCATGACCTGAGCCAAAGGCAGATGCTTAATGACTGAGCCACCCAGGTTCCCCCAAAATCTAGAGTCTTAAAACAACAAACACTTGTGATCTCACGCAGGTTCCTGGCTCTGGGAGCACTTTAGCCAGGGGTTCTGCCTCAGGATCTGTCCTTAGTTGGCACCAAGGGATCGGCCATCATCTGAGGGCTGGACTGGGGTGGGAGGCCTCACTTCTCCCTGCACAGGCCTCTCTTACAGGGCTGCTTTCAGCATGGCCCCGGGCTTTCCCCAGAGCTAAGGGAGCAACGAAGATGAGAGCCTTTACTACCTACTTGGAAGTGAGAGCCATCTCTTCTGCCATATTCTGCCATACAACGTGGGGGGGCACACAGGATGCGCTATGGGGACGGGGTCCCGGGAGGGCCTTCTTGGAGGCCGGCCTCACAGTTGTCCTTGTTCACTGTTCCTTTCAAATGAACTTCAGAGTCATTTAAAAAAAGAAGGAAGAGGGGCGCCTGGGTGTCTCAGTCGGTTAAGCATCTGCCTTCAGCTCAGGTCATGATCCCGGGGTGCTGAGATCAAGCCCCGTGTCAGGCTCCCTGCTCAGCGGGGAGTCTGCTTCACCCTCTGCCCACGCCCCCCCACCATGGGCTCTAGCTATCTCTCTCTCTCTCTCCAATAAATAAATAAAAATCTTAAAAAAAAAAAGGAAGAGACTGACTCTGCATTCAACCTATGCATTGAGGTGCGAAGAGCTGCGTCGTTAGCCGTAATTATTCTAGTCATGAGGAAAAATGTGATGTTCTTTCAGCACCTTTGGTACACCTTTATTTTCCTTCATCTTTGTCCAGCACACATTTATGGGCCAGGGAGAAAGAGGGGTTCCCTCTCTCCAGTATCTCCGGTATTTTGCCAGCTTTTTGGGGAGCTCCTGGGTTTGCACCATGAAAAAGATCACCTCACTGAGGTCTGCAGCTCCGGATGCCTATATATGGGCTATTGGGTTTTTGCCCACTGGACGACAGGCTTACAGGCACCAAAGCGGCCTCAGAGCTGAGAGTGTGGCCTTGCTGGGGTCAGCCTCTGACTCCTGCAGGAAACACCTGTTCCCTACAGGGGAGCTGCTAGTGGGCTGGGGATTTCCAGGCCTCTAAGCACCAGAATCACCTGGAACGCCTTAGAAAAACACAGCTTTCCCAGCACCAGCCCCGGCTGAGGGACTCAGAATCCCTGGGGCCACCGCCCAGACCCCTGGGAAGCAGAGTCTGCAAAAGGGCATCTGGGGAGTCAGCTCTGAGTGCCCAGCAGAGGCTCCCTCTCCCTCCTCCCCGGCCTCAAACCTGGGTCTGAGCCACCACCTCACCCCTCTTCTGGCAGCCCACCCTGACCCCAGAGCTTCCTGGAACCCAGGATGGTTGTGGGGCGCCCCCTGCTGGCTTTGGTCCCACCCCACCCCCGAGAAAGTCCCGAGGCCATGGAGGGACTTGCCCAAGGCCCCGGGGAGTGAGTAGGGACACCCCAAGTCAGGTGTGCTGGCCCCCTGTCCAGTGCTCTCCTGAGCACCCTGGGCCGGCACCACCTCTGAGGTCAGGCCTGTGTCCACTGCCCACCCCCTCCTGGCCGCCCTCCGTGGCCAGGTTCTTGGAACAACATGGTCCTGCGGGTGGCTCAGGAGGAGCGAGGGAGACATCGGACTGTCTGGCACCTTTGACACCAGGGCTCCCCGGCCCCACTCTCAGACCTGCCCCCCCCCCCCAGGTCTGGGCAGCGATAGTGTCCTGCAGACGGGCCCCCATCTAGCTCAGTCCCATCTGGGGACCAGGAGCCTGGAGGTGGCGCCCTGCTCATTACACCCCACTCCATCTCAGGACGGAGACCCCTCCCACAGGGGACCCGTCCACCCTCTCCAGACCGTGGGAGTGGGCGGGTCAGCACTACACCCTCTTCTGCAGATGAGGAAGGGGAGGCTCTGTGGGGTAAGGATGTTGCCTCTGGTACTGCGTGGAGCTCAGATCAGGACTGGGGCTCGGTGCCCACCCAGTGCCGGGACTCCCTCTGGGCGCAGGCGGCTCTCCGCTCGCTGCGGACACAGGGGGCGACGAGCACAGTCGTGAAGGCAGCGCAGGGATAGGAGGCTTTCCGAGCAAACTCACCTCCAGTGTTGGCTCCACGGCAGGGTAGGAGCCCGAGCCAGCGCCCCCTCCCTTCCCAGCGCTGCAGCCCCGACTCCACCCCCTCCGGAGCGTCCCGGCGGGCTGGCTGGGAGGGCTCTGTGCCCCAGCCGACACCCTGCCTGCCGCCCTCCAAGCTCTGCAGGCAGGTGAGGACACTGCAGGGACCTCTGTGCCCAGGGGCCGGGGCTGCCGGCAGGGGCTCCCGGACACACTGCCTGCTGGGGCCACCGCACAGCTGAGCTACGCCTGGCCCCCGCGGCCTGGGTGGGGACCCATCCTCTTGGCTATCACGGGGGCGGGGGACAAGCCGCATCCCATGGCCCCCCCGCGGGGCTTTGTCCCTAGTGCTCCTAGCGCCCTGTTCACTCAGAACGCTGCGGCACTGGTGGACGCCCTCTGAGGAGATCCAGCTTTTCCCTTGGTCCCTCGTGGAGAAGGCTGGGGACGACATCCAGGGGCCACAGAAAGGGCCATACCCCGCCTTCCCTCTGCCATGTGTCCTGTAGGTCTAACAGCTCCCACTTGAGGGGGAGGCGCCAGTCTCCTCTGCTCCGAGCTCCCTTCGGCCACTGCTTCTCTGGGAAAAATCCCTCGCGTCCCTGCTCTCCTGAGCCTGCAGCAGGGGCCCTGGCGCTGCCTTGGCCCGCGGGGCTGGTCAGCTGGAGGGCGGGACAGGAGGTGCACAGGGAGCCTTCCCTTCGGGGACCAGCTCCTTTGCAGACCCTGGGGTGGGGGCAGGGCACGGCAGCAGAGCCTGCGTCTGACAGCAGGTGGCTGCCCTGGCTGGCCGGCGCCCCCACGTGGGCCATCTCTCCGCCCCAGAGAATTTGGGAGGGCCTGGCAGGAAGCTCCAACCCGCAGCTCTCCCAGTTCACAGATGGGGACAGGGGCCTGGGGAGGGGAAGGGAATAGTCCAAGGTCACCGGAAAGAGGCGGACAGAGAGGCTCTGGCCGTGGCTGGGGCCACCAGCGCTGGAGGGACGGTGGGGTGGGACATCAGGGGCACTGGGAGGAGGGCCCACAGGAAACGGGCTAGCACCCGAGGTGCCCGCAGAATCCGGGGGCAGAGGGCCTGGGGCTGGGAGGTCAAGTCCTCCAACTCCAGGCCGACGGGGTTCCCGGTGAGGATTCCGAAACTGAGCTGCACGGCGGGGAGGAGCCGGTTGCGGTGGGACTGGAGGCGGGCATTAGCGTCTGCCAGCCTGGTCTTGCGGCTCACCCGGCCGCCAAGTGAGGGACAAAGGGGAAAAGAGCGGAGAAGACCGAAACCACCCCCCACACCGCATTCCCAAAGGCAGGCCGCCCGCCTGTCTCACTCTCCAAAGCTGAACATCTCGGCTTCTTTCTCCTTCCAGAAGGCGAAGCTCCGGTCAATGTAGCCGCAGATGTCCTCACTGTTGAAGCTGCCGCGCTGGTGGCCGGACCCCAGCCTCTGGGCTGCAGGCTCGGGGCTGCCGCTGGGGGCGGCGGCATGAGGCAGGGGCCCGAGGGGCGTCAGGCCTGACTTGCGGCCGGGCTCCGGGTCCCAGGCGGGACTTCGGCTGGAGCCAAAGAAGCGGGCTTTGATGTCCTCGAAGCCGTCGGTCCAGGCCCGGCGGCCGGCGGCCACCTCGTCGGTCACAGCCTTGTGGAAGGCCCGCGTGGTCTCCCAGCCGTGGGCGCCCAGGTGCTCGAAGACCTCGAAGCAGAGCAGGTGGCGCATCTTGCGTTCCTCGGCCGGCAGGTCGCACTCCAGGAGCTGGAAGTAGCCCAGCATGAAGAGGTCCAGCGTCAGGCTGCCATAGGGCATGGGCGCCCCGTCCACGTGGGGCAGGAACTGCTCGGGCGACAGGGGCCCGCGGGGCCGCCGGCTCAGCCGCCGCAGCTGCCGGGCCGGCACGTGCGCCAGGATGGCCTTCCAGGTGCCCAGCAGGTGGGCGATGGTGCTCCGCTGCCGCCAGAGCTGGCCCAGCCGGGGGCCCCCCCTGGGCGGCGGGGAGAGCAGCCCAGGGCCCCCGGCTGCCTCCTGCACCCGCGGCCCGGCCCGGCGGGCCTCCAGGGTCCTGCAGGCCGCCGTCTTGAGGGCCGGTGCGTAGGCCCACTTCCTCCAGTGGCTGAGGAAAAGCATGACGATGCGCTCCTTGCGCAGGCTGGCCGGGTCGGCGCTGGGCCCGGCTCCCGCCTCCGAGGGGCCCTGCTCGCAGCTGATGCCTGAGTCGCCGGCCTCCTCTGCGTCGCCCGCCCCGGGTGCCCCCGCCGCTGGGCCGCCGCGGGGCTGCGGGGCTGAGGGCCAGCCGCCTCTCCGGCACTGCCCAGGCCGGGCCCCTGCCTCACAGGGGCCTGGGTTTGGGGTGCAGGGCGGGCCAGGGGCTGACTCGAAGTTGCCGCGCAGCGTCCGCACGGACACCCCGCACTCCTGGATCTCGCGCTGTGCCTCGCTCCTGGGGGGGCTGGCAGGGGCCTCTCCGCGGGCCTCCTGCGGGGGCCGGCCCGCGGCCTTCTCCTCGCCCGGCACCAGCCCGTTCATGCCCTTCAGCAGCAGGGACATGCTGCGCACCAGCCGGGCGATGTGGCTGCACCAGAAGGGCAGGGGCTGCTCACCCGGAGCAGCCTCCGAGGCCCCCGCGGGGCCCCTGGGCTCGGCCGCTGGGGCGGGGGCCTCCTCACCCTCTGGTCCGGGTCCCCGGGGCAGGAAGTGGCTGTTGACCGTGATGCTGACCAGGGGGGTGGGCAGCAGGGCCTGCAGCTCGGCCGCCAACCGGCCCAGCTCACTCTCATACTCCTGGCAGCGGCGCCTCAGCTGCAGGTCGGCGATCTGCTTCTCCAGGTACACCAGGTCGTCCTCCGTCAGCAGCTCCCCGAAGGGGCCCAGGATGGCCCGGTGGGTCTGTGAGTACCGCCAGGCTGCCTGCTCCGTGGGGCCCACGCTCCCGCGCTCACCCTGGGCACAGGGAGGCCAGGTCAGCCGGGGCTGAGGCCCCCATGGCCTTGCAGCGGGGACAGGGCATGTTCTTGCTGGACACAAGGCCCCCGAGGGTGGCCTGGCCCCCGGTGCCCCTGGGGACCCTAGCCCAGCCCCTACACACCAGCTGGCCCTGCCCAGATTTAGAGCAGAAACAAGGACGCTGGCCGGCCCCGGTCCTGAGTCTGAGGCTCAGGGCAGCCACTCTGCCCTGTGGGGGCCCAGTCTTTGCCCTCAGAAGACGGGGCCTCTGCTCTGCCACCCCCACATCCTCCCAATCTCATCTCCTCGCTGTCCAATCCAAAGGGTCTCTCTCCTCAGAGCCTCCCAGGCCCTCCCCCCAAGCTCCAGAGCCTTCTGTGGTTGGGTAGCAGCCTCCAAAGAGGGCGGCTTCTCCCACCCAGCTCTGGGTCCTCCTGGTGGCTGCCCTGGCACCAGGGTCCAGCCCCGCCCCCCAGTGCCCACGGCCTCTGGGACAGACACAGAGGGGCCCTGCGCTGGGCTCCCTCTGGGCTCAGGCTCTGTGCCAGCCTGATCACAGCTCAGAGCCCCCTGAGGGAGGGGCCCCAGTTCACAGGGGAGGGGCCTGAGCCACCACCTGGTTGCTCAGAGGCCCGAGATTGCCTGGCGCCAGGCAGGGCTCTGCTCTGAGAAGTCCTGATTCCTTGGCCCAGCAGACCCAAGGGCACGGAGCGGAGCCGCCCAGGGACGAAGGCTGTGGCCAGGCTGGGACACCACTTCCCTCAACACGCCAGGTGAGGATGACACGTAGGCATCAGCCACCTGTGGCTACAGAAATGGAATGTGGCTCGTGCAACTGAGAAGCGGGAGTTTGACTTTTGTTTCATTTTAATTAATTTAAACGGCCACACGTGGCTAGCATGACCGCGTGGGACAGGGGAGCTCTGACCACGGGCTGTATAACACTCACCATTCAGACAAAATCCTATTCCGCTATGTCCCCCAGCAGCTAGACGAAGCCTGCTACCACCCAAGTCAAATCACAGCTTCTCTGCTCGGATTCCCAAAGGCTCCCCAGGGGCCTGATGGTGAGCCGTCCTGTTCCCTCTCTGACCTCACCTCTGCCCATGACACCTCATTCACTCTGCTCCGAGGTACCAGCCTATTCATGCCTCAGGACCTTTGCATGTGTTCTCTCTGATTAGAGTCACTTGTCCCAAATCCTCACAGGGTTCCTCTCTTATTTCTTTCTGGCTCCTGCTCAAGATCTCCTCCTCAGAGAGGCTGCTCCTGAGCACCCATATGGAATACCCACTCCCCTTTGCGCGGCTCTGCTTCTCTCCGTGACACCTGGAATCACCTGCCCAGCCCAATCACCCTGCCTTCCCTGCTGGAATATAAGGGCTGGGAGAGCAGGGCCGGTCCCCTTCACTGCCCGGCACAGGGCCCGGCACAGGGCCCGGCACAGGGCGGAGGTGGGGTGAAAACCGTTGGACAAAAGAACATGTGCCTACAGCACCTCTGACGCAGGTGAGGAGGCTCCCAGCTCCCTGATCTGCTTCCACTTCATCGTCCGTCAGAGGAGGAAGCTGGGGCCACAGAGGGGAACTCTGGGTTTCCAGAGTCGAGGTGTGGGCTCAGGCCCCCCACCTTCCACGTCTACCTGCCAGGACAAAGCCTCCCGCCCCGCCTCCACTCTGCGGGGCTCGGCGGGTGAGGGGCGGAGTGGGGCCCCGCCCCGCCCGCCGGGCCCCGCCCCGCCCAGCCAGGTCCCGCCCCCTCTCCCGCCGGGCCCCGCCCCGCCCAGCCAGGTCCCGCCCCCTCTCCCGCCGGGCCCCGCCCCCACTCAGCCAGGTCCCGCCCCCTCTCCCGCCCCGCCCTGACCCACCGGGCCCCACCTGGGCCTGGGGCGCGGGCTCTGAGCCCAGGCGCGCCTGCAGCTTCCGCACCATCACCTGCCGCTTCCACTCGGGGATGGGCCGGCCGCGCTCGTCCCGCGTGGGCACCAGCCCGTCGAGGTCTCCCGAGGGCAGCCTGTCCAGCTGCTGCACCGCCAGGCAGTTCGGGGCGTCTCCCGCCACCATCTCTCCCTGTGCGGACTCAGGCTGGTCACTCAGGGCTCGGAGGGGACCCCGCCGGGGCCGGTGGGGAGGGCCACACGGGGTTAGCAAGGCCCAGGGAGGAGGGGGAGGGGGTAGGCCAGGGAGACCCAGCCTGGTAAGCGCTGGCCTCTGAAGGCAGGGATCCCCGGGGTCCGCTGTGGGATCCAGGTATGTGCGTGGGGGGACGGCTGGCTGAGAGGCAACCAGAGATTCTTCCCCTCTTCTGTACATGGCAGAGAGGAGGTTGCCATGTGAATGAGCAAACGGGTACAGTTACATAGAGAAAGTCCGGTGGCCAATTCTGAACTGCAGGACTTGTCAGAGCCTTTAAGTGTGCCCTATAACTCTCCAAGAGGGACAGCACCATGCAGCATTTCCCAAACTTGTACAGAACATCTCAGGGGCTGAGAGTTCCCAGGACCCATTCAAGGAAAGGGTGAGCTGGATTTATAAAGGCCTCATGCCCAGAAAGAAAAAGAGAAAGGGGAGCCAGCCTCTTCCAGGGGGTCCTGGGCTGGGTGGGAGCCCCTGAGGAGGAGGGCAGTAGACCCCAGGCCCACCCACCCATGGACAACTGCATCTCTGCCCCAGAAGTGACCTGGCCTGGGCGCACACAGGACTCTGTGACAAGAGGCCAGCTGGGCTTTGAGGGTTGGCTGGGGAGACGGGGGGACAGGGGTGTGGAGTTGGGAGGCATACCGTGGGGACGGCCATGGCGCTGGTGGTGACCCATGGAGGTGCCGCACAGATCGTCTGCTCCCTCAGAAGAGGCTGGTCAGGCCGGGCTAGGCTGGGAGTCACCACTGCTGGGGGAAGGGAAGCAGAGTCAGGGGGCTTCCCTGAGAAGGCAGGGGATGGGGGTAGAAACCCCTGGACCTGGGGCACAACTGGCCTTCTGACCACTAGACTTGGAGCCAAAGACCCAGCCAGTCCCCCAACAAATGCCCCAGGGCCCGGCAGACTGATTCATTGCTAGGGTGTCCGTGGGCCCCTGCGGAGCTCCCCAAGCCTGGCCAGTTGGAGAGCTTGCGTTTTACCCCCCTCACCCCTCGAGCTGGGAAGGGCAGAGGGTTGGGTTGGGTGGTCTGGAGACCTAATGCAGCCCCATCAGACCGCAAAAGATCAGAATTCTCCTCTTACTGCCCCTCCCCAGGGCCGCACCCCAACCGAGAAACACATCCTGCATCACACACACACACACACACACACACACACACACACACACGCGCACGAACACACTGCATGTGATTATAAAACCACGACCCATGCATGAAGCGGTGCTTACCCTCACAAATATGGGGCCTGCTGATATTGTTCATGCTGTCCATTTCATTTTGCTAAAATGGTCCCAGTTCCCTAAGAATCAGTGACCTGCCTCTGCTAGCCCACAGATGCTCCGCCTGCTGGGGTCTCTGACAGCAGCCTCAGATCCAGAAGGGCCCCGGGCCCTAGTAACCTGACCTTCGAGATTTACCTCTGGACAAGCCGAAGCCCAGAGAGGGAACGAGGCTGCCGAGGATCACACAGGCAGGACAGCCAGGCCCTGGGGGCTCCGAGCTCACAGAGGGACTCTGGAGGGCGGAGCAGGGGGCCATTTAATTGCAATTACAAGTGTCCGTCAAGGAAAATGTTGATCCTCACTTTAAGGAAGGAACCAAGGCAGTGAAGGAAATCTGGGAGCAGCTGGGGCTGGGTGACGGGAGTGCTGGCTTCAGCTCTGGCCTCACTGTGGCATTGCCCAGCTCCTGGAGTCCGCTGCTCCCCCAGCCCACCCCCTCGAGGGACCTTGGAGGTGAGGCCAGCAGCACCCACTCCCGGCACCCACGGTCCAGGCCAGTCTTCCCTGGAGATGTGTACTCACGGGTGGGGCTCCCGAGCCCCGAGCCCCTTGTCCCATCCTCCTGGGAGTGCCCCGCGGCTGACAGCAGAGGGGGCGGAAACGGAGGTGGCGGTGGCGTCATCAGGAGCCGCACCTGGGGGCGGACAGACCCGGTCAGCAGGAGGCCCGGGTGGGCCTGACGTGGGCCGCCAGCAATCCTGCCGGGGCGGCGGGGGGCATGGGGCAGGCTAGTCCTGACCCAGTCTCCCTGAGCGGGGAGGCTCCCATCCCCAGCACCACCAGGTGAACGCCCCCTTCGTCTAAGGGCCTGGCTCACAGCCTTTCTCTGGAGGCAGCTCAACCCGGCAGCTCCGGGTGCTGGGTTGGGGCCGGGTGTCCGGCGTGCGCTTACCTCTCTGGCCTTATGAGACATGCATGCACACGCACACACACCCTCACTGTCCCCGACTTCTGTGCTGAGACAGACGGCCTAGAACGGCTCCCCTCTCTGCGAGGAGAGCAGAGCGAGCACTGTGAGGCACTTGCAACACTTCTCAGACCCACAGGTGGGGGCTGTGTGGCTGTGGCCACACCCCAGAGCCGGGGCGCTGTGCCCAGGACCCATCAGGCAATGTCCAGGCCGCTCCCCTCCCCAAGGCCACAGGGAAACAGAGATCACCAAGGTCAGCCCCCCGGCACTGCAGGGGCCCCCAAAACTCACCCCTACGCCCTGCCCCATGTCCGGGGCAAGGCACAGACCTGACTGTGGCCACCTCTCCTGGCCCTGGGGAACTGAGTGGTCGCCGCCAGGAGGAGCCCTTGACCTGGACGCATCTCCCCAGCTCAGCCCTGAGCAGCCTCAGCTCTGGGGACTGACCACCAGAAGCCAAGACTTCTGGCCCGGCTGACCTAGCGAGCAGGCTGCTGACACCCGGGGGCTGTGAGCGGCACTTGTGAACTGCACTTGTCTCCTCATGTCCCTCCTCACGTAGCAGAGAAATTCTCCAGGACGACACCCGAGCCAAGCTGGTCACTTTTTGGTTTAAAGCTGAAAAGTTGAAGTCCGGCCAAGCCCATCTCTCGCGGGGGCAGACTCCTGGGCTCGCAGCTGCACCAGCGTCCCCGTGAGGCCCTCCTGCCGCAGGGCTGCCCCCGCTTGCCCCTCCAGCAGGCAGGGCCACAGCTGCGGGCCCTCTGAGCACCCCAGCCCGGCTGTCAGACTGCAGCTCCGCACCCCTCCTTGCCGTGGGCAGTGGAGGTGGGACAAGCCTCCAGGTCGGTGCTGGAGAGAGCCCTGGGCAGGACATGGACGTGTGGCCTGGGGCTGGCACCGTGTCAAGAGGGTGTGGCCCATGCTGCCGCTCGGTTTAACGCTCTGCTGCCTCTGTCTTAAAACGCTTCATCATTTTTGAGTAAGAAGCCCGAGTTTTCATTTTGCACTGGCCCACCGCGCGCGGTAGCCGGTCCTGCTGGGGCAAACCCTTTGGCCACTCTGAGTGTCCCCTTGCTCAGTCCCACCTCCCGATCCCACCTCCTGGCTAGGAGGCACAGACCTTAGGGGCCACCCCAGCTTGGGGGCGCCCTCAGGAGAACCCCTGACCTGCACCCACTGCCTCCAGCCCCTCAACTGCTCTCCCATCCAGGACCCTCCGCCCACTGTGGCCGCTGAGAAGGAACACAGCCTGAAACCCCACCTGCCTGGCCACCACGCACCTCACACCTCAGTCCTTCCAGGAATCCGTGTGGAGAACCCAGGAGCCCTGGGGCTCCGTGGGGGGGCGTCCGTCGGCCCCCGGCCCGGGGGGACCCACAGAGGCAGGGGCTGGGCTGAGCACAGGGAGCTGCCGCTGTCCGGGGCTGTCAGGCTTGTCCCAGCTGCTGCCCCTGGGAGCGGGTGGTGTCGCATTAATATTTGAAGGCCGAGGTATCAGGTGGCCAGGCGGGCTTGGGGCTGGGTGCGGGATCCCTTACCATGGCACCTTCACCCTCCACAGGGCAGGGGCCGGGGAAGCAGACCCTCTGGGGATGTGGGCGAGACCTGAGATCCCTGGGTCACCGGAGAGGGAGAGGCCAGCCAGAGGAAAGCCCCAGTACAGTGTCTCCACCCCCAGTGGAGCCCCCAGGGCACAGATGGGGAAACCAAGGCTCACAGAGGGCAGGGGGCTTCCTAAAGGCCCCAAGCTGGCGTGTGGTAGAGCCGGGATCAGAATCTTATTTGAGACCCCAGTCCTTGTTCCGGGAGCCGCTTGAATCCTTAGGTCCGGGGGCATCAGCATTAAAGGAGGAGGCGGATGGGTGGGCCTCTGGGGGCAGGGGAGGCCCTGACACTGGTTGGGTTTCTGGCACTCCTGCCGAGGACGCAAAGCCCTGACTGCTCTTTACATGGCCATATCTCAGGGCTGCATTTGGAGGGAGGGACCCAGAGGGATCTTACTCCTCACTATAAAATGGGGGTTCCCCAGGCTCAGCGGTCCTCAGCTGTGACATAAACCTCCCGCGTGCGCGGTAGCCATCTGGACCCATATCGCATCACGCAGGGACTTGGGGGGGGGAAGAGGACCCCATAAAACATGATGCTTGCTCTCTACAGTGTGTCTTGGACCCAGAACTCTAGTGTCTTCTTCCAGCATCCATGACGCAGACATCGGCCGGCTTGCGAGCTTTAAGCAGGGCTGAGTCAGACCCCAGAGCCTGGGGCACAGCTAGAGAGGCTGGCTGTCAGTCTGACAGAGGATGGCTGAGCTCGGGGAGGGGCCTCCCCTCCTGCCTCTGGCCCCTCTCCCTAAAGGAATCTGCTCTCAGAGGTCAGGGGCAAGAAGCTCCCCTCCCCCCTCAGAGCGCAGGGGAAGACCAAAGGGGCAGGAAGTTGGTTTGGGGCGCAGGGGAATGCTTTGTGCAGCACCCGCAGCCTGGGGGACCTGGTACCACTCTCCTGGCCCCGGGCCACATCCTGCTCCCCACTCTCCAAGGAGAAGCGTGAGGGAGTCACTCCCTGGGCCTCGGTTTCCCCACCTGTAAGTCAGGAAGGTGAGAATTATGGAGGGTGCCTGGCAGGGCCGGCACTGGGGGGCTCAGACCTCATTGGCGTGGTGTTCACCTGGGAGTTCTACCCAGGCCCCGTCCGCTGTGCTGTTTCCCAGGCGGTGGGAGAACCCACATCCTGACACTAACAAGTCTGTAAGGAGCTAAAGGAGCTCAGACGTGGGGCTCCGACCCCTGGGTCCTGACGGCTGGGCACGCACGGCCCCCAAATCAGGCAATTGCCCTGAGGTCGGCGGTCGTCTGGGCCTGGGCTGGGGCCTTCCCGTGGCCTGCCGCCTCCTTTCCCGTGTTTTTGGTGAGATTTGAGCAATGCTGTGCCTGCCATGCATTATACATCGAGGACAGCTGTGGTGAGCCGGGTTACAGGCCTGTAATGCCACCCGGGCTGAGAAAATCATGACCCACAGATGGGCGCCGGACTCCGGTCACCATGGCTGAGATTCGGTTACTGGCTGCACAGCCGGGCCCCACCCCTCCCTGGAGAGGAGGCTGCCCAGGGGAGTCCCTTGCCCTCTGTGGGCCTCAGTTCCCCAGCGAGGATGAAAGGGTCCTGGAGCCCTTCTGACCTAGGGGAGGGAATTAGCACCCGCTGGGTGTCTGAGGAGCATCTCCTGCCACGAGGCTCTTCTATCATACTGAACAGATGAGAAACTGAGGCTCGGAGATGCTGCCAACTGGCCAGCGCTCCCCAGCCAGGAAGAGCCTCTCCAACCCCGGTGGGTGTGAGTATAGGGCCAGGGGCAAGCAGGACAGGTGGGTGCGGTGGGGGTGCTGGGGGCTGGGCTTCCCCCCTTTGGAGGGTCGTGCTCGTCATCTAGGACTGCTGTTCCCAACTGTCACCACCTGGCTGGGACCTCACTCAAACCCAGCCCTGCAGCCAGGAGCGCCCCCAGTCAGAGGCCCAACCCTTCATTGTGCAGAGGGGTGCCCAAGGGCCAGGGAGCAGGAAGACGTGGCCCAGGCTGAGGTGGGGCCGTTGAGGCAGGGCTAGCGCGGCAGCGGGTGAACCCAGGTCCTGCAGCCACGCCAGTGGAGGGGGCACCTCCCACAGGGCAGGTCTCACCACCACCGGTCCGGCCTGGCTCCCCAGGCTACCTCGCCTGAGACCCACGGCTCCCCAGGGGCAGGTACGGGCCGCCCTGTGTGGCTTTCACCACCTCCCTTGAGCCCAGCTTGGGAAGAGGCCAGCGTGGCGACCTCTGGATATTGCGTTTCCATCAATATTGCATGAGGCGCTCGGCACCCCCTCCCCAGCGCGGGGGCCCACAGCTGACACCCTGCCCTCCCGCGGAGCCAAGTCTGTGCATGTGAAGCAGGTGGCCTGGTGGGGGGTGCGTGCCAGCCGGTGGTGAGGGACCCGCACCCCAGCTGCCCTGGGCGCTCACTGAGGGAGGAAGGGAGGCTCCAGGCCTAACCCCGAGTCCCACACAGGCTCCCCAAGCTCCCTGCAGATACAGCAACAAGCCTCAAAAGCCAAGCGTGTGTGGACAGGCTGGGCACTGCTGGTCACAGGCTGGGGCGCGGAGGCCGCACGGTCAGCCCCGACTGGTTGGGGAGTCCTGAGAGAACAGAATTCTGTCTCAGACCCTATGGTGATTCCGGGGAGACAGCGGGACAGCCCGAGATGCGCCGGTTCTCCACGGCCCCGGGGCCGTTGGGAGAGCACCCAGAACCCCACCCCCCCGGCTCCCCAAGCTGGGCCAAGTGGCCAGGAGGGTCTGGCAGATGTGCCGGGGCCTGGGGATGGAGGGCTGAGGTTGGAGGTGCTGCCGGGACAGGAGGCCCAGGAGTGGCGGGGCTGAGGACATGCCGGGACCTGCCCCTGGCAGCAGAGCCCCGCCCGCCCCGCCTCCTGATCTCAGCTTCCAGGTCGGCCCCAGGCACCACACAGGGGCCCCGGGAGGGCCCCAGGTGGCCGGGACTTTCCCAGCCTGTGGACTGTGGAGCTCTGCCCGCTACACGGGGAACCCGCCCAGTCCCACAAACTCCTCAAACCCGAGCCAAAAAGACAACCTTTTACCAAACAGTAACCAACAGAACGTTTTGTACATAAATTGTGTCATAAATAAATGACTTCAAGCAGTTAGGGCAGTCCTCGGTGCCCAAACCACAGCCGGCTGGGAGATGGGTTTCAGGTGGCAGGGAAAGGACCGTCCCATAGGCCCAGGACCAGGGAGGACTGCAGCTCTGCCTCAGTTGGTCCTGGATGCTCCTGAGGGAAAACGAGGCGCAGGAACCCCACAGTGAGACCAGGCATGGGGACATCACCTCTGTGGACCTCGGTGCTCTCACCTGGAAATGGGGCCACGTGATCCCAGGGACATTTCCCAAAAGGGTGGCCACTAAAGAAAACTGGCAAAAGCTGTGGCAGGTTGGGACTAACTTGTCATAGCAGCTGCCTTGGGCCTGGAATGGGGACAGGGATGGGCGGGAGGGTGCTGTGGCAGGCTGGGGGCCCTGGCTCCACGTGGACCACACTGCTGACCTCACCCACGAGAACGCCCGTCCACCCACCCACTTGTCTGTGTTCATCCACCTGCTCACACGCCCATCTGATCCTCTTCATTCAATACATGTTTGTGGTGGCCTGTCATGCGCTGGGGGCTGGGGCCGGCAGGACGGATGAGATCCTTGTCCTTATGGATGGGGAAATGGCTCAGCGAGGGGTGGAGCCATGAGGGTCATACCCAGATGGGAGCATAGGACTGGAACCTGCTGCCTTCTGGACTGCCACGGGGCTCAGGGCTCTGCTCTCACCCTGGGGTACCCTCAGTCTGACAATGTCATCCCACAGGCGCCCCAGCCAAGGTCCAGCCACAAGCCCAGCCCTGGTCCCCACTGTAGCCCGGCCCAGGCATGGCCCTGCCCCCTGTCTTGACCCCTGCCACCACCCCTGTGGGAGCCCCAGTCATAGCCCCGTCCCAGCAATGGTCACGGCCCCAGTCATGGCCCCTGTCCAAGCCTCTGTCACAGCCCCTGTCCCAGCCTCTCTCACGGCCCCTACCCTGGTCCCTGCCATGGCCCATCACAGCTCCTGCCACAGCCCCATCATGGCCCCCGGCATGGCCCCTGTCCCAGCCCCTGTCCCAGCCCCAGTCATGGCCCGTCTCACAGCCCCAGTCCCAGCCCCTGTCTCAGCCTCTCTCACGGCCCCTACCATGGCCCCTGCCATGGCCCATCACAGCTCCTGCCACAGCCCCATCACGGCTCTGTCATAACCCTTGTCACGGCCCCTGCCATGGCCCGGTCCCAGCACTGGGCCGGCTTGTGGCACCGCCTCTGTCCTGGCCCAAGACCCTTTTCCTGGGAACAGCATGGGGTACACAGTAAGCTTTCTCCATAACTTGGCTGTCAGGGCAGTTGGGGGCCCTGTCACCCCAGCCTCTGGGGCTGGGTGGGCACTGTGAAGCTTACCGGCCGGGCGCTCTCCCGCAGGAACTGGGCACAGTCCTGGTGTCCGTGGTACTCGGCCAGGTCTGCCGCTGTGTAACCATCTTCATCTCGTAGGGAGGGGTCCACGTGGTGGGAGACCAGTGTCTGGCAGCACTGCAGGGAGGGGACACACGTGTGACCACTGCACCACCTGCCTGTGCCCATGGCATCCACCAGGTGCGATGGAGGGCAGGCACCGTGCTGCCCCATCTCACAGGTGGCAAACTGAGGCCACCAACAGCGAAGGAACCTGCCCAAGACCCTGCCGCTGTTCACTGCAGGGAGAGGGCTCGAATCTCCGAGCCCCACCCACAGCGGCCCCGTCCAGGCAGCAGCAGCACCGAGCTCTGCGGGCACCAGCACACCCTCGGCCCAGAGGGGAACCAGGTGCCCGCGGTCAGGAACTCGCCAAGGGCTCGGCTGGTAAGTAGATGTACAGCCAGCATCCTGGCTAGGCAGCCCGATCCTGACCCTGCCCTTGTAGTCCATGCTCTGGGCTCCAAATGCAGAACCAGGGTCTGTTTGTACAGCAATGCTCAGAGCTGTGTGTCATTTTCACAGGAAGAAATGGGAAGATGGGACATGGCCTGATCACTGTGGGATTTGTGAGCAGGGGGTGGGTGATTACAGATGGCCAAGATCTGTGAGGTGGCTGTCCCAGCAGCAAAACGCGTGGGTGGATGGATCCCATCAGGGAGTAGAGACACAGGTCCCCAAGGACAACAGAAAATATGGACTAAATGTAAAAGTCACCTTCCTAAGCATCAAAGAGGAATAACCAGGCCAAGCTCAGGAGACAGAGAAAATCCGAAGGGATAAACCTACCACTCAGAAGTGTTTTTGCCCTAACAACACGCTGATGCAGGAGAAATAATGGTTCTTCCGACAGCCCCGCAGGACTAGAGAGACCTGCAAAAGCTCATGGTCCTCCAGAGGTGAGGGCTCCGATTTATCACTTAGTGCTGTAGGCTGAGGGCTCTACCCTCAGAGTAAAGGTAAACCAGGAGCCAGCCAGCCCTCTGCTTCCCTTCATTCAGTGGGCCAGGGAACCTCGAGCCTGGAATGTGGACTGAGACGGTCCTGGGCTCATGATTCCTATGTATGCCTGACAACCAGAGGCAAATAAGATATCATCCAAGGCCTCACCTGACTCCTACAAATCGTTTTTCAAATATAAGTTACAGTATACAGTCAGACAAAGTCAAGAGCCCAAAGAAATAAGATACCACAACGAGAACCAGAAGACCCAACCCACAAGGAAACAGACCCACAAAGACCCAAGAACTAACAGATAGAACACAGCTGTGCTTACTACTTTCAAGGGAATGAAAATCAAGCTTGAAAATTTAGGCATGGAATTATAAACTATGAAAAGTGACATGGTAGATTTGAAAAATGACTATTAGTAGGTCAGGAACATAGGAATAATAACCAAGTTAAAAATTGAAGCTGTAGGATGAGAAAACAGAAAATCAGTCAGAAGCAGCAATCCAGATGCAGCACAGACAGACAAAAAGATGAAAGCAGAAACGGTCTGCAATACCATCTGTAATAGTAATCCCAGAAAGAGAGGGGAAGCAGAATGGGTGCAGAAGTCACATCTGAAGGGATAATGGCTGGGAATTTTACAGGACTTAGGGAAGCACCAAAGCACAAATTCAAGATGCTCAAGCAATCCCCAGTGGGAGAAATAAAAAGCAATCCACCTCAGGTCATCCCCATAGTGAAATTGCAGGAAACCAAAGACAAAATGAAAACCCTTAGAAGTGACAAGAGAAAGAAGGGCTATCTTCAAAACAGTGGCCCCTCTCAGCTGACTTCTTTGTAGAAACCACAAGGCAATGAACACATGTCATTTTCCCAGCACCAAAGGAAAATATGTGGAAATTCCCAAGCAACAATTCTATACCCAGCAAAAATCTCCTTCAATACTGATAATGAGATAAAGGTGCTTCCAGGCAAACAAAACAAAATGAAACAAAGAATTGGCCAGCAACACACCCACACTAAGGGAACATCTGAGGCATCAGCTTTAGACTGAACGGAATCAGACTGAGTGGAAGGGATTCCATATGGAAGGCCAGAGATTCCAGGAGGAATGAAGATGACAAAGTGGTAAATTTGTGGATAAGTTTCAATAAGCCTTTATTTCTTGACTGAATGGAAAACAATAATGTCAGATAGGGTTTTTTTTAAACTGCAGAAATAAAACACATTAAAAATGGTGTGACCCCATCCCATTCCAGCCTCATCCCCACCCTGCAAGCTTTCCTGCTCCCTTCTTTCTTACCACTAGCCTCCAGGCTGTGCCTTGAAAAGCTCAAACCCATCACAGGAAGCTAGGGGCTGCTGGGGACCATCGTGCTCACACCCTGGAGGCTTGTCTAAGAGATGGGGAAGCGAGTCCTTCCCAAGCACCTCACTGCACCAGGCATCATTCTGGAGCGACACATAGACCACTCATTCAGTTCCAATGTCACCCTGTGAGGTTTATTACCGTGCCTGTGTTACACAAGAGGACATGAGGCATGGAGAAGGACAAGAAGCCTCCCCAAGGTCATACTGCTAGGAAGTGGGGCAGCCTGGATTCAGAGCAGTGGCTCTAAGAGCCTATGAGCTTCATCAGCACCCTAGACAGAGGACCATCACAGGATGATGCAGGGCAGGAAGACACCTCGAGGGTAAGTTAGTCCAGGCTCCTCCCTGCCATTGGTCCCAATGCCCTCTTTTTACTGCAAACGTTTTCTGACACCCCATTCACTATTCTTTTTTTTTTTTTTTTTAAGATTTTATTTATTTATTTGACAGAGAGAGACACAGTGAGAGAGGGAACACAAGCAGGGGGAGCGGGAGAGGGAGAAGCAGGCTTCCCACGGAGCAGGGAGCCTGAGGCGGGGCTCAATCCCAGGACTCTGGGATCACGACCTGAGCTGAAGGCAGATGCTTAACAACTGAGCCACCCAGGTACATAGCGAATAGCCATCCACTATTCTAACATTAAGTCCACTGAGAATAAAATTTGCCCGCACACATAATTTTAAAATAATATTATACTCTAACATAAAGGAGAAAAGAAAAATAATTTATAATTTGAGAAACATGCATTTTCCTGTGTGAGTATTTGGGCATGGCTGCACCAAAGACAAAGTCTGATGCCCGTATCATGAAAAATTAAGAAAGGCACTCAAATGGACAAAACAGATTGAGTGTTCTGCTTAGACTTCTGGTTATTTCCCCTCTCATTCACTGCCCTAGAGCCAACTACTCTGCAAATTGTATAAAAATGTTCATGTTATAAGGGCACCTGGGCGGCTCAGTCGGTTAAGCGTCTGCCTTAGGCTCAGGTCATGATCTCAGGGTCCTGGGATCAAGCCCCACAGCGGGCTCCCTGCTCAGTGGGGAGCCTGCTTCTTCTTCTGCCCCTCCCCCATGCTTGTGCTCTCAGGTGCGCATGCTCGCTCTCTCTCAAATAAATAAAATCTAAAAATAAATAAAAATTTAAATAAATAAATATGTTCATATTAGAAATGACTCTTGTCCAGAGAAAGGCTAAATGCAAAATGTGTGCACCGGAGTGCAGTCAAGGATTTCCCTGCCAATACTGACTGGTTTTGCATCTATTTGTGAATTCACTTCATTATTCCTTACCTGTGAAGTATTTGTTTGTTTACTCCTGGTTATATGAATTACTTGCCTTGTCCTTACTGAGTTAAATAAAAATCTTTGACACAGGCTCATTTTATAGTTGAATGAGCATCATGATTACAAGCACTTTCAAAAATTATCCTCGAACGTACCGATCTGTAGAATCACGTTTGGGCGTTGCCATCAGTGATGCCATTTTCCCAGACAGCGAGTGGTTCGTGGTAAAGCGCTAAATAAAACAAGATACTATCTTCCCTCAACTGGACAGTAGGAGCATTCTTGGAAAAGCCTTCTATATACATGCATGTCTGATCCACTGGGAAGTTGGGTGGGGCATGGGACCTTCTGTCATTGTGCAGGACTGCCTGGGGAATAGCAGGTCCCCTGGTGTCCCCTCCACCACGAGTGCACCTCAATCACTGTAAAACCAAAAACAGCCCTGAAATTTCTGACCCCCACTGCAGAGGGTACTGCCCTGATGAGAACCAAATACTCCTGTGGTTCTCGAATCCTTGGTCATGTCCTAAGCAAGTGCTCAGTAACTATGTGTTGGATGAGTGAGTATTTGAATGGAGGAGAGTGAACGAATGGACATCAGAGGCTTTGATGAACTAACCGGCACTCACCGGCACCTTTCATAGGACCAGAAGGTTGACTGAGGCAGTCGTGCTCTGGATGCCTCTAGGAACTCCTACCATACTCAGGAGTGAGTTCCCTTCTTGAACAGTAAGTTAGGTAGAGAATCACCAATGAGGTAAAACTACTCATCTGAACCCCGAGAGAGCCTTATTTACACCTGCCTTCTGTCGTTTCCTTTTCAACCTCATCAGCAAAGCCCCAGACCACACCCCATCTTATGGCAACTTCCTCCGCCAAACAACCATGGCGTCGCATACCCTCCTCTTGAGATTCATGGCAGCCTCTTGACTCAGCATTAAACCTAGTTCCATGCTGTCACCAGTGACCCCTCACTGCCAGCCCCGGCTCCTGCTCTCTGCTCTGTTCTAGCAGTTGACCATGTCTAGCCATCTCTCCCTTGCCAGAAATCTCGCTCCTTCCCATGTTCACACACCACTGTAAGATCCATCGTCTCTATGAATTCTTTCCAGATTAGCTGAGCTAATGCTATTCACACAGATAGTTCTTGAAATTGTATGTCACAATCCCCTGGGGAGTTTTAAAAAGTCCTGACACCTGGGGGCTCCACTCAGAACCAATCAAACCAGGATCTCTGGGCAGGTGGAGCCCAGGTGCTAGGATACTTTAAACCTGTCCTGGAGATTCCCGGCGTACAGACAACTCTAAGAACGACCACATCGGCACTATACGCTACATCTAAAATCCCAAACAAAACGTTAGCAAATTAAATTCAGCTATATATAAGAGGTAACATATCATGATCACGTTGTATTTACTCCAGGAATGCAATGTTGGTTTAACATTTTTAAAAGTAATCAGAGTAGGAAGGAAGGTCTTGAGATATTTGCACACCTACATTCACTACAGCATTGTTCACAATAGCCAAGAGGTAAAAGCAATCCAAGTGTCTCCTGATGGATGAATGAATAGAGGCCATGTGGTCCATCCACACAAGGGAATATGATTCAGTCTTCAAAAGGAAGGATATTCTGACACCTGCTTCAACATGGATGAACCTTGAGGACATGATGCTGAGTGAAATAAGCCAGTCACAAAAGGATAAATACTACATGATTCCACCAGAGTTGTCAAACTCATAGGGACAGAAAGTAGAAAGGTGGGTGCCAGGGGCTGTTGGAGGGGGAGCAGGTAGATGTTTAATAGGGACAGAGTTCCAGTTTTGAGAGATGAGAACTAGGAGATCTGCTGTATTAACAATGTGCATATAGTTAACATCACCGCACCATACACTTAGAAACAGGAGGATAAGCTTTTTTTTTTTTTTTTTTTGAAGATTTATTTGAGAGAGAGTGAGAGAGAGAGAGAGAGCATGAGGGGGGAGGGTCAGAGGGAGATGCAGACTTCCCGCTGAGCAGGGAGCCTGATATGGGGCTCGATCCCGGGACTCCAGGATCATGACCTGAGCTGAAGGCAGACACTTAACCGACTGAGCCACCCAGGTGTCCCAGGAGTGTAAGTTTTATGTTATGTATCCTTTACTTCAATTTAAAAAGCAAAAGCAAGTAATTGGTATAATTCACACCATTCAAAGAATAAAGACTGATAGAGTAAAACAAAAACAGGCTAAACAATCATTGCTCCCTTTGGAGGCTGCTAGGACACCAGCTCTTTATTCTGAAGTTTTATTCTTAAAAATGAGGGGAATCTGACCAGCTAAGGAGCCTAAGGAGACCCGAAGACTAAATGTGGTGTGGTATCCTGGAGGGAATTCTGGAGCAGGAAAAAGACATGAGATAAAAACTAAGGAAGTCTGGGGGCGCCTGGGTGGCTTAGTCAGTTAAGTGTCCAACTCAATTTTGGTTCAGGTCATGGTCTTGGGGTCATGAGACTGAGCCCCAAGTTGGGCGGTACGCTCAGCATGGAGTCTGCTTGTCCCTCCCCCTCCCTTAACCCCTCCCCTGCTCACGCTCACTCTTGAGCACATGCCCTCTCTCTCTCTCTCTCTCTCAAATAAATAAATCTTCACAAAACTAAGGAAATCAGAATAAAGTATGGGCTTTGGTTAGTAATACTGTATCAGTTTTGGTTCATTCATTGTGACCATGCTGATTAAGTTGATAATGATAGGGGAAATGGATGTGGGTCTGTAAGGATTCTCTGTCTGTACTAGTGTCTCGATTGTTCTACAAATCTAAAATCATTCTGAACTATTCTAAAATAAGAATTTATTTTGAAGTTGTGGGGGGAGATCAAGCATTAACCTAGGCTGCCTGGACAAAGTATACTTCTGGAACTGCTAATGGATCAACAGACTCACCAGACAAATCAGTGTTGGACCTTAAATATGTAAATGTCACCCCTGCTGACTCCGGGTTCCTCGGTGTTGTTTCCGAGGGACTGGGCCATGCGAGTCCCCAAGATTTATTGGATGATAGCAAAAGGGCTAACCTCACGCCCCCGGCCCAGCCCGGCTCCCTGTGCTCACAGCAGAGTGCCGCAGCCAAGGGCTCTCCTGGGACGGGCGACACACCCCGGGAGTCTCTGTGCAGAGGAAGGGGTACGCACGGAGGGGAGAGCATGGATTTTGCTCCCAGGTAGATCAGAGTCTGGATCCTGGGCAGTGACTGCCCATCTCAGCCTCACTTTACCCACCTATAAAAGGGGAACCGTGACTCCTCTCGTATGGGGCTGCTGAGCGGGTTGACTTATTTTTGTAGGAAGTGCCTGGGAATGGGGAGCTCTCAGGCCTGCCAGCTTCTGGGGGCCCCCGGGCTCTACTGTGCAGCTTCCCACCTCGCCGGCCTTACCTCCATTTGCCCGTTCTCTGCTGCATCATGGAGGGGGGTCCCACCCCAGGAGTCTGTCACGACGGGGGCACCCATCAGCAGGAGCCGGTCTAGAATGGGTGTGTGGCCGCCTCGAGCTGCAAAGTGGAGGGCTGTGGCCCCCTCGTTATCCCGCGCCGTCAGGCCAATGTCGGTGAAGGTGACCTGGGGAAGGTGGGGGAGGAGGGCCAGCTGAGGAGGTGACCCCTCCTAGGGAGGGGGTATGGGGGAGGGAGCTCGGCACAGAAGTGGGAGGTGACCCTCCCCAGAAGCCCTGGAGACAGCCGGGGACCAGGAAGTCAATGAAACTCCAGGGGCCACTTCTAGAAAAATTCTGCCTTCCTGATGGAAGGGGCTGGTGGCTGTGGTGTCACCCCTGTTTCCCCCTCCTCCTGCCTTGAATGTGGCCAACTTTCACCATAAAGGAAAGGCCGGGAGAGCAGCAAAGATTCAGCCGAATGGGGCTGGCTGTCTGATCCAAAGTCAGCAGGTTCCTGCTGCTTCTATGTGCCAGGGACACTGAGAAGGAGGTTCAGTCCAGTTGTCACCTGCAGCCAAAAGCGTGCTGGCTGATCCCACAGTCACATGTGTCTGCTGGGAAAGGAACAGTGAGCCGGGAACAGAGGCCCTCCCGTCAGCCAGCTCCCCAGAGGGAGAGGGCGCCCAGCCCCGGAGGGGGGGGCCAGGTCGGAGGTGGCAAGGGGGCGGCAGGGGGAGTCACGCTGGAAAGGCCTTTCTGGCCCTGAGAGCCTGTGGCCCTGCTGCTCCCTGGGGCTCGGTGGACACTCCTCTCTCCTGCCACCCTCCCTGCCCCCTCGAGAGCACCTCCCAGCGCTCTGAGCTGTTGCTTCTCCCCCAGCCCACCCCCAGGGCCGCGTGCTGAGCCCCCGCTTGTGCACAGTCCTACGGCCGGGACTCGGGCTCACCCCAGGGGCCAGGAATCCAGGTGCGGAGACAGGCACATTTCTGGGGGGACCACGGTCTGAACCGGAGGGGGTCCGAACGACAGGAGAGGGAACGTGAGGAGGACTCCGCAGGAAGGCCAGGGTGGGGCTGCAGAGCTTCCTCTCGGGAGTGGAGCCGCCTTGGGCGGAGGCGGGGGAAGGCAGCCCGTGGGAAGTTGCCACCTCCCTGCGGACCCAGCCCGCACAAAGTGTGTGAGCCCCCGGTGCCTCAGGGGCGAAGGGCCAGCCTGGGAGGGAGAGCGGCTAAGGGAGGCTGGAGGCAAAGGCTGATGGCTCAAAGACCAAGAGGGTGGCTGGGTTTCATCATTTGTTCCTTCGCTGGATCAACATCTCCAGAGCCCGAGCTCGGTGCCAGGCTCAGGGATGCGGTCCTTGCCTCCCGGAGGCAAATGTATAGTTTATCAGGTGTTGGTGCCGTGGAGGAAAGACGGCAGGACAGCAGGACTGAGGGCCAGGTGGGGTGGCGCCATCCTAAATGGATGGGCAGGGAAGGCAGTGGGGAGGTGCCACGTACACTGGGGACCCTGCTGGGGAGAAGGCCCCTCAGGGAGGGAGGCCAGCCCGCTGGAGGAAGAGCAGGGCGGAGGCCCCGCGGGAAGCGTGGGAGGTTCGGAGCAAGGAAGGGTTGTCTCGTCTCCACCAGTGGCCAGTGTGGCCTTCAGAGATGCCCATCAGACCCTGCCGCTCCTGGCTCAGAGTCCCTCAGTGGCTCCCAGTCCCTCAGGAAAGAGCCCTGGTCCCCTCAGGGCCTCTGCCTATCCCGGCTCACTCTGCCCCACAAGCCAGGCTCTCTCCAACTCGGATTAAAAGCTGGGCCCTCCTCCTTGTTCTGGGCATGACCTTTTGCCCAGCCACCCCGTGCCCCTCCTCAGGCAGACCCCCTACTCTGAGATACACACACACACACACACCCTCCCCGGGCCTCTGTAATGAACCCTAAGGGTCCCAGAGACCTTGCCTGGTCTGGTTTCCTGTGGTCAAAGCAGGAAGTCCCCAGTTCATCCTGGGAAAATGCATCCCCCCCAACACGGGCCACTGTGTGTTCTGGGGTCTCAGGGCTTCCTTCCAGAAAGAGGCCCAAATACCCCTTCCCTGGGTCCAGAACAGAAGAGACTGGGGGCTCAAAGACAGAGAGCAGGAACAAGTGGCCGAATGCAGGGCCAGGAACAACCAGTGCCCGCTGGGGGCCACCCGCCCTGAGGGCGCCAGGAAAACCCCCAGGACTCCTGGGGGAGGGGTCACAAGAGTCCCCCCTGCCCTTCAGGGGCCACTGCCTGTCAAGGCTGCACTCCCGGGCCCAGTCTGGGCCTGCACACACCGGTGCTCAAAGTGATGGCCGGGCACATCTGATCCCCCACAACCCTGTGGGGTCCCCGGTTTTCCTGTGGGCAGACTGAGACCCAGAGAAGCAGAGCCCCCACCCCAGCCAGGCCCTGCTTGCTCGGAGGGGGCTCTGGGGCCGAGGAAGGAGCAGGTGCTGGCCTTTCTGCCCCTCCCATGCCACAACACCCCCGGCGCCCACTTACCAGCCAGACGGCCAGCGAGTAGTGGCCGTGGGCAGCAGCCACGTGCAGCACACTCATGCCATCGAGGGCACGCAGGTGCACGTCGGCACCACAGTCCTTCACCAGAAACTGGGCCAGGTGCAGGTGGCCCTCCTGGCAGGCCAGGTAGAGCGGAGAGGCCCCACTGTGCGTCCGCCGGTTCACACCGCTGTGGGGGAAGGTGAGGTTCAGAGGGTGTTTGGTGGGGGTTGCAGGAGGCAGGGGCTGCCCCAACTAAAGGCCCAGATCGAGGGGATGGGAGGCCCAGCCCTTGGCTGGTCTGTTTGTGCCCAGCCCCCCCTTAATGGCTGAGGGGCCTCCTAGCTGGTCACCTATAGGGTTGTACAGGTTGTGCACTGCTCAAGGGCACCGGCAGCGCCCCCCACACCCCATAACCCCCTTGCCCCGACCACTGGGATCCTGGAATCCAGCTCTGCACACTCCCCATCAAGCCGTTCAGCTGTTCACGGTGCTGGGGCTTGCTGGTAAGTGAACGGCCTAGGGGAGCCGGCAGCGGGCAGGTCATTGAGCCTCCAGAGCCCAGGGCGTGCTCTGCAAGAAAGGGCATGGTGAGCAGTGCCCAGGCCTGGCATCCGAATTCCAGGCTCCAGCATGGACAGACTGGAGGAGGGTCATGGGAGTCCCCCGAGCCCGCTCTGCCTGAGCTGCCGTGGGGCCAGGTGAGTCCTTGGTCCCCAGTGGAATGCTGCAGGGAGGGACAGTCCCCTACCCAAGGCCGAGCCCAGCCCCTGGTGACGCAGGCTTCACCCCGTGGTCGGTGCCAGGTGGGAATGGGGGTGCTAGGGACACCTGAGACACCGCAGGAACACTTGTGTGTTTTAATGTGAAGTCTCCAGGTTTTACATGGTAAAAACTACTTTAAAAACGGAGTCTAACGGACCCTCTGTGGCTGGCCAGGCCCAGGGTGCCCACAGGGTCCGTAGAAGCAAGTCCCAGGACCTTCGCCAAGGGGGTGGGATGAGAAGACCAAGGAAGAGCTGAGCTCTCGGACCTTGTGGAGAAGCCGGTGTGGGGCAGCAGGAAGAGCCAGCCCTGCAGCCTAAGCCCCAGAAGGAGAAGAGGCGCGGCTGGAGGCAGGTGGGTTGAGGTGGGGGGAAGGCTAGGTCAGGTGTGGGGTGGACACTAAGTCCCACACCCGGCCAGGCCCGCAGCCCTGGGAATGGTGGTGGGGAGGCCATGTGCATGACGCCCCCGGACGGCCCGGCATGGTGCCCACGGCATCCTCAGTGTGGGCCAAGGACTGGACAGGCTCTCAGGAGGAGGAAGGGGAGCCTGGCTGGCCCTGCCTAGGCTGGGCCCATCCCATCCTTGCCACTCCCAGTTTGCCCAGCACCAACTCTGGGCAGCGGGCACAGGGCCACCGGCACGAGACTGGCCGCCCCGGAGGGGTGCCCAGTGCAGGGGAGGGGATAGTGTGGCAGGGCAATCCGGGGTGCCCTGACTGGGGCCTCAGTAGCCCCCGAGTGCACTGTAGGCCCCTGCTCTTTGCAGGAGACTGGAGGGTGCCCACCTTCCCAGCTGGGGGAGCGTGGGTCCTGACATGCCCCCAGGCTGACCGAGAGCAGTTGCGGGAGCTTCCCGGCCCCTCCCACCGCCCCCCACGCCGCTAGGACGAGCCTGAGCCTGTGTCCAGCCCGGCACTGCCCTTGGCCGGCAGGATCAAGGTCCTTGCCCCGCTCCGAGTCTCGTCGGTCCCCCACCGCCGCTCTGGCCCCACACTGTGCGCTCCCTGTTCCCCTCCAGTGCCTGCCCTGCAGGGCCCACGTCCCCGGCCACCAGCCTGTCCCCCTCTGCCCCCTCGGCGCCGCCTCCCTGGCGGCTGGCTCTCGCAGACGGCCGACAGGGGGCACTCTGGCTCCTCACCTGCCGTGGGCCGCAGCCAGGAGCTTCAGGCAGGTCAGGTCGCCGCTCACGGCAGCGTGATGCAGGGGCAGGGCCCCCTCCAGGGTCTCCAGGGAGGCCGCGTGGCCCTCCCGAAGCAGCCACTGCACCAGCAGAGGGTGCCCGAAGCGGGCGGCCAGGTGCAGCGGAGAGACGCCCGAGTTGTCTTGGTCCTGCGGGGCACAGAAGGGCAGGGAGCCTGTGACAGGCGCGGCCCCGGCTGGGCAGTCCCAGGGCCCAGGAGCCCACCGCCCAGCCTGCCCTGCCAGCCTGCCCTGCGGGGGTCTGCTCTTCCCTCTCTGCCGGCTGAGCCAGGTGGCCCGCTCGGGAGAGGAGGCAGGGCGGGAACGCAAGTGCAGGTCTTCCAGGTCCAAACCCATGATCCCACTGCACCCGGGCCCCTCTGTCCACGGCAGTCATGGCCCTTCCCTGCACTCGGCTCACAGCAGGAAGGGCTTCCACGGGCCCATCCTTGCCCACGTCAGGCTCTGTGGCCTGTTACCGGTCCCGGGGCCCTGCCTCTGGGCCTCTGTCCCCTACTCAGCTGAGCACCCACCCGCCAACCACGATCCTCGCGGCCCGAAGCACTCCCATGGCAAGCAGCTGGCAGGCCCGGGCATGCTCCCAGGCACGGAAATGGGCACCGCTTCCCCTCCCCCGCTGCCGCTCGGGTTGCGGGAAGAGCTGAAGGGGCCGGTGTCTTCCCTGTCCAGGACCCGGTGCCACTTCTCGGAGCTTGCCCACTGTCCCAGGTCCTCCACCTGGACAAAGGGACACCAGGCAGGCAGGAAAAGGGGGAGGGCAGGCCCGGCTGCAAAGGCCACTGAGCCCTGGAGACCCTCCTTCTTCCCAGTGCCCCCCCCACAGCAGGGCTGCTGTCACCTGCCGAGGCCTCCCGTCGTTCAAGCCGGGCGCACAGCTCCTGAGCCCGTGTGGCCACTGTGCTCCTTTACAGACCTTTGGGAAGCAGGCCCCCTGGATCCGGCCTGATGGGAACACGGTGGCCCCCTTACCCGGCGAGGCCAGGCGCTCCAATGCGGGGAGGGCACGGGGAGAGGGCCTGGTTGCTCTGGGCCTGCCCCGGGGCGCACGCGGTGGGCGGCGGCCCGGGCTTACGAGGGCCCTGTGCTGGTTTGGGGTGAGGCGGGCCTGCCTCTGCCGTGGGGCTTGCACAGCGAGTCCGAGACAGAAGCCAGAGCTGTGGTGCCCAGGGCGTCCGGCTCCCGGCTCCTGCTCCCCCAGTCCACGGGGACGCGGGCCCCACCTCAACGGCTCCCCCCACTCACCTGCAGCCCACAGCCCCCGTCGCGCACCAGCCAGCACAGCTCGGCCAGGCTGCCCATGGCAGCGGCATCGTGCGCAGGGGTGGCCCCGTTGTGGGCCCGCTGGTTGCCGGGCAGCTCAGCCTGCTGCACCAGGAACTTGACACAGGCCAGGTGGCTGGCCCGGGTGGCGTGGTGCACCAGGCCAGCCCCCAGGGCGTCGACGATGCCTGGGCCCAGGGCGCCGGCCTCCAGCAGCTGCTTCAAGGTGGCCAGGTCCCCGTCCTTGGCGGCCGTGAGCGCCCGCTGCTCCTCCATCCTCCAGCCCAGCCACTCGGGG